>NW_006437746.1:5458722-5468718 GCF_000325575.1 Pteropus alecto
TAGAGGAAGATAGATGAAAGTGAGAGCTTCACAAGAACAAAGTTGCAGAGGCGTTCAGTCGGCAAATACTTTTTAAAAATTATTTTTATTTTCTCACTTTTTAAAATATGTTTTATTAAGTATAGTTGGTATACAATCTTATATTGGTTATATTAGTTTCAGGTGTACAATATAGCGATTCATCATTTTTATAACTTATAATGTGATCACCCCAATAATTCTAGGAATCATCTGTCACCGTGGAAATTTATCATGAATTCTGACTATCTTCCCCCCGACCCCCATTTTTTAAATAACAGTTGGCATACGAGGCATTTAATATTTAAAATCAACTTTATATACTGCCATAAAGATGTAGACCTAAGGACCAATGAAAAACAAAGCAAGAAGGTTTTACATTAAAAACTGCTGATATTCTCCAGGTTTTGGCTATTTGTTAATAGACTATGTCTCTGCAGTGTCACGAGTCAATGTTGATTGGCTACCTTCTAGAGCGTATTACAAAGATTCAAAATACCAAAGATTGAGCTCTATGTCCAACATCGAAATATATAATAAGGAACTGTGAGTCTTAATTTCCTCGTCTGCAAAATGAGATTAATACCCTCTTCCAACATTAGAAGACAATTTTGTGAAAACGCTTTGCAAATTATTTAGAACTAGACAATGTAAAAGGATGATTATTATGCTGTCCACTACCAGACTAGGGGTTTTAATAACCTATTGATGGTCCTTGCCATCAAGATTATTACAATTTACCTAGAGAGGCAAGATTGACATATATCAAATAATGCAAAATGTATAATATGAACGAGGTGGTATAAGAGTTTAAAAACAACCACGAGGACCAGAATAATCACAGGAGGCTTCAGAGAAAAAGCAAGAGCAGGAAGAGATGAGAGAGTAGCCAGTTTCAAGGATGGAGAGCCAGGAAGAAGATGAAGGTGCCGACAGGACTATAAGGGACTATATAAGGTTAGTTCTAGGACTATAAGGTTAGTTTGATGTAAAGAGATCTTGCATACCAGTGAGGGAAAACGAGATTAAAACAATGGAAAAGGATCTGGAAAGCCAGAGAAATCAGCCTTGAAGAGAAAAAAAAATAGGTGTCTTAAGGTCTTAATCATGAAAATGAGATGATGAATACAGAACAGGGACTCTTTGGGGTGATCAATAGAGCAGGTCTATTCAGAATGAATTTTAAAAGGGAGCAGGAAGTCTGTCAGCAGACTACTGAGGGGGTCTAGGTGTGAAGTGACAGGGGTTAACGCTGGGGAAAAGCAGAGGGAGCAAAAAGGAAGAGAAGAAAGATGCCGTGAGGGAAGAAGTCAATGCGACTGAATGACTGTGAATGACTCACTAACGAGTGAGCTGAAAAAAGAGGCGTGGAAGCCAAATTCAAAGTATGAGGAGAGTAGCTGGGTAGCATCGAAGCCAACTCATTTAACATCTTTCTCCCAAGAGTCCAACGAAAAGCCTCAATTAAACATATCATTAGCCAGGATCTTTACAAATACAGACTAATAAGCAGTTTGAAGTGGGACTTACTGATGGGGGGCACTACAGGAAATCGGAATATGTCACCCTAAAATATGCCCCTTTGACTGAAAAACCATTTTGAGCTGAGGGCAATAAAGCAACAGCAAACCTAGAAAAAAGCTCCCTACTTTCTGCCTAAAGGCAGGCCATAAATTCTTTTACTAGAGATAAACTCTTACCAGCCAGAGAGGTCTGCAAACAAACCTTACTCGGCTCCCTCGCACTCACCTTCCCAGTTTGCCCGTCTCTGAAGCCTAAAATCGCTTCCCTTTGTCCTGTCATTTCTCTACAAATTTGTTTTTTGTCGAAGATGCTACAGAAACTGAAACTCTAAGCAACTGAGTTACTTTTCTCCTATGTGGTGTATGCCGTATGCATTAATAAACTATTTGTTCTTCTCTTGTTAATCTGTCATTTTGTTAAGAGTCCTAGGCTGAAAACATAAGGGGTATAGAGGTAGAATGGATGAACTTCCCCTACAGAACCCTGACCACATTCCTGTTAAAAGTTATACAAAACCAGAAATGAGGATACTACTAGTTGATAACGAAGACCTGTTTAATGTTTACTATGTAATGGACAGTGATGCGGAAGCGCTTTTACATGCTTTTATCTAATCATCACAACTTTAAGGTAGGAACTAGTGTCGGTCCCATCTGATAAAGAAACCAAAGTTTAGGGAGGCCACGAGGTAGTAAACAGTGCACACAGAACCTGGCCTGAGGATACAGGATTCAAGATCCTCTGAGAGGAGGTCAGCAGGGTGAGAACCCAACTGAGCATTCTCTCTCGTGATTGCTCTAGAAAGCCGCTCGTCCCAGCCAGAGCCCCTAAACATGACTTCGCCTGGTGGTTCACTTCAAAGGTGACGGGGTGACGGCCGTGTTAACTGTCTGGAGTTAAGAAAGAAACCCAGTTAGAGAAGGCATACCGTAACTGTCTTTCAGGGGCTCGTTTTGTTCTGTAAAGGCTGAAGTGCTGGCTGTTCCACTGGGGAAAAAGAGCAAATCTTCGAGGCCATCATCACGGTGCACCTTAAAGGGATCTGGAATAAAGAAGGAATTCAAAACTCATTCCCAATGAATACGACTACGAAGACAGCACTCCTTGTTATCCTGTGATGAATACTGATTAGTTACACATGTGGTGTCAATAGAACGTTAAAACAAATGGCGATAATATGTGACTGAACATGGTAATGAATCTAAATATTCACTAATTCATTTGTTATGAGTTAAAAATATATCATCTCATATGCTCTAAGATTTGATTAAGATTCTCTAAATCAAACAGCCAACAAATATACAGAAGTAAAAGCACAACAATGCTCAAGTCTACGGTCTACCAAAAGGTAAATGTACAGGTACAATTAAACTTTCAATATATTTTTACGTAGACATTCACTTTAGGTTATTTAAAAAAATAAAAAAAAAAGACACCCAGAACAAGTTTAAAAAAAAAAAAAAAAAAAATAGACAGTTTAAAAAAAAAAAAAGACATTTTTACCTCACATAGACATCAAGAAGAAAACTGCATTTCAAAGCTTCCTAAGTGAGATGGTGAACAGCAGGCATCTCGAGAGGAGAAATACTAGACTAAGCAGGGATGAGAAAAGGCACTTTTTCAAAACATCAGGTAAACTGTGTGCCTTCTTACAAGAAAAAAGAGCAAAGCTAGTCAGGCCAAGCAATAATTCTGCTCTTGAAGACGACCTCAAAATTTAGCACAGGTTACCCTGAAGACGTAAAGACACAGATTTCTGGTCCCTAAGAATCTGCATTGTAGTTCCTTGGTGATGCTAACGACTCACCCCCTTAAGGTACTTCAGCTGTCAGAGGAGGCTGCCGAAAAGCCCAAGCCTGGAGAGAATGTTCTTTCCTGGGGCTCGGAGGCAGCTGCACCGCCCTCTTCTAGTAAGGGGGTTCAGGACAGCTGGGGAACCAGAACAAAGACAAAGCAGACCTAGAACTTTTGCGGGGTAGAGGAGGCCCCGATGCCGCTTCTTCAGAACAGCAGGGGAGCTGACTATGCGAGAGGTTACACACATGCGTCCTCCGGGTCTCCCCCAGTGAGGAGTAGAGCTGCTGCTGGCTCGGCCTCTCACGTTTCCACTGAAGGAAAACAGGATGCTTAAAGCATCGAGGAGAATAACTGCTGTATGGCTGGCACGTCAGGACAGGAGATTGCTAAATCACATGTAACAATAAGTGATTTCTACAAATTCCTGTCATTTATTCATTACTTGTTTACTGTGTACCTACAGTATGGCAGACCCTGCATGCTCTAATGTCCCAAAGAGGTACAAGGTCGAGGTTGAGAATCCTTAGCAGAGGAGTGCATTTTAGTTCAAGTCAAGGAAGGTCTTTGCTCAATAAATATTTAAGCTAAGACTAAAAAACTGAGCAGCTGGAGGAGGGAGGAACACCTTTTTTGTCCATCGACTACATTCCCTCGCTTAGTGAGCTCATCCAATCTCACAATTTAAAATTCTACCTATAAATTAATGACACTCAAATTTATATCTCCGGCCATCTAGACCTTAATTTCCTGAATTTTATATCGAAGCGCCAGCTCTTAATGTGTAGAATAAAGCCAAAATGTGGCACGATTCTCAAACCACTCCTCATACAGTCTTCCCATTCCTAATGGCATTTTTTGGTAAAAAACACTGGAGTCATCCTTGACTCCTCTTTCATACACCACACCCAATTAACCAGAAAATCCAGTTGTTGTGACCTTCACAATGTCCCCTAGAATCTATTTCTGCCCTACCTCCACTAATTAGGGTGTCTCACAAGGCTGCAGTGGAGGCGCTGGCCAAGGCTGTGATCACGTGGGGCTGGAGAGCCTGCCTACCCAATGGCTTACTCACATGGCTGCTGACTTGAGACCTGTTTCCCCTGTGTTTGCCTCTCCGTAGCAGTTGGCTATGGCCAGGGTGAGCGAACCCAGAATGATCTAGACAGAAGCCACAATGTCTTTTGTAATCTAATCTTAAAAATGACATACCATTATTTCTGCCATATATTCTATCAGTCACATAGACCAAGCTGGCACAGTGTGGGAGGCGACTATACCGAGGTGTGAATACCAGGAGGGAGGGATCATTGCAGCCACCTTGGAGGTTGGCTACCACCCTTGACTTTCAGGACTTTAAAGTCTTCCGAGTCTTCTTCAATCTCAAAAGTGGCCATTCCTTTGAAGTAATCCTTGCTGGTTCCTCTTCTTTCTGACTTGAATAAGTAATTAAAAACTCCTCACAGAGAAAAACGCTGGCTGAGAAGGTTTCACTGATTAATTCTACCAAACATTTAATGAAGAATTACAACCAATTCTTCACAAACTCTTTCAAAAAAATTAAAGAGGGGAGAACACTTCCCAACTCATTCTGAGACCAGCATTACCCTGACACCAACACTAGGCAAGAAAACTACAGACCAATATCTCTTCTGAACATGGATGCAAAAATCCTCAACAAGTGTTAATATATATGCCGGCATATAAAAAGAATTATAGGACATGTTTCCACAGTGTAGTGGTTAGCAAGTCTGCTTTACACGCAGAAGGTCCTGGATTCACACACCAGTGGAGCCACAGTCCATGGTCTACGCCCATGCCACCCTGAACAAGCCCGATGTCTGATCTCGGAAGCTAAGCAGAGTTGGGCCTGGTTAGTACTTGGATGGGAGACCACCTAGGAAGACCAGGTGCTGTAGGCATAAAAAACAAAACAAAACAAAACAAAAAAAACCCTCCGCTAACACCACATTTGATGGTTTCCCTCTACGACAAGGAACAAACCAAGAAGGTTCTCATCCACTTCTCATCTTTTATTTAACATTGTACTAAAGTTTCTAACTAGAACAACTAGGCTGGAAAAGGAAATAAATGGCATCCAGATTGGAAAGGAAGAAGTAAAACTCTATTTGTAGATGACATAATCTCATATATAGAAAATCCTAAGGAGTCCACTAAAAGACTACTAGAACTAATGAGGTCAGCAAGGTTGGAAGATACAAGATCAATATGCTAAAATCAGTTGGACAGCCTTACCGTTGTAATGAACAATCTGAAAATGAAATTAAGAAAATTCCATTCATAGTGTCAAAAGAATAAAATATTAGGGACAAACTTTATAAAGGGAGTATAAAATGTGCACTCTGAGAACTACAAAAATATTGTTGGAAGAAATGAGATGTAAATAAATGGAAAAACAGTCCACGTTTATGGACTGGAAGACCTCAGGTGGCAAAACTCTCAAAACTGATCTGTAGATGCAATGCAATTGCTCTCAGCATCCCAGCTGATTTCTTGATAGACATTGATGAGCTAATTCTAAAATCATATGGAATTGCAAAGGACCCAGAATAGACAAACAATCATGAAAATACAAAACAAAGTAGGAAGAAGACTCTCACTGCCCAACTGCAAAACTTACCAAAAAGTGACAGCAATCGTGACAGTACAGTACTGGCATGAAGACAGAAACACAGATCAGTAGAATAAACCTAAGAGCTGAGAAACCATATGTCTATGGTCAACAGATTTTCGACAAGGGTGCCAAGACCATTCAACAGGAAAAGAACCGTCTTTTTAAAAAATTGAGCTGGGACTACTGGATATCCACATGCAAAAGAATGAATTTGGACCCCTGCCCCTCACCATATAAAAAAAGTTAATAACTTATGGGGGATCAAAGCCCTCAATACAAAAACTAAAATCATAAAAATTTTAGAAGAAAATGTAAGAATAAATCTTCACGACCTCAGATTTGGTGGTGGATTCTTAGACATGACAGCAAAGCCTGAGCAACAAAAGGAAAACCAGATAAATTAGATTTAGATATTAAAAACTTTTATGCATCAGAAAACACTAGCAAAAAATTAAATACAACCCACAAAATGGGAGAAAATATTTGCAAATCATAAGTCTAATAAGGGTCTAGTACATAGAATATACGTATAGAACTCTAGAGCACAATAAAATGACAAACAAACCAATTAAAAACTCGGCAAAGGATCTGAATAAACATTTCTCCAAGGAAGATACACGAATGACCAAAAAGCACACGAAAAGATAAAAAAAAAAGACAATAAACATCGTTAGTCACTAGGAAAATGCAAATCAAAATCACGATGACATATCATTTCACAACCATTAGGTTAGCTATAATTTCAAAAAAGGTAGGGTCGAGTGGTGTCAAGAATGAGGAAGAATTGCAAACCTCATGCATTAGGGTGGGGATGTAAGATGGAGCAGCTATTTTGAAAAACAGCTTGGTAATTCCTTTAATGATGAACGCAGCGCTACCATATGATCGGCAATTCCAATGTAGCTATATACCCAAGAGAAATGAAAACATACGTCCACACAAACACTTGTACGTGAATGTTTAAAACATCATTCGCAATAGCAAAAAAAAAAAAAAAGACTACGAAAACAACTCAAATGCTCATCAACTGATGAATAAATGTGGTGCACCTGTACCTCGGAACACTACGTTTTCATATAAAAAGAAGAAGGTGCTGATCTATGCCATAAAATGCATGGACCTTGAAAACATGTGCTTAGTGAAAAAAGCCAGTAACAAAGGACCACATATTATATGATTCCATGTACATGAAATGTCCAGAAAAGGTAAATTTATAGAGACAGGAATCAGATCAGTGGTGGCTTAGGGCTGGGGAAGCTAAGGAGATAGTGAGTGATATCTAGAATACAGGGTTTCTTCTTGAGCTAATGAAAATGTTCTAAAATTGACTCTGGTGATGGCTGTGTATACATGGGAATGTACTTAAATCCACGGAATTGTTCATTTTAAATGGGTATCTGAATTAAATCTCAATGAAGCTGTTTCTAAAAATTGCCATATATCTAGGATAGCCAATAATTAGAGGATAGTCCATATCATCAACTACTAGGTCATTTGGAACCGGCTATGAACACCTTATAAGTTAGATAGCAGTGACAACAACAACAAAAAAGCCATATGTAAGTAGAAACGACATGAGCTCGCAAACTGGCTAGCTCCGACACGGAGGCCCCTCTGCAATCCGGTCCTCCCGCCACTCCCAGCTCTAGGCAACTGCAGATACGCTCTTTGTCTCTACAGATTAGTTTGAATTTTATAGAAATTGGGTACGAGTCTTGGTTTTCTCTTCTGTCCAATGAGTATAATATATATTTTGCAGAGTTAGGTAAAAAAAAAAAAACAAAAAAAAACACACATATAATACGCATACGAAGCCTCTAGCACATACAGGCATTCAACAAATGGTGCTATTATTACTGTAATAATTCTTTTTGGAAGAATCAAGGTTCTGTGGTACTACTGATCATTCAGTCTTCAATAAATATAAATTTCAGTTAATTTACTCAAAACAGGTTTTGAAGGGGAGAGAACTCAAGGGGGCATGTGACTCAGAAAAAGAGATAAACAGATAGGAGAAAGGGTCAGCTAAATGGTCAGGGGAAATAATTATACCTTGGCTGTGCTTTACGAGTTATATTTAGGCTAAAATGTTGTGCGTGAGTGGTGGCTGTGGCCTTTTCCTGTTTGTATCATAGTTCACATTCACCAGTCGCAGGCAAGCCCACACTTACCGGTCTGTATAGGATTCATTACTTGCTCGGGTTCAAAGCAAAAGTTTGTATTTTCTGGCCAGTTCTGGCTGTTCTGATACCCCTGGTAGGCCATTTTCTCTTCAAGGAATTCAGTCGGGGACCTTTCAACTAGAAATGAAACAAAAGTTACAAGGTACCACTGTTTTCTCCTCCATTAGAGCAGAGTTGCTCTAAGTATCACAGCTACTACAACGCAATCACACCTAGCTAATGCCTTTGACGAAAACGTGAAAAGTACTGGAAGCAGAAGTTTGCTATAAGGTTAAAATACTACAGAGGACTTCCGGTTATGGATGCTTGAATATGTTAGTGACTTTTATCCGCAGAAGAACAAGTATGAAATTGGACAAAATTGTCAAAGGCATCACTGCGAGTCACTGAAGTGAAAAAAAAAAAGAAAGAACAAAGAAAAGCAAGATCTAAATAAACAGAGAGGTGTACCATGTTCATGAACGGGAGACTAAAATGGCGATGCTCCAACTTACCCATAGATTCGAGGCAACGACAACTAAAAATCCTAGCTGGAATTTTTTGAAGATACCAATAAGATCATTCCATAATTTATATGGAAATGCAAAAAAATATAGAAAAGCCAAAACAAATTTGAAGAAAAATTGGAAGACTTACATGTCGTGATTTCAAAACTTACTATAAATGTACAATAAGCAAGTCAGTGTAGTACAGACCACACATTAGATAAACGAAACAGAAAGAAATCTATACAGCTGTGGTCGACCAGTTTTTAACAAAGATGTCAACCTAATTCAATGGGGAAAGGATAGTTTTCTTCAACAAATGGCACAGAAACAATTGGACACTTACCTCCCACCATAAGCCAAAACTAATTCCAAATGGATTAAATATAAAGAACTAAAACTAAAAAAAAAAAAACGTGTAGAACAAAACATAGGAGAAAAGTCTCTGTGACCCTGGATTAGGCAAAGGTACCTCAGACATGTCACCAAAAACATGATCCATAAGAGAAAAAGAATGATAAACTGGACAAGATCAAAATTTAAAAGTTTTGCTTTTCAAAGCTATCATTAAGAAAATGAAATGAGAAGCCAGACTGGGAGAAAATATTTGCAAATCATAAATCTAATAAAGGACTTGAATGCAGAAGAGATTAAAATCTCTCACAACACAATTATAATTACAACCTACATCAGATAAAGTTTAATGAAACCATTCATTTATTACATTAAAAACATAATATTTATACATAACTTAAATATTGGTCCATATAGTGTTTGTTCAAAATTATGTTCAGGCGTGTAATATGAGGAAACAGGTATTTCACTCTAACTTTTGGTTTAATTTCATTTAGACTTGCAACGAACAACAGTGTGTACAGCTTTTATTCTTTCTTCCTACACTTTATTCTGAATATCTTTATGAAAATGTTATTCTGTCTGTTGAATCTAATGATAAAAAGGTGAGACTTGGAAAAAAAGAAATCTCTTACGACACAATTATAAAACAACTAACTCAACTTTAAAATGGGCCAAAGATTTCAAAGGGTATTTTCAACACAGAAAAGCTACGAATGAATACGCACGTGACAGGGAAAAATCTACAAATGAATAATACACCCGTGAAAAGCAGCTCACCATCCTTAGTCGTTAGGGAAATGCAAATTAAAGCCACATGAGCGACCACTACCTTCCACTATTGCTAACCGCAAGGCAAACTGAGAGGTGGCAGGACTGTCCCTCTTTTATTACTAGCCAACTCCAGGCTGCCTCTGGGTGCCGTTTCCCCTTCAAGGTGGCCCTTTATTTTCATGCTTCATGGTATCATTTAAATCTGATTTCACCCACGTGACATGGTGTA
>NW_006437746.1:5468744-5474851 GCF_000325575.1 Pteropus alecto
TCTGTGTTGCCTGAAATGCTCCTTCAGGATCGCCCCCCGAGAAGATCTCGATATCTGAGGATTTTTACAAATTTTTTAATCAAAATTTCCACAAGGTCATTATTCTGGACTGGATGAGTTAAGTTACTAAATTCATACTATATACCAAACTTCTTGGAAAGTGATTTTATATTTCATGCTAAAAGCGTAAGGAACCCCAAAAGAATTTAAACAGCCTATCATTTCTAAAATAAACTTTCTAAAGCTAGTAGCTCTCCTTACATTTCTTACCTGTTGATAAAAACCCACAATTTTTAATCACAGAAGTGAGTACATTTTTCTCTCACATTCTGGAGAAGGCATAAGCACCTCTGGTTTTAAAACGCAGATGGCCCTGGTTACCCCTTCCGCAGCAGTCCCCAGCACAGCCTGGGGGACAGCCAGCAGCCCGCAGCATCTTAATGAGCATGCCTGACAGAGGCTTGCCCGCACATCTCCATTCCATGCTACTGACCTAGATTTCCTTCTTAAAACGCCACGGCAAACGCAGGCAAACTCCCTTGCAAAAACGACAGCCTTCAGAATAAATGTGGGGTTTTTTGTTTTTTGGGGTTTTTTTTTAGCATAATTGCAGTCTACTCAGAGCATCTATTTTAGTAAAAGAATGAAAAATGAAATTCAAAACAAAAAGTAATTTACATAATGCAATAGAAACAACCCTAGGTACCCTGATTTTCCTACAGAAGTAGAACAGGAAAAGACAGGGGCCAGTTTCTATTTTTGTGAAATTGGGGCATTTAACAGAAAAGGCAAGTGACTAAATATTAAAAGTACCAATCAATCAAGCAGTAATAGCTATATATTAAAGAAAGAGTAATTTTATCAGATAAGATCCATTCCAAGTGCAAGATGTTGAATACAAAAAGTTCAGTTTCAGATTCTATGTTGCAAAAAATCTTTTAAAAAGCACCACCTGTAAAGTTTTGATGTCGAATCAAAGAATATCCACAGTTACCTGAAAAAAACTATCAAAATACTCCTCCTCTTAAGCACATATACATGTGAAATGGAGTTTCTTCATATACTTCAACTCAAACCATATTGTGACACACTGAACACAAGGGCAGCTGTCCTCTATTAAAGCAGACATTAAAGAGATTCAGAGAAATGTAAAACACAAGCCTTATTACTAAACTTTTGGAAACTATACTTATTAAAAATGTTAACACCGACATTAACGAGTTTATTATTGTATTTTAAAATAAGTTTGAAAGTCTCTCAATTTTAATCTCTAATTTGATACAGACATAACCCATATAAACAAAAGCCCTTCGAGGTCCTTAATAATTTTAGAAAGTAACTTTATTGAGGTACAACTGACATACAATAAGCTGCATGCATTTAAAGTGTACAATTTGATATGTTTCAACAAATGTATGCCATTGGCACAGGAGAGTGAACATATTCATCACCCTCAAAAGTTTCCTAATCTTTAAGCATGAAAATTGTCTTGGTACTAAAAAGTTTGAGAACTGATAACTCAAGAGTATTTAGCGACAGTCTCCCTCTTGAGAGTACTGCCATTTATCTAGAGAATCAAGTAAAAAGATAAAAAAGCAGAAAAAGAACATAGCTTAGGGCAGAAGAAGACTCAGGGCCCAGTCTTATGTCTTTGGAGAAACCTCGGTTAACCACTTAATTCCTTTGGACCTCAATATTCTCACCTGTAGTGTGAGAGGGATGTGCTAGTATCCGGTCTCTAAGCTCCCTCCCGGTTCTAAAAGCCTACCTACCAGTCCCTATCCCTATAGACTACGCTGTAGGCTCACGTTATGATCATCACTCTTCTAGCTCCTTCCCCCCACATCTACCTCTCAACCCCCATCCTCCAAGTCAAGAAGTCCAAGACAAAGTTCAGGCTTCATTACGTTTTTGTGACAGAAACTTAGCCATCTGAGAAATGAAGAAATACAAAATATAATATCTCATTAAGGGCTAAATATAGGATGATGTTTAATTACATGGAAAGAGAAGTAGGAAAATCGTAGCTGGCAAGCGAGCTTCACAGGAACGACAAGAGGCAATCTCAGAATACGATACTTCCAATTACAGCTGGCGCTGTAAGTAACACACGGGAGAATGTCTTAGATTATCGTTACGAAGATCAAACAAAACTGACCAGAGAAATAGTATGTGCGCGTCCCTAAATATATTACAGAATGAAAAAGCGACTGTGGCGACATGTTTCCGATTGGTAAAACTGGAAAAGCATTCAAAAGTTCTTTGTTTTATTCTATTCTTTCAATTTTTTGTACATTTGAAATTATTTCAAAATAAAAATTTAAGTATTTCTATTTTCTAAGAATAGAAAAAAGTGACAGAAGAAAGCTAACTCCTCGGATTTTCAGTCAACTCCACTTTTATAATAAAATAGATTTAAATGTTCATATCCAGCTATATATATTAGGATGTCTTTCTCCTCTGTATGAAACAGGCATCAAAGCCCACCAACCTGCCTGACTTGAAATCGCCGACGTGACATCCTTAAGGTGACTGGTAGGCTTTTTTTTTTAAGAGTTCGTAGTTCTAACAACATGTGAAAACACTGAAGCATTGATGGTCTTGAGCAGGACAGAGATGATGACTTTTGGGTTAACCGCTTCTTTTTGGTTCACTGTAAAACAAACGGGTATGCTTGTCCTGGAACCATGCTAAAAGACTACACAGCACGCTTTTTTACTTCAACCGGAAATGCTGCAGGCTGCTTCCCAGGGTGGGCACAGGTACAGGATGTCACTGAGAGGCCGGAATACAGCCTAAGGTGGCAACAATTTAGCTGTAAACGCTACACTGTTTGCAAGTGTTCCTGCTACCTCCTGTGACAGTCAATTCGCTATATACATATTCGCTATATACACTGAATATACATTCTTCCTATAAAAACACGTGTCTCTACACAACTCCCTCTCTCATTCTCCAAAGAGGCTGTGCCACATACTCTCCTCTTCAGCATCCTCTGTCTCAACATATAAGCTCCTCCTACTTTACAGAAAGTAATATCCTCCGACGGCCCTTCCCTCTGTCACAAACTTAACTACATGAGTCCATCAGGATTTCTTTCCTTCCTACTTATGAGTGAAGTATATTCCTCCACCTTTATTTTTGTACCTGGGGAAAAAAAAATAGCTACAGTAGAGAATATGAGAAACAAACAAAATTCTCCAAGGACGGTACTTAGCAAGTGTGGCCTCTACCACCGCCCTTGAACTCCGGCCCTCCCACGGCCCGGACTTGCGTTTCCACCCTTTCTCTCCTCACTTCTCCCCTGGTTGTGACAATTAAACCTCTAGCATCTTTAAAACACAAACAAAATCTAAATTGTATGAAAGAAAAAAAAAAAATCTCCTATACAAGGATCTACAAGTTAAAAGAAATTTCGACTCTAATTTTAATAAACCAGTTATTAAAAAATAAAGAAAATAACTGGGGGAGATATTGAAGAACTGAACACTGAATATTTGATATTATGACCTGAGGGAGTGTGTGTGTGTGTGTGTGTGTGTGTGTGCGCGCGCGCGCGCAAATGGTACTATAATTGTATTTTTAAAAGGAATCCCCTTTTAGAGCTACAGACTGACATAATAGAATGATAAGATTTCAATGTCTGAGATTTCCTTCAAAAGCCATGTAGGGAGTGGCGACAGATAAAATCTGACTGCCCGTGGAAAAGTCAAACACATTACTAAAGCATCTCTGCCTCCGTCTGACTCTCCTCTAACAAAAAACATGCTCAGATTATTCCCTGGTTTAAAACGCTCCAATATTTCCCTGTAACCTACAGATCACAGGACAAACCTGTATCACTCGAGATTCCTTCTATACAAGCCAGGCTTAAATAACGTTCCAGCGTCATAATCATCTGGTCCACTTCAAGCACCCACCTCCCAGCTAAGCGAACTATTCCTTACCCACATCCCTCCATGCTTTACCTAAGCTGCTCTATCCAACTAGAATACCTGACTTAGCTGCCCCAACGATGTCTGACTGCTCAAGGCTTACTCAGCCTTTCAGGGTCACCCCTAGGAAACAGCTGCACGGATCACCCCCTTACACAGGGACTTCTTCCCGATGTGTTCTCATGGCAACCACTTACTGGCACTCTGGTGGGTTTTCTTAAAGACACAACCCACGAATTAAGATTTTACTTTTTGCAACACCTTTGTTCCATTTAATTTTATTCACAATATTATTTCTGCGGAATGTGAAAATATTATAATCAGTATAAATTTACTTTCTGTAAATGTTCAGGGCTATTAAATAGAAATTTATGTTAAACCAAATCAGCTCATTATAAGACTTAAATCTGCCTGGTCTGAATAGGCCATGACACTTGAGAGTAAAAGGAACAACTATTAATAAGTAAGTCAGGACAACAGCCATGATAAACTACAACTGTCATGTAGCTATGCCATGATATATAACTACCTTAATTAGAGAGAGATAAAAACTAGGCTCCTTCTTCAGACAAAACAGAAATTAAAATATTCCCTAGAAATGTCAATAACTCATAATAAACCTTATTTCTACTTTCACATTCTGGTAAACAGGTTGTGTATATGGAAGTATTTAAATTATGATAAAGTTTGGTGTAAAGTCAGAAAAATGATTTACAAATAGTCATAATCAAAATCCAACTGTGGTAGATATCACATGTGAATTATTAAGCTGCATTCACATCTACAGCCCACATTTCAATGCCTTCTACTCATTCTGCCCATTTATTGCAGACAACTATGGCTAATTGACACTCCAGCTCTAAACTGAAGGTAAAAAACCACTTTCCCAAGTAGGGCAAATTATTCATGGATATTTCATATTCTCATTATGGAATATAATTTGGAACACTAAAACACACACAAATCAAGAAAGAAATTCATGTCCACACGTTTTCTTCTCCTCCCGTTTCTGGCTCCCTCGGATCCTGAAGGATTTCTTCATACTCTGATAAGACGTCTGTCGGCAGAGTGCGTCCCTGGAAGGCTCTGGTGTCCCGTTACTTTCGTGCCCGGTCCCCCTGCCGGTGGAGCTGGACGCGTGGCGAGATCTCCACCCAGAGGCAGCACAGGGAGGCGCTGAGCCAGGGGGAGGTTTAGGTGTCACTTCCTGGGCCTCTCACTCAACACAGAACCTCAGGCCCACTGCTTCCCCCTCGGCCTCCCATCCCACCGCCGGGGAAGCAAGACCAAAGCTCTGCCAGAATCTAGATCGGACAAACCTCTGCTTCTCTGGTTTACTGACGCCTCATTAAACAACAAAACAAAACAAAATATTACTACAGGCACTTGGTACAGTGGCTCTTTCTCTGCTCAGAAAAAAAACTCAATAAAAACACAATGTTATGTTTTCTACACTCACTGGTCATCACTGCAACCTTTCTTTAGAGAGCTGTGTTTTTAAAAGCGCACATAAACACATACCAAGTCTTCAGAAAAGGGCTCTATTGGTGCCCTAGCAGGTCATCGATTTTCTTTAAACCAAATGAAGTAAGGTATCCCTTAAATCCACCATTCAGAATGTCATATATCTATACTCCGGTTGGTTGACCAGGTCATTCACGGTTTTTCGTTAAGTGAAATGAATCAAACACATCAAAGATACCAACAATTTAATGCTCTCTTGAGCTGCACTCACTTATCCATTAAAATAATCATTGAAGTATCTAAACCACGTGCCAAGTTCCAGGGATACAAAGCAGTGAATCGAACGTGCCTGGTTCCAGTGCGTTTTCTTCTCTTCTTGATCCTGCGGTGCCGTGCTGGCGTGTGGGACACCCAGGGTGCTCAGCCCCACAAGTTTCAGCGGCACTCCACAGTGGCTCTGAGTCCTGCTGTCGCCCCAGCCAGCTTCCCCGTGAGTTTCATCGGCACGGCCCAGGGCGGCCGTCTGGAGCTGGGCTGGTTTTCCACCAAGTGGCGCTCCCACTGGCCAGGCTCAGCGGTGCCATCTCGGAGACTCAGCCACACTCCAGTGGACGACAGCCTCACCTTCAGAGGGCGGAATCTCGGCCTTGGGGGGCTCTCTTCCAAGTCTGTTCCTTTCTTACATACTCTGCCTCAGACACTTTTCCC
>NW_006437746.1:5474867-5488549 GCF_000325575.1 Pteropus alecto
CTGCCATTCCTACACTCTTCAGAGTTTTCTTTAGCCCTTAGTAGTTAATCTCTTATTAGTTAGTGAGTCTTTATGTTAACTGCCCCTTGCTGGAATTATTATGTGTCTATTTTCTGACTGGACCTGGACACAGAATTGATACCAAGGACAAGTGATCCCCGAAGACAGGATTGCAAACGTGGGATGTGGACACCGGTCTGCTCAGGCCTTTGGGTTGAAGTGCAATGCTAAGCAGTCCCTTGCAAGTAATCCACAGCACGCAGATAACCGAGCTGTCATCTGTGACGGTGCTGAACGCAAACCGAAGCAAGGACCTTGGCTGGCCAAGCTGCAGCACGTGAATGGCATGGCAGTAACAGTGACTACAATAACCAGAGGACGGATAGACTCTACGGAACACACTGAGTGCCCACAGAAGAAAATGACAAACTCAGGTCTCCCAAGCTCTGAGTTAGTCTGAGAACCAATTTGCATCACAGCCCCAAAGAGTCTCTTTTTTCCTGTAGCTACAGGGATAAGTGTTGGGAAAAATCAAACCAAAAATTTCATTGTGAAGTCTGTTGAACTCAGTCTCACCAAGTGTGTCATGTGAAGCCAGGACACTGACTGGGAGAGAACGGAAAAATGACACTTGGAATGGAGACATCTAGTTACAGGCCGATGAAACTGGCAATCTTGGACCCAACAGTCACTCTGAGACTTGCTCACCAGTGAAGGAGCTGGCTCCTTGGTGCCAGAGGGTACTAGCCCTCCTGACTGAAAACCCAGAGAAAATCTCACCTAGGCAGGTGCCTTGAAAAAGAATGTTCTGGGGCAGAGCACGTAAGCTACAGTCCACGGGCCAAATCTGCCTTGCCCCCATTTTTATAAAGCCCCCAATGTAAGAATAATTTTTATATTTTTAAAAACGAGAATTTTATTTTTAGAGTGGTTTTAGGTTCACAGTAAAATTGAACAGAAGGTACAGGAATTTCCCATAACCCCCCTGCCTCCCCAACCCACCCACACACAGCCTCCCCCATCATCAACATCCTTCACCAGCATGGTACATGCCAACTTCAAGGACCACCAGAAGCACTTTGATTTTACCTGCCTTTTATGTGTCTGTGAGCCCTGCCACAGGGCTATGTCAATTCTACCACGATATAGCTCAGAGTTGCCGAAAGTCAAGACATTCCAAAAAATATCACGCTAGCTCGCCATACTAACATTATGCTAACTGGGTCTGATGAGTAGAAAGAGGTACATACAGATGCTTTAGCAAGAGCATGGAAAATAAAAATAAACCACAAAAATTCAAGGGCCCTTCATATCGATTAAGTGTTTGGAACTGATGGCCAAAAGCAAGTCAAGATTTCCCTTCCAAGGTGAGTGATAAGTTACTGCCAAGTCATATCATCAACAACGAAAAAAGAGGTACAATGCTTAGCAAGCCTCCTTGGATTTTGCAGGTAACATGTGGCATCCGAGTGTACTTCTTGAACCCATCCACGAAGGTACCTGTAAGGCTGACAGAGTGGGGCCCAGAGCAAAAGAAGGGACCAGAGCAAGTTTAGACTGCAGTTCAAGCCGCTCTGACATCCGGGCCTCATGATCCAGTAGAGCCAATGATACCTGAAGCGTTCATGGCAGACGGGGACGCCGAAAGGGGCTGCTAGTGAGCAAAGATAAGAGAAGCACAGCCCGAACCTCTAGAATCTTGAAGAAAACCTATACCTCTCTTCTGCAGACAACTATTTACCCTTGGAGGTTTGTTATTGGGTGTTAGTAGAGGCTAAATGCCTAAACGTGGGCATCAAGTAATCACGTGACCTGAGCTTCTCATCGTGAACTGGATGCTGTCCAACCCACATAGCCATAAAGCTGAGCATACGCAGCACCAACCTATCATCAAGCGAAAACGGTATGTGAGAGACTGAATTCAAGCAGGGCCAAGAGTAAGTTACACGAGCAGGTGGCTCACCGCTTCACCACGGACTCCTGATGCACTGCCTCCTCCCCCTCCCCCCAGGCTAGGGGCCTCCTGAGAGCTCCGTGCAGTCAGTTTGAATGAGGAAGAGAAAAGCCACGTCTGGTTTAAACATGGGTCTGCGCAATATGCTGGTACAGACGCAACACTTAAAAGTACAATATTGTCCCCAAAAGACAACAATGAAGGAAAATCCTCTCAGTGGGGGGAACTTCAAGTAGCACACTTGCTTGTCGCCTCTGCCTGGAGAGAGACAGTCAGAGCACAGATTCACTCTGATAACGAACAATTACTAAGGATTCTGCTGGCTGT
The DNA here is from genome assembly GCF_000325575.1 of Pteropus alecto. Classification (NCBI taxonomy): domain Eukaryota; kingdom Metazoa; phylum Chordata; class Mammalia; order Chiroptera; family Pteropodidae; genus Pteropus; species Pteropus alecto. Next base: position 5,477,149 of record NW_006437746.1, read on the forward strand.
CTAGGGACGTGGAAGGAAATCTGGGTGAAATACATGTGGATAAAATTCTCACAGTGGGTACAGACTAAGCTATTTGTGTCCCATGTGAATAAATCATTAAAGGGCAGTCACTGTAGATGAAAAAACAGAGACGTATCTATGGATATCGGTCAGCCTCTTTCCCGGCCACCAGAATCCTTCCTCAATGGACCCATGAAAAAGTGGCCACGGTGGCATGGATGGTGGCCGTGCATGGGCTCAACGACATGGACTTCCCCTATACAAGGCTGACCTGGCTGAAGCTACTGCCCAGTGTCTAATCTGCTAACAGCACAGACCAACACTGAGCCCCGAACACGCACCATTCCCAGGGAGACCAGCCGCCCACCTGCTGGCAAGTTGATTACACTAACCTGCTCCCATCGTGGGGGGATGGAAGGGGTGATCAGGAGGGGCAGAGGTGCATTCTCACTGGAATAAACACGTATTCTCGACATAGACCTGCCTTCTCCTCCTGTAATGCCTCTGCCAGCACCACCACCCACGGAGCCATCAAATGCCTGAGACAACCATCATGACATCCCACACGGCCTGGCTTCGGATCAAGAAAGTCATTTCACAGCAAAGTGAAAAAATGGCTGGCTTAATTCAAACATGGAATCACTTACTGATTTTCATCTTCAGTGGAAGAAACATCATGAAAGAATGGGGTGATACTTTGAACGAACGACCCTTACAAGGTGCTGCTTCCCCCACAGCTAGAACATGTGTGTCTGGGAGTGAAGAGGAGTCACTACCATATCCACTCACGGAACTGCTGCTGCCACTCCTGACAACTCTGAGTTCTGCTCATTTGAAAGTTTTAGTCCCCGAGGGAACGTACCAACCAACATAGACAACAATGGTTCAGCCGAACCAACAGGCGGAAACGGAGTTACTCTACTGGCGGGAATGATGGGGGCCTGATTAGGCAGGGGAAATTGGGCTGCTGCCACATGTTAAAAGCCGGGGGGTGGGGGGCGGCTATGTCTGGACCCAGGGGATTCTCAGAGGTACCTCTTAATACTTCCACACGAATGATAAAGTTAATGGAAAACTAGAGATATCGAAAAAAGACCAGACTACTGAGAAAATGAAAAGTTTGAAAGTCTGGATCATTTTACCAGGTAAAGAACTTCAATCAACTGAGGTTCTGGCTGTGAGCCAGGGAAATCTCACATGGGAAGTGGAAGTCACGGATATCAACTACGGTCTTTTGACCATTTACAGAAACGAGAACTGTGATGGCTTCGTCTGTTCTTCGGTAGGTTTTGTGTTCACTTGTACATTCTAACCATTTTCTTCTTCTCTTTCTTCTTCCCGTTAACTTCACAATCTCTTGATAACAGTAGCCACGTGGTTATTGCCCCACACTCCCCTTCGCTGCCTTGCTTGTGAGAATGGAGCTGGACCCCATAAATGACAGAGAGCTTAGTGGAGGGTGCTGGAGGAAGGGCCTTGCCTCTCTTCCTGCTTCCCATGTATAGTTTTCCAACTTCTTGCTCCCGTGGTGCTCTGCTGGTGTGCAGAACACACAATGGTACTCACCCCAACATGTTTCAGTGGGCGCTCCTGAGAGCATCTTCCCAGGCAAGTTCCACCAGCGCCTCTAGCTGGCTTCCGGTGATTCAGCAGCACCTCCGAGTATAGCTTCCTGTTTGCCGACCGTGGCCCACAGCAGCACCTCAGCAAGAATCTTCATAATCCGACAAACACATCCAAGATAAGCCCTAGCTCTGGGGGAGCGGGCGCTCTTCCACATCTGTCTTTCCTCGCGTACTCTGCCTGAGTCCTGGGGGCAGTAACTGCTCCCTGTATCTGCCACTCCTGCACACTTTGGGGTTCTCTTTACCCCTCTGGGTTCATTCCCTGTTGAAATTACTCCTGACAATGTTACCAAAAAAGTCTGTAATTTTTTCAATAGTGTGGTTTTTATCTCCTGACTAGACTCCGACTAACAGAGATACTGTTAGTATTCTAAATACTAATTCAAAACAAGAGACGTTTAAAACAAAGAAAATAAGTCAGAAGGTGTATGTTAATCCCTAATTAAAAGCTTGTCACGTGCATGAGAAAACATATCATGTGTTTTTGCTGCTCAGCACCAGTAACAGCAGCAGAAAACCTCTTTATTTTACACAAAGAAACTAAGACCAAAAATATTAGCTTTTATTAACCAAAAAGCAGAACTTTTCAATGAAGCCCTCTAAAGCATCTGATGTCAACACTTAAATTTACACAGTATTGCATCTTCTCATTTTAAATTGCTGAGAACCTACTGGAGAACCAGCCATGCCAGGTTTTTGCAGTGACGGAGTCCTAAATTAATTTTCTCGCAATTAACAAAACAAAAGCTCTTTTTTCAGCTTGCCTGGAATTCCTCTAAAGCTTCACCTTCGGTTTTGTCCTCTAGAAATAGAGCATCTCCAAAGACACAATGGACACTAGACATGCTCTAGTTACGTCCAATTAAAATACTGTTATACAATCATTTAAACAGGAAAACGGGCTGTTAGCCAAACAGAGAATGATTTATTGGTGAAAGCATTTACTGGGTTGAACCTGTAAGGACTTTCTACGTGGACATTAATCATCGTCCTAATATCATCTTACATTTATTAACCCCTTCGACCAGCGTACAAAGCGCAAAGTATTTCTTGCCCCCTTAACCCAAAACATCCTTTTATTTCTGTTCACCTTTTATAGAGGAAGGACCTTCAGCTCAAAGAGGGCAGACAACTTGGCTAAGAGGCCAAAGCTAGCACATGGGGGATCCACATCTCTCCACAATCTTTCTCGAATTCAGACAAATCACTAAAGGGAACTGATTTCTAGAAGGACATGTGTCAGTACCTGGAAAAAATTACTGCAATTATCTCTGGCCTTGCTCTTAATTGTCTTTCCCCATATGAGGCCTGAAACAGAAAGAACCATCAAACCACCTACTCAGAGAAAAAATGGTGGTGAAGATAAAGGAAATAAGCATAATCGAACTGCTTATGAAACTTCACAATGTATAGAAATTTAAGTCAGATCATCTTTCTGTCTATACACAAAACAGCGAGGTGGCCCGTTGCTCTTTTCAACATTAGTCACAACAGTCATACTGCTCTAGATAAAAGTTTGTAATTTTTTCAATAGCACAGAAAGATCATAGCACAAGGCTTGAGTACTTAAAAAAAAAAATTTTCTTTTCAACCTCAGTGACAATGCTTTAGCCATGAAAACCTGTTAGGTAAAGCGTGAGATGGAAAATCACTGTAAAGCTAACACTGTCAAGGACACGGGCTGAATGTCACCGGGGCGAATGGGCTAAATGGCACATGTCAGGCTTTTTCACGGAAGAGAGGAGAGGGTATGTATGTGCCGCATTAATTAAAGGCTGCCCGTCACCTCTCTCACATGCTACAGAAATGCAGCCTGGGATCCATGGGCTCAAGTCCTGATATGCGTTAGGATTTGGATCGATCCATGGGCTCAAGTCCTGATATGCGTTAGGATGAGGAGAAACACAAAGGCAGAAATCCCCGCCCCCGCCAGAGGGGAGGTGATTCTGCGTGGACGGCTCCCGGGGCTTCAGCCACTGCCTGAATTACACATCCACCCAGATTATTCACTCAGTAGCTACTGGGCACCGACCATATGTCAGGCACTGTCCTAGGTGCAGGGCCACAGCAGTGACCAACACAAACCCTCCTTCCTCGTCCTTTTCATAATATTATCTTCTAGTAGGGGAATGTCAGACAATAAACAAGATAAATAAACTGTACAAATGATAAAGTGTCCAGTACCATGAAAAAAACTGAAGTAAAGAGGTAAGAGAGAAAATGGAAAGTGACATTTTCGATGAGAGAGAGGGCCTGGCTGAGAAGGCAGCGCCTGACCCGTGAGCACACCCGAGGGAAGAGCATTCCAGAGACCAAGCCTGGTGCTCAGGGCCCAAGGCAGGGGCCCGCCTGGCGCGCTCAGGGCCAAGCAGCAAGGCCAGCGGTGGAGCCAAGTTAGCAAAGGGGAGAATGAGAAGATGTGGCCAGAGGGATGACGGGGTATCATACGACCTTGGGTGTCCGGTCAGGCCCTTGGCTTTTTCTTTGAGATGGGAAACCACTGGAAGGCTCTGAGCAAAAAAATAATAGGATCTATACACAGGACCACTCTGGATGCTTCTGAGAACACGCTGGAGAGAACGGGTGGGAGCGGGGAGCCTAATCGGGAAGGTTTCTACACCAGCCAAGCTGACGGACAGCGGCTCAGGGAGCAGTGGGAGGGCGCGAAGCAGGCAGGTCCCAGATCCACGTTCCTGACAAGTGAGATGTGGTTTGCGAGAGAAAGAGAGGATGGGGAAGCCATATATTTACCTGAGCTAAACTAAAAAGATTTTCTCCTTCCGTTTAATGAGGTGGAGAAGCAGGTTTTGCTTTTTGTTCTGTTTTGGTCGGTGGGAGGGAGATCGGGAGATGTATCGGGAAGATAGTTTGAGACGCCTCGAATCTGAGATGTCAACTCGACATCCAAATGCACATTTCAAGCTCTAATTTCAAATTTCCTTGGTTCTCGTTCAAGCCCTTTATGGAATTTAACCAATGTTACATCTGTTCTTACAAAATGCTCCTTATAACTGTTTGACATTTACATAATGTTTATATATTTGTGCATTTCTCTGTGTGAATGGACAGACTAGAACAAATCCATAAGACTGCTAACATATAAAGCATTACTTTAATTCTGAAGAGGTCTGTGGTATACATAACGGTTCATCTGAAAGTTTTCTTTTTTTAACATGAGCTAGCTTGATTTTTACCATTTTTAAGCATACAGTTCAGTGGCATTAAGTACATTCGCATTGCTATGCAAACATCATCGCCATCCATCTCCAGAACATTTTCATCTTGCAAAACTGAAACTCTGTCCCCACTGAAAAAAGAACTCCCCATCCCCCGCCTCTCCTCCCAACCATCTTTCTACTTTTTCTCTCACTATGAATCTGACTGACTTATATACAGTACCTGATAGAAGTGGAATCGGTATTATCCTTTTGTGACTGGCTTATTTCACTTAGTCCAATGTCTTTAAGGTTCATCCATGTTGGAGAATATGTCAGAATTGCCTTCCTTTTTCAGGCCGAATAACAATCCATGGTGTGTATAAACCACATTTTGCTTCTCCATCCACCCGTCTATGGGCATGTGGGTTGCTTCCCCCTTTTGGCTACTGTAAATAATGCTGCTATGACCATGGGTGTACAAATATATTCGAGTCCCTGCTTTCAATTCCTTTGGGTCTATACCCAGAAGTGGGAATGCCAGATCATACACTCAGTTTTGTTTTAACTTCTGTGGAAGTGCCATTCAGTTTCCCATAGCGGACGCACCATTTTACAATCCCACCAAGAGCGCACGAAGGTTCCAATCTCTCCACATCCTCACCAACACTTGGATCAAGTGGCATCTCGTTGTGGTTTTTATTTGCATTTTCCTAATGATTAGTGATGTCAAGCTTCTTTTCATCTGCTTATCGGTTATTTGTATATCTTCTCTGAAGAAATGTCTCAACTCCCTTAATTATTTTTAATCAAGTAGTTTGCTTTATGTTGTTGAGTTGTAGGAGTGCTTTATACACACACACACACACACACACCCATACATGTATACACACACACACACACACACACACACCCATACATGTATATATATATTCTGGATATTAATACCTTATCGGATATATCTGTTGCAAATATTTTCTGATTCCATGGATTACCTTTTTGCTTTACTGACAGTGTCCTTTGATGCACAAAAGTTTTTAATTTTCATGTAGTGCAATATTTCTATTTTTACTTTTGTTGCCTGTGCTTTTGGTGTCACATCCAAGAACCCGTTGTCAGATCCAATGTCATGAAGTTTATGCTCTATATTTTCTTCTAAGAGTTTTACAGTTTTAGCTCTTATATTTAGGTCTTTGATGCATTTTGAGTTAATTCTAACTTAAAGAAAGTGTTCAACTTCATTTTTTGCAAGTCGATATCCAGTTTTCTCAACATCATTTGTTAAAAAGACTATCATTTCCCCATTAAATGGTCTTGATATCTTTGTGACTGTAAACGAAAGCATTTGTTTCTGGGCAAGTCTAGTCCTTGATCTGTGTGTCTATATTTACACCAGCTCCACAGTGTGTTGATTTCTGCAGCACTGTGGTAAGTTTTGAAATCAGAAAGTGTGAGGCCTCCAACTTTATTCTTTTTCAAGATTGTTTTAGCTATTTGTGGTTCTTTCAGATTCCTCCTGAAATTTTAGGATAGATTTTCCTATTTTTTTTTTCCAAAAAAAAAATACTTGAGACTTTGAGAAAAAGAAAATCACTTTTTGAAAAATCTTCCTACCATTAACTGACATTTCACTGCTATTTTGGAAGCTCCTGGAAGCTCACAGTTGTAGTAATCATCTGCATGTATCCTCTTATTCGCACCCCAGAATTTTTCAGAATGAATTAATCCTTGAACAATGTAAAAAGCAAATAAAAGTTAATTATTAAAAATTTCATCGTTAAAACATTAGGACTACAGCCCTGAAATATATGAAGCAAAACTAACCAAACTGAGAAACAGACAATTCAACAATGATTGCTGGAGACTTCAATACGCCGCTTTCAATAATAAATAAAATAACTAGACGAGTACCAACAAAGAATCAAAGACTTGAACAATACTACAAACCAAAAAGATCTAACAGACATTTTTAAGAACACTCTACCCAACAACAGCAGAATATACATTTTTCTCAAGTACACATGGAGCATTCTCCCAAAAAGACCATGTTAGTCCCTAAAACAAGCCTGAAAATATTTAAAAGGATTTAAATCACACAAAGTATGTTATTCAACCACAATGGAATGAAATAAGAAAATGACAACAGAAAGTAGTTTGGGAAATTCACAAATATGTGGAAATTAACACCACACTCCTAAACAACCAATAGGCCAAAGAAATCACAAAGGAAATCAGAAAATACTTTGACATGAATGACAAAGAAAACACAACACACCAAAACTTACGAGGTGCAGCTAATGCAGTGCTTAGAGGAAAATTTATAGCTGTAAACACCTACAGTAAGGGGGGGAGGGGCTACAAATCAATAACATGACCTTCTACATTAAGGAACCAGAAAAAAGAAGAGCAAACTAAACCCAATGGAAGCAGAAGGGGGGAAATAATGCAGATTAGGATGAAATACATGAAACGGAGAAAAGAAAAATGGAAAAAAGCAAAACCAAAAGTTGTTTTTTTGCAGAGATCAACAAAACTGACAGATTTTACCTAAATGATCAAGAAAAAGAGAGATGACTCCAATTACTACATTCAGGAATGAAAGGGGAGACATCAACACCAACGTTACAGAGATAAAAAGGTTTATAAGGGAATACTAAGCACAGTGGTATGTCACCAACCACACAACCCAGATGAAATGGACAGGCCCGAAACACGAAAGAAACTACTGAGACTTACTCAAGAAGGAAACACGAGGATGGGGAATTCTACAACTAATTTTTTGTGGTTAGTTCTACAGTTTCTGACATTTAGGCTTGGGCATTATTTCCATGACAGACTGTGCTCCTTCAAATTTCCCTGCACAGAATTCAAGGATTTTAGTCTTTATAATCACACGTTAGCAGGCAAATATTTTGTGAATTAACCCCTCGGTTAACTAGACACCCTGGTGCCGAATCCTCCTTTAAAGTCCACCTTTTACTGCAGCTGTAGCTGCAGCAATCCAGCTGCACACAGGGGTGATCTGACAGCACTTTATTTCAACCAGAGTTTTCTGCTCCACCACCATCTCTGATGCTGGAGACAAGACAGCTGCAGTCGGGCACCGCACTCGTGCAGACCCAGAAGTTCAAGAGTTAACCAATAAGCGATGGTAAAGAAACGCTTTCCACCTGAGTTTCAGGTGGCACCTTCTGAGGCACAGCTCCCCAAAACACCCCGCCAGGATTAAGCCCCCTTCGTCCACAGCAGGGACTAAGTTGGCCACACCTCACTGTACTTGGCTTTTCCTCTTTCCAATGTCACATTTCCCAGTCTCCCAGTCTCCCACGCATCTGCATGGAAAGCCGCTGCCTCAGCCTGGATTTTCTCCCAGAAAGCAGAGCCTAAGAAAGGCCTTAAGACAGGCTTTTAAAGGACCGTTCCTTCCACCCGCCTTTCTGATATTTAGTTAGCACTTAAGATCCACTGTGCCAGGACATATTGTGGTATAAAGAACATAGCGCTTATTAGACTAGGTTCGATGCTGACCTCTATTATTAACCTAACTACTTTAAATGAAACATGGATATACTATTATACATTCAAAAGAGTTTTAGAAATACTGTTTTGTACATATGACAATTATCATTATTAATTAGATGAATCAGATATAACAATCTATTCAAATGTAGATTCTGGTAAAACTACAAGATCAATTTACAGTAGCTGTGCATGAACATGAGAGGTTCTGTGAATAAAAAGCCTCTGGTCTCTGAGAAAGTGTGGCTATATCTATTATGCTTTGGCTGTTCTTAGGAGAATGGATTCACATATTATTTATGGAATTACAAACAACAAAGAAAACATTGTATCTACATATCCCTTTTGACATAGTGTGGAGTTTCATTTCATGGAGAAGCAAATCATATAAACGAAGTTTATATGGTTAAAAAATTATATCCGAATTATGGACTCACTCAAAGTTCAAAAAGAGGCTATTTTGTCTTAGTCAATACAAAACTCCAATAGAAACTAAAATCAAACGGCTCGCAGTGTCACTGAACGCTTTGCTTAGATCAAGGTTAAGTTCAGTCCGTGGGCTGTTTTTAAGGGAGTCTCAAACACCCTACAAGTAAACATAACGTGTTGTGTTCATCGATCTAGGTGTATTTTTCTGAGTTCTACATTTTCCCCAGAAAACCATGAACCAAAGAAACAAAAGGGGTTGTTGGTATTTTACTGCTGTCTCCAACATGCAACTCATAGCTGCAAAGTGAAAGGAGCCCAGAGCTTTGTTTCTGGGTCTGGGGAGGAGGCCAGGGGCAGGGCGTCCTGCCGAATCCACATCTAGGAACACGGCGCAGCTTCATGTCCGGACTTCACCCATAGTTATCACGCCAGCTTATGGATTGGTGTGAAAAGCTGCTCAACGCTAACATTACAGATTTATTTCTGTTTTCACAATTTTGGTGCCTTAGATTTTCTAATGCTAAATTTAACGCATTTTATCTGATGACACAAGAGACAGTTTGAAACACCTAGGGTATGTACCTCTGTGTCGAGACGTTCTAACAAAGCAGTTTTACTGTTTCGTGGCTGGGTGTGACCTGAGAGACTGATATCACATCACATCCAGAACGGTTATAACAATAAGCCACCTACTCTGACCACAATGGAAACTACCAGTAACATTGTCATTTGTGGAGCACTGAGTGTATTGCATAGCTAGCCCCGAACAGTATAAATAACAGTAATTTGCCTCCATGGTCGCACAGAGGTTTTCTATTCCACAAATAATCTGTGGTTAAGTCTCGGGAAGCCTTCGCTGTGATGGAAACAGCACCAGTGTAAAACCGAGGCTAATCTAGTTTTACACATGACTTAGAAACGAGAATGACGCCCTGTGCCTGCCTCTCCCACCAGCCCAGAACCCCCTCTCGCCTCCCAGCTCCATCATGTTATCAGGTCAACTAGGGAAAAAGATCCAGGTTTCATCTCACTAACAAATCTAAGAATTGTCCCCATCGCCAAAGTCTTTAATCCTACAGTACTTATTGGGAAGTTAGGGAGGATTGTGAATTATTTATAGTATTTAAATTCTTGTGCTTTGGACCTAAGAATAGATTATCAAGCTCTCTTAATAAAAGGAAACTAAGAAAATTAAATCGAGCTTTGTTAATAAAAAGAAATGCCTATCGAGGTAAAAAGTTCTTTATATCACACAAGTTACCTCAGGTATAGAATCCTTTCACTGTCTTAATCCAGTCGGCATATTGCGTTTGCAAATCTACGGCTTCCACTAATAAACACTAACCTAGAATGGCTAGCGAGAACTGGGAATTGGCCATTCTGTTGAATTCTTCCCAGATCCCGTATACTAGATTGTCAAATAATAAAGTTACCAAATTGAAATGCTATTGAATGTTAACAGTTGTACTTAATAATTCAGAAAGCATTTCAGGAAGACTGTGAACATGGATTACACTAAACATACATGCAGTATTAGAAGGTACCTAACAATAATTGATATGCCATAACCTGCCTTTTGGAATAATTGCACATTGCCATCTGCCAACTGTCTCATCAGATGCTATAAAATACCAAAGAGTCATTTTGGCTTCTTAACTCTTACAGATTCCAGATAAAAGAGAGTTAACTTTGAGAATCAAATACGACAATGTAAATAAAAGTGCCTGGGAAAAATAAAAAGCCCACGCAGTTATGGCATTATTGTGGGTGGGATTAGAAGCTTTGTTAGACTGAGAACTCATGCCTCCAGCATCTTTCTTTACCAAATTCACGTCTTAGTCACATTATACTTCAATAATTAAGACCCCAACCAAAATCCAGTCCATAAGATGTTAATGTAAGATGTTTATTAGTATAATTTAATAAGCACATGATCACATTAAAATGTCTCAATATACAAACTGTTGAAGTGTGAAATCACAAAAAATATAAACTTAGGTGCATGAACAAAGTTATAAATATCTAAAAACAAAGTTCTACATCTTCAACATTGGGCCGAGAGAGAGAGAAAGAGAGAGAGAGAGAGAGAGGGCTTGAGATTACATATAAGGAGCATCACATTTCGACAGAGCAACCCTGACCAACCCTGACCAGTGTTGGTCACCTCACGCCACACGCAGGTGTGACCATCACGACAACACAGCATTTTGTTACAGGACCGGCTATTTCATACGAAGCTACAATTGAGACAATAAATTTCTTTCTTTCAAAATGAAACATTCAAGTGAAACACAGTGAGCTAACAATATTTACTAAATTTTAGCTGGCTGTTAGTAAAAAATTTTGATTTTGTAAATTAAAAAAAAAACTTATCTGGGAAAAAAAACACAAATTTCAAACAAAACCATAACAAAATGGAAATAAAAGTGGAATAAATCAATGTCAGTAATGAAGTGTGAGTGTGTGCCTTTGACCACCGCCACACAGAGTCGTCCCCAGGCCCCTCACCTACCCTTCACTGAGGCAAGTTGCAGACTGGTTAGAAGTGACAGAAAGATGTCAAACCTTTAAAAAGTTAGCACTACCAGGTATAAAAAGTTCCCTGCCCAAAAAAAAGAAAAAAAAAAAAGCACAAGAAAACTAAATTAAACAGCTACACAGCAAAGGGAAAGA
>NW_006437746.1:5488564-5522252 GCF_000325575.1 Pteropus alecto
CGGTGTGGTCTCCTATGGCAACAGCTTCCATATCTGATCAACTGCTTAAAGGAAAGCATAAAGCCCTTCCCTCTAAAATAGGCCTTGCTTAAGTGTCTTCTCTCCAGAACCCATAGGAGGAATTCCTGGCAGAGAGACCAACCCACGTGACCAGATCCTCATGACCAGAAGCGGAAATGCTCCCTACCTTCCAGAAGTCACTGCAGGGACTCAGTTTACATTCATAATATTCTGATTTTACCATCACAAAAGCAGCTCTGTATCAGAGAGCTGAAAACAATGTACATTTCGAGCTCTTCCTCAGAACACGGTGCCATTTACAATCTGAAACAATCAGTGCCTTGGAGATTATAAAAACCCGCATAGTCAGTAAGAGGACAGAAAATTTAAGAGTATTTCACATTCCAGGTCTTAAACCAGAACTCTTCTAAGATTTCAAAACATGGCCCATGTTTTATATTCTTTTTCTAAAAATCCAATCACAGCTTATATTTGAAAGGTTCCATAGTTCTTACCCCAAATGGTTCCCGATTTTTTAGCTATTAGTTTGGAAAAATGAGGAACAAAATTAAGACAGTCACAGTGAGACCATCTACTAACATTCATGGTAAAGGACCTGACCCACCCTCCATCTCCTGGCCTGCTGCATAAAGGCCTCTCCGGAGTTCAAGAGGATACCAATCCTGAAGAGACTGCGTCCAATGAGACCATCACCTCAACAGAAACCGATAAATCCTTGTCCTTCAGTGTGTTGCCATTTCGTTTCATTCCCATGTTGATACAGAAAATGTTACTTTCTCTCTGTATGAACAATCCGGTATTCTAACGATACTGGATTCCATTTTCTTTAACTTCTCGATTCTTATTCTGCTTGTTCACGATCAATATTAAGAAAGTAATCTGGGTTATAAAATTCCACACATGCAATAAGGTGGTTAAATCTTCGGGAGAATCTAAGCCTAGACGAATAGTTAATAATTTCATAATAGAAACCGCTTCGGCCCAACTGGCAACTAACAAAAAATGATTCGAGGAAATACTTTTCAAAGTTTCATCAGAGCTACTCTGCATTAGAAAACTTAAAATTAAAATGACGCTAATTTCTCATATTTTAGTAAGGTGGACAGAAACACAGGTAGCATAAAAGATTACCCTTCCCTAAAAGCAAGCTCGCAGAGGGAGAGGAGGGGGAGGCACAGGGAGGTTCACGGCAGACTGGGGGACCCAATCCCTGTCGAGAGCACACGCTCTCATTGGTGTTACCACATCCTGATTCGTGTGGGAGGTTTGAAGACCAAGTGAAAAACGCCAACTAAAAATGCGTAAAGAAAAGAAAAACGTGAGAGCGGAGTAAATGATAAAATGAGTTTTAAAAGAGAACAAGAAATAAAAGACATCAGACGACCTTTATAAAAATACTAAAATTAAAAAGAATTGTCTTTGTCCTTCGTGCTCAGAGGGAAACGAGCTCCATCAAGCCCTGCAGAGTACAAGAGGAAGCAGGTGGCTTGCTCAGGCATCAGCAGAGAGAGGCCCCGCAGAACTACCCTCAGCTTCTTCTAGACCGTGTCCAGGGAAGGAAAGCAAAGCTCTGCAAAATGCTGAAGGTTTTAGAAGTGTAACGGTGCTTAGGAAAGATCACTGGTCTGGTGTTGCAGCAGCCCCAGTGTTGAGACACACTCTAGGCTTCTAGGAGGAGAAAAATAGAAAGGGAGGAAAAAAAACAGGAAGGGGAAGGAAGGGGCGGAAAAGCACAGGTCGTTAGTACACAGCAGTTCAACACAGCGAGATGCTCAAAAAACCGTTTCTACGCTACCAGCGGGGCTGATCTGCTCTTAGACTAGAGAGAACCTTCTGAAGGGAACAGAAATGGGAATTTCCAAAATGGCGCTGAGCTACATGCTCCAGTTAGTGACGGCCAAATCAGAATGAAGTCATGCTCCAAAAACATGCGCTTCGTCCCCTCCCTGCTCCTTCCCACCCCCAACGAAATGCGCGTATTTTCAGTACGGCATCTGCTTTAATACAGTCAAGATGTCAAGTTCAGATGCAAACATCTTCCCAGATGCACAAACTCTTCTCCTCACGGCGGAGAGGTGTCCCAGAGCAGGAAGACCTGCTTTCACGATGTCACTGGGAAGTTCATAACAAGCTGGGCTCTTTTTTGTCACCAGGGAACTAAGTCACGGAACAGTAAGAACTGGACTGTATGCCTTTCCTGTTCTTGTCCCGCACTATTAAGATCTGGCAGCGGGAAGCAACTGCTACATAAAGTTTGCGTCTCCTCTGGTCACACCTGACATCCTGCTGGAGAAGAAGCCTACTCCAATTTTGCTAGTTGCTGTCTCCTTCCTGGATGAAAGTGGCATCCACTGTCAACAGCTAGTCAAATCGAACCCCTCCCAGCCTTTCCTTCCCCTGGCGCTGCCTCCGGGTTAAAGAAAGCTGTTTTTACTCATTTTTTAGAGTTATGTTCACACTTCTCCTTTAATCATAGGGATATTTCTATAAATCTTTTCTTAAAACCAAATTACACAGCAGGCACAGAAATGGTCACTACCACATACAACCAATTTATCAGAGAAGTAACAAAATTTTGTTTCATAAAACTGGAAGCTACAGTGGCAGGCACTTCTGGTTGTTTCTAGCTTTTAAAGGAAAGAGTTCCTAATTCATGAGTTGCTAATAAAGATGATGATGTCAGTAGGTAAAACTAACAGTTCCAACAAATAGAACGTAGTCACCCAATAAACCTGAGGCACAGAGATACGTTCAACATTTCCCAAGGTCACAGAATAAAGAACGAAGCCTGGAATAATTACTGCTGCTAACGAGGGCCTTCTGGAAGCCTTAGAAACTGAGGAATCCTGCGGTGGCTCGGGGACAGGCTTCTCCGGGCTGGGGTAGGCCTACGAGAGAAAGCCGGCCGCGGCCCACATCCGGTGCCGGTCGCGGGAATCGGATGTCACGCCCCAGGGAGGGAGAGCGGGCGCTGCTGCAGGGAACGACGCGCTCGACCGTTAGCAGCCTGCTCATCTGGTCGACAGTGTCGGCCTGTCACAGCCGCGAAGGAGGGCTGTTCCTTATAAAAATGCAACGGGACTCTCCTATCGGCTACCTAAGAAAAGACTGACACGGCTTCGAGGATCTGCTCACTACACACACCCTGGGGGAAGGGGCTGGTGCTGATGATGCGGTGGGAACCCCAGGAACTGAGTGCCAGCTGACGGAATTGCAAAGCCCTACGGATAGCTGGGAGTTAAAGTCAGAGACGGATTTCAAAAGTAACAGTGGAGGGGAAAATAAAGGAAAAGCAGACTGAGGGCGAAAGAGAAAGGACAGAGCTTTTCATCTGTAGCTCCCAGGTTTCCTGACACTGAGCAGTGGAAGCTAAACGGGGTGCGGCTGTGCTCGGGGAGGACATGAGCCCGAAGAGCCGCAGGCCTCCGCTGTGGCACACTTCTGACACACTTCGACGGTGGTCACTCTGCCTCTAGGAGCGTGCACTTTTAAAACTGACCCGACTTCAGTGTGGTACAACAACGACAGATATTGAGAGAGTATCAAACGAAATCCACTCTCCTCTTGGCATTGTTGGAGCTGTTACGAGGCGGAGGCCTGGGTTTACACACATCCAACGAGAGCAACACGCCTAGAAAGAACCCTCCTCCGAGGAGCTTCTCAGGTGTTTGCCGTGACGGTCTCGCCCACGCGCCTGGGGAAGCACTTACCTGTAGTGTCATTCCCTTCCATGCCATGATCGCCGTTGGCCAGCGCTGCTGGTTTAGCAGTTGGGGTACCTGCGACAACCACAAAGAAGAGTTACCCATCCTGACGGCAAAATGAAAAACGGAGCCAACTGCTATGTAACTGGCAGAATTTCTGTCACTCTTCAGAGCATTGCCTGACAGAAGATACAAATCTGTCCTAAATGTAAAGATCCAATGGAAAGAAACCCAGAAACACAGACCAGAACTGACTCGTTCGTTTCCATGGCACCCTTGACACCCCCGCACCACAGCAGGCCGAGTCCTGTCTGCTCTGTAAATGGTCAAAGATTTCCGTCATGCTCCATAAAACCGTCATGAAGCACCACAGGTTTAGGATCTGGTATTCAAATCAAAAGCTCCAAGGACACAGGGCCGTTTAAAACAACCTCCACATAGAAACTCCAGACACCATCACTGCTCCTGGACCCGAGGGGGACATGGGCATGAGCAGAGCACTTCTGCGAGAGGGCTTTTATTTTAATGTTAGCTAATCTAATACGCACAGTTGTGTCTCATTCGCTAATAAATGAGGATGTCGAGCATCTTTTTATGTGTTTAGTTGCCATCCCTTTGTTTTCTTTGGTGAAATGGTCAAATTTTTTTTTTTACTATTTTTTTAACTGGGTTGTTTATTATTATAGAGTTTTGAGGATTCCGTGTATACTCTGAATACCAACTCTTTATCAGATGAGTTTTGCAAATATTTTCTCCCAGTCTATAACTTGTGTTTTCAATTTCTCAGCTGTGTCTTCTAAAGAGCAAAATTTTACATTTTAATGAAGTGTAATTTACCTTTTCTTTTATGCTTTCATGCTTTTGGTGAAGTGTCTAAGAAATCTTCACCTCACCCAAGGTCACAGGATTTTCTCCTGTGTTTTCTTTTAGAAGTTTCATAATTTTTAAATTGAGGCCTATGATACGTTTAGAGTTAAATTTTGCATACGGTGTAAAATATGGATCTAGATTCATAATTCTGCATACAGGCACCTAACTGTTCCTTTATCATTTGTTGGAAAGGCTAGCCTTATTCCACTGACTTGACTCCGCACCTCTGTTGAAGACTGACTGACCCGAACGTAACGTGTGGATATAAGTCTGGACTCCCCTGTTCCGCTGACAAAGAGTCAGTCCCTTCTGCCAACAGTACACTGTCTCGATTGCTATATTTGTATAAAGTTGTGAGATGAGGTCGTGTGAGTCCTCCAAATTGGGTCTTTCCCAAACTGTTTTGGTTATTCTAATGACTTCCCTTTTCCATATAAATTTTAGAACCAGCTGTTAATTTACTTTTTAAAAAATTCCTCATGAAATCTTGATTGCCATTGCTCTGACTACGTAGATCAACTGAGTGTGTATCGTTACCCTTCCTGAAAGGCCTTGACCGTACCTAACATTCCAGCAACCTGTGCTGCTTTCGAGTGTGCCTGCCATCTCAAGTTTCCTCGGAATCTCTCGCAAGAAGCTCACAGACAAGCGAAAATCTAGAATGGATGCTATGAAATGTAAAATGCAAAGTTTTACTTCGGAAGGCAAGAAACCACACAGTCCAACTTTCTGGATCCCATAAATCCAGGGCAGAAATCGTTCACATAAATTCACTGAAAAGATCATTCATTCTGTTCTCTCAAATAGCAGAGGAACAACTAAGGAGAACAATCTAAAAGAACAAGGCAGACCAAAAAGAGAATATCAATTACCGGAAGAAGAAGGAGAAGAAGAGGGAAATAAAGGAATGAAAGAAAACAGACTTATTAAATTCCCACCATGCTCCATTCTAGGGCTTCACATGTTGTTTTGCTTATCCAGAGAGATGCAAAACATGCTCTATCCCATATTTTGGCCAAAATAAATAAATTCCCCTTTAGCCTCACACAGAAAGCTTACAAAATGCATTCCTTCTCACTCGAAAAAAAAAATGCATATTTAAAAAAAATCTGCCTCATTTTAAAATACAGACAGCAAGAAAATAAAATGCAGATAAAAGGGAAATGCAAATTACAAAAAAAAAAAATGATACCATCTTTTGGCCATGAGAGTGATAAAATCTTTTTAAAATCTGATAACAGCCAATGTGGGCAAAAGTATATGGATAGGAAAAGAGGTAATCTCATGCACCATTTGGGGAATGTATATTAAAACCACCTTTTGAAGAGAGAATTTGGCAGTCTATCAAATTTTGAAATACCCATTTAACGCGACAATCCATTTTAGGTATTTCGTTGATGAAAAGACATAAAATTACACAAAAATGAATGTAAATAGCATGTTTATTATGGCATTGTTTAAAAAGTAACGAATGCCCATGAACAGATTTTCACTAAACTGTGAAATACACAACTATTAAAAGAAATGAGGGTGGTCTTCATGGTCTGATATGGAAAGATGCCAGGACATATTAAAAATAAATAAATAAAAGCAAATATGGCATAACAGCATTATAAAAACAACACACGATCAGAAAAAATATGAAAGAACATATACCAAACGCCACCGGTCACTGCTAAGGACTGGAGTGTGGGGAACCAGAGATGGGGATAAAAAGGGAGACTTTCCCAGACGAAATCCTGTTTTAATTAAGCGCATGAAAGAATTTAAGACTAGATAAGAGTCAACTGAGGCACACAGGTCAGTCTCAACATATATCGCAAACACTTAAAAAACAGCAGAAGAAATTGCTTAAAAGCATAAATAAAGATCTGGAAATCAAGGAGGGTACCCTCCAGTGGACCAGAAATGATGAGAAATAGCCAAGACAATGAAAGCAAACAGGACCACACCGGAGAAGCCACGGCCCGAAGCAAGCCCCTAGGAAAGCGGGGCTCCGAGGTACCCACCCTATGCTCAGGGACGCAACGGTGGTGGGGCTCTTACAAGCTGCCAGGCCGGTCCCCACCGACCCACGCCTTCCTCCCCTCGCTCCACAACCGCCAGCCTCGTGCCAGCCACCTCCAGACGGGAGCCGAGACTGAAGGCTCTGGCACAAGAGGAAGCCAGCTCCCTGGGTGACTGGCAGTGCCCAAGAGTGCGAAGCCCCACACCCCGCCTGGCAGTGCTGTCGCAGGTGGCAGTCGTGCATCACGGGCAACTTCGAATAAGACGGTGTCACTAGGTAACTGAGGAGAACTACCAAGGACAAGGACATCACGTTCAAAGAAAATGTATATCACCCAGGGACACAATGTCGGATACGGTAAACAGGAGACTTTTAAAAAAGAAATATGTCAAAGAAAATATCACAAATCTGTGAAACTAGAGCAAGCTCTGAACAAAGTGACTTATCCAATGACTGAGTAATAAGTCTGTTTCCGGTTCGAGAGGTTTCAGCTCTCTGCTGTCATCAAACCTGAAAGAGTTGCCATCTGATAGGACACTGCTGATAATTTTTAACAGGACTGAATTATGGAATTCTTAGCATGTGACTAAAAGAACTGAGGACACCACTGTGACAAAGCTTCTACTCCCGCACACAGCCGTGGGAACAAGGTTTCTTGGCTATTACATCTGTAAGAACAGAAATACAAATTGCTAAATGAAACCTGTTTCAGCCTAGTAAAAAACGTTATCCGCAGATTCATGACCCAATCAAGAAAAATAACAGACCCCACCATCTCATTAATAAAAAACGTTTCCAATTAAATTCAACTTTTATGGTTAGTAATAACTTATCAGAAATTATAGCATAGGTCAACTGTTTACTACTAGTAATTATATGCTAAATTCTTCTGGAGCAAGTTAATACTTAGAGTCTTATCGTTACAGAAACTTTTTAAATTAAAAATTAAGTTTCCATACATATTTAGTTACAAAACCACAACAACTTAAGGGAAAAAACTTTCGTGTGTAAAAATACACTACATTAGGAAAAATGTCTGTGAGAGACAGGACTGGAAATAAGAATTCAAGGAATCAAAAGATGGATTTACATTTCCAATGATAAAGAACAGCTTGCTCATGCATTTTTAAAATAAATGATGATGGGAATCAAAACGCTATACATTAAGCATTTGGACACATTTAAAAGAGTGATGTAACTATTATTTTTATGTGGCAAAGTAAAACATTCTAAAAACACACTTGCTTTTCAACTATTTAATCTTTTGCTAAAAAGAAAATTTTAGGTGTCCACTTAAAAACGTACAAAGGGTATAAAATCCTTCAGAATTCTCATATGGGTATGTGATTAAAGTTTCAAGATCTCTACACCAAAGCAGAAGTTACAAAGAATGGTTTATGCGTATTGACAGAAAAAATTTCTAAGATGTAAATAAAAATAGCAAGTTATAAAAAATAACATGTGGTTCGATCTCGTTTGTATAAAACTAAGGATAATGATTTCTGACCGTACGTTTGTAAATACAAAGAACATAACCTTAAAAGACCCACTCCTCTTGAGAAATAAATAGGGTTAAGTGGGAGTCAAGGGAAATTTTCACTTATTTAAATAAAATAAAATGTTATTTTACACAAGATTTTTATTTTAGAATGCTTTAAAATTTACAGAAGGATTGCAGTGCTAGTACAGAGATTCTCAGAGACCCATCCACTAAGAAAAAACGGCTGGGCTAAGGTTCCAGAACAAAGGCAGATTCATACACCACTATAAATTCATCACTCCCAACCTTCACTTGGCCCAAATATCTGTCGACTCATTCTTCCACACTCTACAATGTCCGTGCTAAACCATCCTGTCCTCCTCACACCCCCGACCCCTTCCACCTCTGTTTCTCAGCATAGGACCTCACCTCCCCCAAAGAAAACATGGCCTCCTCTCGGAAGAGACCTCCTCCCCTTCTACTCCCCCACACAGACCTACAGCACCTGCACGGACTCCCCGCCTCCACACCTGTGCTTGGCCCCCCTCCTTGTCCTTCCCAAGAGGCTTCTGCTTTCTCCCTGGAGTGAGAAACCAGGCATTACGTCACTCCTGTCAAATCCCACAGTTCTTCATTTCCTTTCCTTTGGCAGTTGACTGTCTTCCCTAATGAGCTGTCAACCCCTTGAGGTTTCAAGTTTTGGGTTCCTTTTCTTCCTTCTCAGTGACAGAGTATTCTCAATAAATACTGCTTAAAGAAGGAAAGAATGAAGGAATGGTTGGAATAAACACTATATATGTGGAGTGGCAGAATGGGCCGTAAGGAGGGAGAGTGCACCAAGGAACTCCTAAGTTAACCTGAAATTTCTAAGAACAAAAAGTATCAGACGCTGTGCCTTTAAACTTAATTTTCTAATTTTCAGAGTAATGTTTTGTTTTTATAATCAGGGGAACAAAGCTATTACCAGAAGGTTTCAAACAAGATCGACACCAAGAGACCACGAGTCACATGCTACTTCTTTGTTTTCAGTAAAATGAAATGCAGCCTATCTGGGGTGCAGTAGGAATACCTCTGTGGTCTCACTGAGCCATTTCACACCATTTTCCGAGTAAGAAATTTGACTATTAGAAACAAATGTTCTGCCAACCCACTTAGAGTCGGTGCCTAAACGTGAGGGGAATCGGGTTTGGGGGAGAAAAACGTAGCGGACATCTGGGTTAGGATGGGAGTTTACAGATAGGATGCTCATTTCTTTGGTATTTTTCTCCTGTGCAACTCTCGGAATTTCTCAGCTACAGAAAGAACCTGACGAATTAACCTCTTAAAAGAGATCTCTGCTTTTCTTTCATATTAAGGTACTAACATTATAAACTGTTAACTGTTAGTACTATTTTTCTTTTCTAAAAGAAACTTAGTTAAGCAATATATTTTCAAATCAAAGTCCAACAACTATTTTTGCAAAAATGTCACACTAGATAAAAAATTTCCCTAAATGTAATCAGTGAGACTATATTACAAGGGTTTAGGATTAGACTCTGAGGTCTACCTAAATAAATAGCTACGTTTTAGTTTACAGACATAACTGTTAGTCTGCGCGTTAATATAGCCGGAACATGAACAAAATGAGTTCAGTTTAGTTTGCTAAAAAACAATGTCTATTCAGTTTAACGAACAATGACTGTCCACCTACCATGCTCCAAGAGCAGTGGCGTCGCCCTGGTTCCCCACAGGCCGTCAGACTGCATGACCTCACTTGATGTGCTTCTCCATGGTTCTCTCCTGTCACTTGTCTCAAGTGTCACTTTGACACCTCTGGCTTCTTACCACTGAGCAACTTGAGGTTGCTGGTAACTGTGCCTCTCTCTTTTTGCTAATTGTGTTATTCTGCATGGAATATAAAAAATAAACACAATACTATCTCTACTCTAGAGTGGGATAAGTGTGAGACAACAAATACCTTCAGAGAAGAAAGGCACTTACAGAGGGGAAGATGGAAAAAAAGAGGCTGAGGGGGAGGGGGCCTGAAGGAGGCAGAGACGAGTCAGGAAATGCTCTTCGAAGGTTACATCTAAACCCAGTCTTAAAAGGACTGCCAATCGCCACCGTTAGCCAAAGCTTGAAATCCTGTCAACCTCCAGAGGTGTGTCTTTAGCCCAGACCTCTCCTTTGGACCCCAGAGTTGTGTCCCCTCCCACCTGGTACCTTCACCAGGATCAGATAAGTCACACTCAACAGACTCCCAGCTGAATTTCTTATCTTCTCCTCAAATCTACTCCTTCTACAGTCTTCCCAATCTCAGATGATGGCAATTCCTTCCTTTTAGTTAGTTAGTTGCTCAAGCCAAAACCTTTGGAGCCTGATTCATCCCCGGCACTATGAAAGTCTCGTGCCCTAGAAGGAGCAGTCTGGGTGGCATGGTATCAGTTAAAGTCAGATGGGCGTGGATTTGGGAGAGAAGAGAGGAATGGAACTTGAGACAGGGGGTAGGCACATCTTTTTCAGAGAAGGAACAGAATAAAACGAAGTGGATGAGATGGACATGGGGCGGAGATGGGATTTTTTTTTTTTTTAATGAAGGAAAAACTTATGGTACGTTTAATGCTGACGAATGACCCAGCTGATACTGCAAGAGACAGAAGAGGCAATGCCATCGGCGGTGACAGCGCAAACAGTTCGCCCATAACAAGCAAAGAGCAAAGGGCACCGGGGAAGGCGGGTCAGATGGGGAGGGAGGGGCGCTGGGCGGAAGTTCTCTTTGAGTCTGTTGAGTCTCTGTTCTGAAGGTCATCAGCTGAGACTACGAACAGGGGAGCAAGTACCGGAAGTTGTCTAGGAAAGTGGAAGACTTTACGAAGTCATGTGAATGAGCCGCAGAGCCTCGAGTTCATGCTCTTTATGCAAATGAATAAGATTCTCATTTATATCTCCTGAACACACTATTTATATGTCTGATAATTCTGCTTCTTGAGTTAAATAAGTAAATATTTAGTTTTGAAAAACAGATCTACGAGACAGTAAATCAAGCTGAAAGTTATGCATTCACGAAGATGATATGGTTTCATAGGAAGGACATAGGTTTAAAATCAGAAGGTCTGGGTACAGGTTATGGTTCTGTCACTATTCACTAAATGATCAAATGCAATTCCCTAGTGCTCTAAGCCTTTAATAGTCTCACCTGGAAAATGGGACAATATCTACCTTTCACGGTTATCATGAGGACTAAACGCAGTAATACTGGAGGCAGGACTGTGTCGATTATACAGTGTTAAGCAAACGTTAACTATTATTATTCTCATTGTTATTAACTGTAGACTGATCAACTATCGATTGGTTAATCTATTGACCAACTATAGATTAATTGCAGACTGCTCAGTAAACTATAACCTTGTGAGAACCTAAAATTAGTTTACTTTTGCTTTATATAAAAATCTAGCTTAAATGACATTACTAGACTAAGCGATAATTGTGAGACTACGACATAAGCAACTAACCACAATAAAATAAAATAAATAAAAGGAAAACAAGGAGGTTAGAAGAAAATAAAAGACAAATTCTACCATAGACACAACACCTAACGATCTACAACTCTAAGCTCAGGAGAGATTAAAAACAACTCTAAACATGAAAATATTAGGTTTTAGTAAAGGAAAAAAGGCTTGCACACATCTCTGCAGATCAGACTCGTTGGGCTGTAGTCACTGGAACACTGCACGTTACTGGAGAAGTCCCAGTTCAAAAGATGCCATACTGCCTTCTTTCAGTGACTCATTTGCCCCAGAGGGACTCTCATGCATGACATGAACACTTTCTCAGCTAAACACACAGAGTACTGAAAACAACACGAGTTTAAAAAAAAACAAAATAAAACAAAACAAAAGAAACCTAATCACATGTGTGAGACAAGAATATTCAAATTTATTAATATTTTAAATCTCTTCTTCCACAAGGGATTTCAGACTCCCGCCGCTGGCAAGTCAGCTTGGCAGAGAAGAGGAAGAGCAGACCACTGAGAGGGCACGTGCGCTGTGAGGAAGGGCCACGGAGTCTGCTTTGGGCAAAATGGGGAGGATTCAGCATGGCCTCAATGCTAGGGCAAAAGTCAGGCCTGTGCCACCACTGCCCTCTGGTGGCCACTTAAGTAGGCTGCAGTCCTCCGCAATAGAAGGCCCCAGCCAGCTGAACAAGGAGAAATATTACCCAGTTATCATCCTTTCTAGGACCGATGCGGTAGGCCCTTCCTCCTGGGTCAACGTTTCTCAACCTTGGACATGCAGCCAAGTCACCAGCAATGGCTTGTTAAAACACCGAGTGCTGAGCCGCACCCTCAGAGCGTCTGATTCCCTGTGGGCCTAGGAATTGCATTTCAAACAAGTTCCCAGTTGACACTGCTGATCCAAGACCACACTTTGAGAACCACCGTCTTAGGTTAAAACATTCTACAGAAACAGGTTCCTGGCCTCAGAAACACGTTCCTGGCCTCAGAAACACGTTCCTGGCCTCAGAAACTTCCTGGAATGTTGGAGACAAAGTATTCTCTCGGTCTCACATCTAAGCACACAGAGTACAGAAAAAACTGTCCACAAATTTGCCAACTATTTATTTGTGTCTAAGGGTCAACAATGTGTTAGATGTTCATTCAAACATCTATGACCATGTCTTGAATGAGTCGCAGTATTACTGCTGTTATTCACATCTAAGAAAGAGCTTCTGTCTTTTGTCTCCCTGACCTAGAAAATAAGAGGCATATAAAGCTGATGATGAACAATTATTAGGAAGATAACGTTTACGAAGGACACAAAATCAAGTAGCAGTACATATGTTCTGAAAAAGTATTTTGCGAACTGTTTCCCAAAGTGACAAGCATTTTAGTAGTCTGACGGCCATTTTATTTCCACGTATTTGGCTATCTAAAGGCAATGCTAAGACGACATACTTGCAGAAGCAAAGCTAAACGGGGGTAAATGGGAAAAGGTACATAGCACAGCCACAAGAAAAGGCCTAAAAACAAAGCTGAATCCAGTAACGACAAGCATCCCTAGAGCCCACACTGTGAACTGGAAATGCCCTTTCACTCTAAAACAAACAAAAAATAGAGCTTCCTGGAGAAGTCATTGTTTCCAGGTCCGGGGCAGGAATTGTACCTAGGGCGAAAAAGGCAACGTTTTCTACTTTGCGTTAAGCTTCATAAAGGCAGCCCTGCTTTCTTACGCCCTCATTTTTAAGTTGAGAGCAATCAGGGTGGGCGTCTGAGAATTAAGAGAAATAAAACCATTGTCTAAAGAGTTCTATTATGGGCACGACCCAATTAACTGCCCTTTCTATATCTAGATGCAGGAAGCTGGCTGATAAAGTTCCACTGGTTGGCCTACGTGAGCACGCTGTAAAATCTTATCGAAGAGCACCAGGGATGACTTACTGACTCTCATCCAAGAATGAAATCAAACTTAAACCTGGATGTCTAATAAACCGTAAAAATAATGTTCTCCAGGCAAAACACATAACTTATCATTTTGGCAAACATCTATAAAAAATCGGACCCGTAGCAGAGAAGGCCCATTCACAGAGAACTCGCTCGTGCTCAAGTTCTACAAGACCAAATAAGGAAGCTTCTCCCTTCTTCTTCCATGTCTCCCACCGGCTTCCTTCCTTCTCCCATTTATCCTTAGCCACGCCTTCCACAAACAAGGTGGTACGAAAAAAATCAGCAACTTTTACTTAAGCTAAATACTGTAATTATAAACTCTATATTATTCTTTTTGAACAAGTTAATAAATGCATGTGGACAAAATCCAATTGGTCCAAAGAGATATACAGTAAAAATAAGCCGCCCACCTACCCCACACCCCAGCCATCTAGTTCTTCTCCGAGCAACCACAGTTATCGATTTCTAGAGCAGCCTTCCTGAGTCCATAAACTCTTAATTACAGGCTATTCACATATTTTAAACTATTAGCAGGGAAAATTCGATAACTTTTTATGAGCAAAATCACGTCTGAAAAACTTTCCTCCTCTTGGGTCAAGTTAATGGTACACAGATCGAGTCACCAAGACGAAGCCCAAGAAAAGCCACCGTTGCCACCTGCCTAAACCGAGCCCGGTGATGGAAACCATGACGGCTAAAGAAAAGCAGAAAATGACAAGCAGCCAGCTTCTTCCACCTGCGACTGCTGAAGGTACATTAACCAGCGAGGGGAGAGCATCTCAGCCATGGCTCAAGTTACTAAAATATTCGCTCCTTACCATTTCCTTTATTCCCACTAAGTCCTCCTTATTTTTAAATGTCACTCCTATCCCATCAACAACAATAACAAAAAAGCCAGATCGAATACGAAATCATATCTTAAACTCACCAGAAAGCTGGGGTTTTAGAGGCACTAAGCAGTATGAAATCCAAAGAAAGACAATCCCCTCGAGGAGACCGGGGACGTGAGCGCTGGCTCTCCTGTGTCAGATACGTGAGGAAGAGATGCTGGTGCCACCGATGCAGGTAAGAAAAATTCAACCAAACACTTCCGTGACTCGCTGAAGGCTAAGTGAAGGCCAGCGTTGAGAATACGGGGTCCCGGGATCGACAGACACAAGGGGCGCTCACACCCACGTGCGGGTCTGTCTCCAAAGATGACCACCAGATAGATGCTCCCAGGAAAAACTGGAGGCGGGGCGGGAGACCAGGGAGAGCTGCCCTGTCCCCAGGGGACCGTGCTCCCCTTTCGGGTGCTGGAGGAAGAGTCTCAACCCCAGTCAGCCCCAGGGCCCACGGGAAGACCCAGGGCAGCTGGGCAAGGAGGAATAAGGAAATGCCCTCTTCGCCTAGGGGAGGAGCAAGAAAACATCCCAGCCCAGGATTCCACACCAAGACCATGAGAAGACCCCATCACTGTACGAGGGAGAGACTCAAACCATGAGATGCACGCACACAGGACTGAGCTTACACCAGGACCAAAACGCGAAAGTAAAAAAAAAAAACCCTGCCCTCTGCCAGGCGGAACTCTTCTGAGAAGTGGGGGACAAGAGCCTGGAGACACATCTTTCTGAGGCGCAGGTGCACAGAGGAGGGAAAAAGCTCAGAGTGGAGCAAGAGCACTGAGCAAAGCCTTCCAGCACCTCGGTCCCCAGTCTAACTATGAGGAAGGGAGGAACTTGGAACCTGCAGTGCACTGAAGACAAACACAGAAACAATAACACCCAAACCTAGCTCAGCGCCTGCCTACATCAACTCAACCCTTTATGTCAGTGACCAAGTAATAATAAAGGTATTTCCAGGCATAGATACTTCTCGTCTCAGTGTCTACTGTTTCACATGTGAGGTCCAGCATTTACTCAAAAACTAAGAGACACAGAAACAAAATGCCAGGGGAGAAAGAAAGAAAAAAAACATTACCAAGAGATAAAACGATGAGACTGAGAGATGACCCAGATGTTCAAATTACGAGACAGAGATTTAAAATAATTACGATTGATATGTTAATATCTACAGTGAAAGACAGAAAGATGCATGAATAGATGAGGTGGAAAATAAAGAGTCAAAGAGAAATGCTAGAAATGAAGAAGAGAAGATATTAAAGATAAAGAATGTCACTGAGCGGTCTTCATTAGACTCAACACAGCCAGGGAAAAAATCAGGGAACCTGAAGGCGAGTTAAAAGAAAGTACATCAAATTAGACATAAAGAGAAGAAAAAGAGGGAGGAAAAAAAAAAAAGAGCACCCAAGAACTGTGGGACAACATCCAAGAATCTAAGCAAAGAGATATTTTTAAAGATAACAGCCAAATAATTTCCAAACTTAATGAACCACATTAAAGCACAAGAGAGCTCCAAGCTCAGAGATCAAGCTCAGAGAACTCCGAGCGGGACAAATGCCAAGACGTGACCTAAACACAACATATTCGAACTGCTAAAAACCAAAGATGGAGATAAAAACCTGAAGGCAGACAGGAAGGAAAAAAAAAAAGGAATAAAGATCGAGATTATAACAGACTTCTTATCAGAAACTATGCAAGTAGGAAGACTAATTTTCCCTTAAATTATTAGTGAAAGAAAAAAGTAGCACAGAATATGACACCCAGCAAAAGTATCTTCTGAAAGTGAAGGTTCGTTTTTCAAATAAACCAAAACTGAGATGACTGACTCTTAACCATTTCTATACAAAGAAATGAAGAGTACCTAAAATGGTCAAAGTTAGAGTAAATGTAAAGGGCGTTTTTCCAAATTTTTATTCATTCTAAAAGATGACAATATGAATCAAAGAAAGTAACCACATAGGTTACTAACATTCGGTGTGTCAGACAACAATGCAAAAGATTAAAGAGGAACTGGACATTGTTCTGCATGGAATTTTACACCGTACATAATATTACTGGAAGGCAGATTGGAAGAAATTAAAGGTGTACACTGTAAACTCTAGGTCAAATGTGAAACAATTTTAAAGAGAAATATACATAAGCCAATATTAGACTTAAAAATAGAATCATAAAAAATATTCAATTAATCCAAAAGCAGACAGAAAAAAAAATAAAACCAGAATTAAGAACAGATGGAATAAAAAGCAACTAAAGTGACAGACTTAAATCCAACCATATCGATAACACATTAACTATAGTCTAAACACATCAATTAAAAGACAGTGGTCTTTAGATTGGATAAGAAAGCAAGACTCGTCCATATTTTGTATATAAAAAACTCCACTTTTATTAAATACTTAAAAGGAACTGTGCTGAGAGCAAGAGGAGACAGGTATGTCACGCAAACGGTCATCAGAAGGAAACTAGGGCAGCTCCTACTAATACACGACCAGGATTAGACTTCAGAACAAACAATATGAGGGTTAACTCATCAAGAAGACGTAACAATCTAAAAGGATATGCACATGACAACAGATCTCCAAAATAACATTCAATAAAAACTGATGGAGCTGAAGGGAGAAAGACACAATCCTAAAAAATTACATGGAGACCTCAGCATCTCTCTCAGAAATCACTACAGCAAGAGATACACAGTCAGCAAAGATACAGAAAACAAACACTATCAACCAACAGACGTCACTGGCGTTGGTAAGAGTGTTTCACACACTAATGGTGTCATACACATCATTTCAAGCGCTCACAGAACACTGACCATGACGGGCCAGACTCTGGACCATAAAACAAACCCTGACAAACTGAAATGAACTGGAATCTCAGGGGATGTCTTCTGACCACAACAGAATTAAACTAAAAATCAACTACAGACGGACATCTGGAAAATCCCCAAATATTAAGAAATCGACATACTTCTAAATAACCCATGGGTCAAAGAGGAATTCACAAGGGAAATTAGAAAATACTTTGAATAGGATGAAAATAAAAAACCTAGCATATCAAAATCTATGGAACAGATCTAAAAGCATGATTAGAGGGATATTTATAACATTAAAAGCTTATTTTAGGTGGTTGCCAGAGGTAGAAGTTGGGGAGTAGGGAAAATGGGTGAAGGTGATCAAAGGGTACAAACTTCCAGCTATAAAATAAGTGTCACGAGGGTGTAACGTACGGCGTGGTGACTACAGTTAATAATCCTGTATCGTATATTTGAAAGCTGCTAAGAGGGAAAGTTCTCATCACAAGGCAAAAACAGTTGGAATTGTGTAGTGAAGCATCGTTATTATCCAGACTTACTGGGGTGATCATTTCGCAATATATACAAATATCGAATCATTACGTCATACACCTGAATCTAATGTTGTATGTCAATTATATCAATTTTAAAAGTGTTTAATTTAGAAAAGAAATGTTTCGAATCAATGATCTAAGCTACCAATTTAAAAAAACAGAAAAAGAAAAATTCAACTCAAAGTAAGCAAAAGGAAATATTAAAGATATGAGCAGAAACTGAAAATAGAAAAATAGGAAAAAAAGTATGAAACCAAAAGCTGGATCTTTTAGAAGATCAGTAATTGACAAACTCTATCCAGACTCATCAAAAAAAAAAAAAGAGGACACAGATTACCAACATAATGAATGAAAGAGAGGATTCATGACAACAGATCCTATAGACATTAAAATAACAAGGTGATAAATACAGTTTTATTTCCATTAATTTGACAACTTAGAGGAAGCAGACCAATTCCTTGAAAGATACAAACTACCAAAGCTCGCTTGAGAAGAAAGAGACAATCCGAATAGTTCTGACATCCCTTAAACGAAATTGATTTGAATTCCTTGTTAAAAACCTAACAAAGAAACCTCTGGGCCCAGAATGGTTCACTGACAAAGTCTCTCAAACAAACATTGAAGAAAAAACATCAATTCTACACAATTTCTATTCTAGAAAACCTCTCAGCTCATTTTATGATGTCAGCATGACCTCAATTCTAAAACTGGACAAAATCATCACAAGAAAACAATAGACAAATATCCCACATGAACACAGATGCAGAAATCCTCCTATCTTAACAAAGCTGAACCAGCAACATGTAAAAGCAGCAAATCTCTTTTAAAGGGTTTAATCATGTTTTAATCCTGACCTGGGATTATTTTCAAAGACAAGTGGCATCTGATTCCATTCTAAATTAAGTCTTGATGTAAATGCAGAATTTTATGTATCTAACTTTCCAAACCTACTTTCAAAGAAAAGACACAGCAAACAATTTAATTTAGGAAATTCATAAGCAGATCATACAGATGTTGAGATATTACAGAAGAAATTTTAGGATGAAAAGTAATCCACAGCTTCATAAACACACACTCTACTAAAGGGTAATGTTAACCTACGTCCTTGGTTTTGAATAAAGAAATTCAGATAAAGAGAAAGTTACTAGCCTCAGTTCAGTTTCCTCAAGGTTTCCAAGATTACGACCCAAAGCATAATCCCCAATCTATTTTCTGAACCTATATATCCCGTTTGGGTTAGTTACTTACCTTCAACCTGGCTAGTATCTGGGCATGGTTTCTTCTTTGCCTCCAAATTCCCGGTTTTCTCATCAACATCCAGAAGAGGAATGTAGTCTGTTTTTCCGACAGTTTCTCCCACGACGTCATCATAGGCCTCTGCCTCCAGTGTGGCGATAAAGTCCCGTTTAATCTCGGCCTCAATTTCTGGAGGTGGTTCTGTTAACGCATCTGCAAGACTGAGGTCGGCCATTCTGCACCACTGTAACTGCCTGGGGAATGGGAAAATGTTCTATGATGAGTACCGTACAGGGAAAAACACTCCTAGAAACTTCTGTCAGTTGTTTTGAAAACAAAAAAAGAAAAATTAAAATCTAAAAATTTAGAGCTAGAAAAGACTCCCTTCATTTTACAGATTAGAAAATTAAAGCTCAGTAACAAACAGTCTTACCGAAAGTAAATACTTTATTCTCACATCTCTGGGAGGTGAACTGAACACGTGCCGTTATGTCCCTTTCATTAGTAAGAAAAAGGAAGTATAAAAAAAAGTCAATTTATCTAAGGTTATACAGCCAATACGACTCAAATCAGGTCTTTTGATTTCAAGTCTTATAACCCTTTCAACTATTCCATATATCTCCATTTCCAAATCATGTCCCAAAATAATTCCTAAGAACAATAAATAAGGTCAGATTAGATTAGATTTCCATTTTTAAATAAAATGGCTTTATTATTATCAGACAGATGAAGTCACATTTCTTGACCAAAGATTGTGAGTATGGGCCTCATCTTGGGTTAAGTACAGCTTCTTCACAGATCACTGTGGTTAACTATGTCAACCAAACTACACTTAGCCCTGCTGGCACAAAAAACACAGACATGTTTCCTGAGTTAGCTAAGGGAGGTAGTTCCTCTCTGTGGTCACGGACATTATCATCTTTAGAGAACAACCAGGTTGGTTCTCGATTTTCAAACATAACCTGAAATTAAGAATGATAATCTAGCATAGGCAAAATTGTAGGTGAATAGCCAAAAAATACAGAAAAATGTAGTAAATAGTACCAAAGGGCCTGCAATAAGTTGAGCTCCCAGTCCATACACAGCTCAGTAGGAAAAAAAAGTAGGCAGAGTAGCAGCTCTGCTTTCAAAGTCTTTTGTAACAGAGTCTCTAAGAGACTCATACGGACATATGAGCACAATCGGGTAAATGTAAATCAATTGGAAATCAATTAGTGTAATGGCTGCTGCTTATTCGCACCAACACCCACCACCACAGGGTCAAACCCAAGACTGGAGTTTGGCCAATCAGAAGATAAGAAGAGAACGCCTGGAAAAGGACCATTTCATGACCATATTCAGGAAGGAAGGCCACACGCGCGTTTCAGCTGCCCCGGCTGACTTCTTTCTCAAGTCCAAGTGAGCAACCTTCCGACCTTTCTTTTGCCTAGTCAATCTATTTCTGTTGCTTGCAAACAAAGATTCTCAACTAATACATATAGTCTTTCCCCAACCGAAAATTTGAAAAGCCAAATGTACTATGATTCAAGCCACTTAATGGTCAAGCTCACCTTTCAAACTCTCCTTCACTGTCTACCTCTCTCCAACAAATTTACTAAGAAAAAAGAAACACACAGTAAGAAATACAGTCCTTCTATCTTCGTCTTTGTCATACTCTCTCCTTCTCCCACTTTTCCTATCCTGCACTACAAATATGAAAGTCATGGGCCTTTTTAATCATTATTTCTTCTTAATTTCCCCCACGGACCAAGCTGTGCGGCTACCACGATTACAGAATATACGCAAAGCAAATACATCTAGAACTTCGAAAAATCGAAAGCCATCCCATCCCCAGTTCTCAAGTCCAACACCGAAAGGCTTTGATGTAACAGAGTGGTAGCACAGAGGCTTAAGGCAAGTCGATACAAAAAACCAGACCAGAATAGATTTTAAGCTCGGTTCTACTACAAAGTACAGAGGGGATAAGCCCAGGAACAAGACCTTCTAGGCAAGTGTCCAGAAGAAAAAATAATAACAACATCTGTCCAGCACAAGGAATGTTGGGCGGGACGGGTAACATCTATACAAGGGTTCGGTGAAAACATTCACTACATATTCTTTATATTACATAGTTACAAGTTAAAACAAAGTACTAAGATTTGGAAAGATAATAAATATTGAATTTGTATAGAGCTCTAAATAAAATCTTTCCAAAAATGTTAATGATAAATTTGAGCCGGCTTCCACGTGCCTAACTTTTTTATACGAGGTTTCCTATTTTAACGCCTACCGTAATTCCTGATCAAGATTTTTAAACAATGATCTTTTCAAATGCTAGGTGGACCCATCATATAAAAGGTCCCATCATACAGTAGAAAGAGCTTTTTCTTCGATTCCTTTCCTTAAAACAAATGTTTAAATTTCTCATGATTATGCTAATAAGTTCCTAAATCATATCTTTCTTATCTACTATTTCAAAATAATGAAATCTGATTCAAGCATGAATAGATGTTACACTACTAAGCATGAATAGATGTTACACTACTAATTTTAATAAAATTTGACTTCTAAAGAAGTAAGAAAGGCTAAGTATCACTAGTGATTCATTTATAACTTGACTTTCTGAAGCCATAAATGATGTCACTGAAGTCCCAGTAATTCGATTAAATTCACTTCTGTCTTTAAAATGTCAATTAAGGAAAGGCATTTTTTAAAGTCAATAATTATCTGTCAATGAACATATCAAGAATCATTTCTGCATAAACTTTGGATTCTCTTTTTAAATTCATAAACTATTAAAATTTTGCTCTGGACAGCCAATGCACTTCAGTTTCAAACAACAGAGCAGTATTCTAATCCCACTGTGTCACATGCAAAGTTGAAAGCGAAAGGATTAGAGTGGCTCTGATTTAATGGGATTTAGCATTTTGATAACATCATTTAATGTACAGTCTAGATCCAGCACAACTTTTATATGTGAGCTTCCCCATAAATAAAAGGATTACTTAAATCTCAGGTTTTTGAGCATGAAACTCTTTGATGCTAAAGTCTACACCTTCTTGTCATAGTAACCATCACATGACCATCAATAATACACAAACTTAAGCAATGTGTCTGTGAATACCTTATTCATTTATCACTTTAAATATTTTATCCTCAATATTTTGTTTAAAAACTAAACACCATTTCAAAAAGGGTATAGATTTATCAATTTGTAAACAAAAATTTTTATTAACTAATGTTGTCTATAATGTGAGTTTGTGAAATGTGCATGCTATGCTGTACACTTGAAACAAATATAATACTGAATGTCAAAAATAATTTAAAATTTTTTAATGCGTATACTAATAGCATTATTCAGGGTAGGATCTTTTCTATTTTGCTTCATTAGTCTCAAAGTGCAATTTCCACATAAACTGAAACAATAAGTAATTCTATAATTGTGTGAAGCATTTTGGTTTTAGGTATAATAGCAAGATCCTGTAACTAGTTTCTTGAACTTGATCACAAACTGATATAACCAATGCCATAAAAGAATTTTGTTTCTTGTTTTGAAACTGTAGAAAACTTAGAAAAGGCAGAATTGCTTACTTCAGTTGTGTCTTTTGCAGTGAGGTTCAGGCATGGTTTATCTGTCACTTGTTTTATTTGAAATTCTGTCATACCAATTAAGACATTTAGGCAAAGAAAACTGAAAATTATCAGAACATGAATCCAATTATGAGAAAACCCTCTTTATACTCTCTCGTTAAAAACTTAAACATTTTAAAAAGAGATATTTAAAAAACTAATATTGGATATAAAATAAAAATATTCAATTAATCCAAAAGCAGAGAAAAAAACTAGAATAAAGAACAGATAGAGCAAACAGCAACTAACAAGATAATAGATTTAAATTCAACTGTATCAATAATCATATTAAATATAAATAGTCCAAATTCACCAGTTAAAAGACAGATCCTTCAGAATGGATACAAGAAATAAGACCTCACTTGTGTAAGGTCTACAAGAAACACACTTTTATTCAATATAAAAAAAGAAATGGTGAGAACGTCGAGAAATTGGAACCCTCGTGTACCACCGGTAAGAAGAAAAAATGGTACAGCCACTAAGGTAAACAGGATGGCAGTTCCTCAAAAAATTAAAAATGGAAATATTATATGCTCCAGAAATTCTGCTTCTGCATGTATATTTAATACAATCGAAAGAAGGGTCTCAAAGAGATATTTGGACATCCATGTTCAGAGCATCATTACTCACAATAGCTAACATGTAAAAGCAATCCAGTGTCCATGGACAGATGAATGGATGAACAAAACGTGGTACATCCACAGAATGGAATGTTATTCAGCCTTAAAAAGAAAGGAAATCCTGACGCAAGCTACAACATGTATGAACCCTGAGAACATAATATTAAGTGAAATAAGCCAGTCACGAAATGACACAAATTGTATTATTCCACTGACATGAGGTATTTAGGATAGTCAGACTCGGAGACAGGAAGCAGAATGGGAGTTGCCAGGGACTGGGGGAGGCAATGGGTATTGGGGACAGTTTCAGGTTTGCACAGCAAAAAGCGTTCTTCAGATGTACCTAACTAATGCCACTGAACTTTACACTGAAAAATGGTTAAGACAAAAGGAAAGGGAGGTTG
Source organism: Pteropus alecto (assembly GCF_000325575.1). Taxonomy (NCBI): domain Eukaryota; kingdom Metazoa; phylum Chordata; class Mammalia; order Chiroptera; family Pteropodidae; genus Pteropus; species Pteropus alecto. The sequence continues at coordinate 5,512,165 of NW_006437746.1, forward strand.
AAAGAACAAGGACAGAGAAAGACATGCCATGCAAACACTAATCAAAAGGAAGCTGGGGTGGCCACGCTAATATACAACAAATCAGGCTTCAGAACAAGCAATATCACCAGGAATAAAGAGGGACGTAACATAATGATAAAGGAGTCGATTCATCAAGAAGATATAACAATCTAATGTGTTATAATGTGTGTGCATGTAAACTACATGCAACAAAACTGGCAGAATTAAAAGAAGAAAAAATGTCCACAAATACAGACAGAGATTCCAACCCCCTCTCTTAGCAATCATTCAGAACGAACTTTCTTCCTTAGTGAGGAAAATCGATATCCTTTTCTAGATATTGATTTTAAGCTGGTTATTAAGAAATAAAAAGACTCAGAAAGAACCTCTGACCCTCCCCGCCATTACCTGCCTAAAGGAATTCAGAGAGAAAAACTTGTTCAGCATCATAATATAAACTAGACGAGGCAGACAGGGAGAAATCTAGGGAAGCCTCGTTACTGAACTTCTTCTGTGTCCCACTGTGTCCGGATGACACGGCAAGAATTTGTTCACCACGTGTGTGCTCTTTCTCGTCTACCTGTGAGTCGCCTACTTTCCTCTGAAATCTCCGACTCCTGCTTCGCTCTCCTTTGTCCAGATCGGCATATAAACCTCAACTGCCCAATGCGTCTGTCTTCGGGTCTCATATTCGTATGACACCCCCGCCTGTCCATAGTAATAAATTTTGGACATTTTCTCCTATTAATCTGATTGTCTCATGTTAACTTATTCGCTCAGCTAAAAGAACTCAGAAGATGGGAGGAAAGTTATATTTTTGATTCCACAACTGTATTAGTGTTTGTCTTATGCAAGTAGCCCATTATGATGGGAAAAGGCACAACTGTAAAAACTAAATGCGCTGTAGGTTTTTAAAGCTTAGTATAAAATCCGTCTTTCAAAAGAAAAACTTAAATTGTCTAATTTAGTCTTTCTTAGACATCCACTATAACATACACGGGTTTAAGCAAGTGGTAAGAAAAACAGGAAGCCATGACATATCGATTCGCTGAATTCAATTAAGTGTTAATACATACAAAATTTTGAAAAATCGAGTTTCTGAGGTTGTGAAGCTTACAATGCCCTTTAATGAACGACTATGGTCTTTTTTTTGGAAATAACCTTTTTAAATTTCCCATAACAAATAAGTCTTTTAAAAAAAAGCCTATCAAAAATCACACTTAGTTTAATTGTTGACACTAAGGCAGAAAATACATAAATAAATCAAAAAGAATAATGGAAAAAATTAACAAAATAATCCTATTCAGCAACATCCAATAACTATAACAATAAAGTTAAACATAATTTAGTCAGTCATTAGAAGAAAAATAGTGACAAGAGCCAATTAACTAAAAAAAAAAAACACGCATTGAGGGATTTTAGTTACAGCATCATGAAGTTGGTAAATCCTATCCACAAAAAAGAAAAAGTATAAAAGTGGACAAAATCGTCAAGATCAGTCGGTTCAAGGCCCCAGAGTCAACAATTGCAGAAAACAAACTGAGCAGCTTTCGATTCTTACAGTCTGCTTTGGCTGAGAACATTGAGAGTCTATGGCCCTGTCTAGAACTGTTCCCATCTCCAGCCCACCCTGTGCCCAGCTTTCCTGTGGGAACTGTACAATTAGGAGTTCAAGTATTATTTCTACTGTTACGAATATCTGAATGGTCACTTAAAAGTCCCCACTGCAGCCATCGGTACTAAGTGGCATACCTGTGACCCATTTATAACACATGAGTATGGGTGGGAAGTCCTACTCTACACACCACCCAGGCTACTCTTCATATAAAGTAATACTGTCACTCCATGTCCTGCCAGGGAAAATGACTCATTAAAGAACTTTTTAAAAGCCTGATAAATTCTAATGTCAAAGGGTTCCATAAAAAAGTAATTGCTTTTCCCTTTTCTATCTATAACCATTATTACCTGTTAGCCTATGAAAGCTATAAACTACATGCAATAACGGCTGTCTATCGTTAAAGCTTCATAATCAGAGCATTTGAAAGGACATCTGTACCATCCTTAACAACATAAGAGCCCAATAGATTTATTTTTCCCGGAAACATATAATTCTGACACTTATTTTATGCAATCTACTCAATTTCTTTCTAATTTAGGACACAGGTGAAAATACAGAAAATCCAGTAATTTATCTGAGAGCAGATTCTCAAAAGGCAGCTTTTTATCCATTATAATCTTTCTCTCTCCCCCACCGCCACCTCCCAAACCACTTCCTGAGCTGAAGTGTTACTCATGAAATACGAAAAGCAGCTTAAGTCATCCAAAGAAGGTAAAATTGATAAAAAAATTCGTTGGAAAATGGGAAGGTCACTTGGTTCTGTGTGCATCTGGCCAAACGGCCGGGTCTGCGCTCAACACAATTTAGCTATTCTTTTGTCACAGCATATAAACAGAAGTATGATTTAAACACACACACACACACACAGTATCTCCTTACAAAAATGACCCTGTAAAAGCAACGCTAGTGTTGTGTTGTAAGTGAAAGCACTGGCGTTTTAACTAGAAGGCCCCGGTTTTCAATTAATTAAAGAGATTACCCAATTAGAGAGTCTATTCTAAAACATGTATGATAAATTCCTTAAGTGTTCTACACATTTGTTTAATTGGTTGTGCAAGTGTTCTAGAATTCATTTTAATATGTTCATGAATAAATTGCTTCCCGCACTGACAGACTCATTTAAGGTCACTTAATAGTCATTTATGCCTTATAATGTTTAGCTATGTAGTTTATGAACAAAAGGACAGGACACAGTGTTATTCTCCAATCTGGATACTCCAGAGGATACAAAAATGAACCCTCCTGAATGAAACTATCTACTGTTAAAAAAACCTCTCCCGCTATTTATACTATTCATCTTTTACTCATACAGATAAAGTAAGTTAATTTTAAATGGACTCGTTAATAGGAAGCAAGAAAAGAAAGCTGGGTATAGAAGTTTCTATACTTCGCTGAAGCACTAGTTTAATCTCTCAGCTGGAGCTCTGAGCGAGTCATCCTCCAGGCTTGAGTTCCCTAATCTGTAAAATGAGAATGGTATGTCAAAATGATTCTTGGGCTTGATTACTCTGCAGGCTTCTTGCAATTCAGTTTCATCACTTAAGTTAGAAATAGACAAACAAACTTCGTATAGATCCTCGATGTGAATATAAATTCACACTAGTGAATTAGTGAACTACTTTATCTATCAAGCGCTCTCAATTATAACTGGGTTCAGGTTTATGAAAAGCCTTTTGGCAGAGGGAGAAACTAAAAAACTCGCCATGCACAGCCCTGTTTGAGCAAATCTGACTGCAGTTTAAGAAACTCCACCCCGTTCTGGCTAACACCGAAGGAGTCTCGACACCGCTCTGCCAGAAAATAAGCCCATATTATTTAACCAGGCACCAAGAGAACACAGGGTTTGAGCCTAGCGCCCGACATCTGATCACAGCATGCCTGCAGTGGAGCTGCCTGGTAAGAAGGGTTTGAGAACAGCCACACCAAGGCAAGCGGAACCGACGTGACATGACATGACGATGAAGCACAGAACAGAATTCTGGACTCCTGACTACCCTCTATTAATAGCTGGGTGCTCACAGAGTAAACAAGAATACATGATGAGGTCACAAGCGCTCCCTCTGTTGTATGGTTTACCTGAGATCGCAAACTCTGGAGTTAATTACGGAACTAAAAATATTTTCTGGGTCTACGGAGATTCAATAGTGTTCGTACCTAATTTAAATACACAGAAGCCTGGGCGACTTTTTGAGCTCCCAGAAGTCCTCTTGAAATTTTCAGGTCAGTCTTATCCACAGCCACTCAGGAGCTGTGCTCATTCTGTCTGAGGAGAATCAGCCACTTAGTTCGCAAATGGCCCGCTGCTGCCTCTGCCTCCCCCATCCACCTATTCCCATCCCCGACACGCTGCTTGGCAGCTAAAATGGAAGAAAGTAACTCATGAGAAGGGAGAACAGAAGCCTAATTTCACTCAACACACTCAGTCACTGTTCGTAATCACGGTCATATTTTTATTTTACTGTCACATGAGCCAAACGTCTACCAAAATTCATTTGCAATAGCCAGCGTTCTTTTCTAAAAAGTAGAGAATCCTATTTCACAATTTAAAAGGGGGTAGGGGTTGCATACACCCCCTAGGACCACCTCAGTGTGAATTTATTTCTTATCGAGTAGCTCTCTTCCTAATCCCAGAGACAAATTCCACTGAAAGTTTCTGAGTTTGGGGCTGTTGTATGAAAAAGGAGATAAGTGATTTAGCAACATGGAACATTTCGGGGAACTAGGCCCATCCGGGTAAGGTACCAAGTTGGGAGAGGGTATTTGGGACGAGCAGCCCAGGAGGGAAAAGAAAAGGAGGTCTATCACAACGCCAAGGGCAAGCTTGACGTCTTTCAAAATGCGACCTTCTGACACTTTTGGAAGAAAGGTACAAACTTTCTTCTCAATTACCAGGACTAGTTTAGAAACAAAATGGTCATTTGATAACACTGTTATCTAAGGGAAATGCATTCTGAGTTCCAAATAACCAATTTAATAAAGAAATGTTTAATAACGATTCTTAAAGGTAGGAGACCGATCATAATGCTCACTTAAATTTTTCTCTGTGATAAATATTATATCTTGGTTTTTTCGGGGGGGCGGGTAGAGGGATGCGTTACAAACAAGACATAGAACTGTTAAGATATGTGGGCTAATACTGTCTTCTATGCTTCTTTTTGCAAGACTGATTTAAAAGACAGAATTCCAAGGCCAACGCCAAGCCGCTGCAGCAGAACATTTGGCCACGCTGTGGCCAAAATGCGGGGCTTGCTTCTCAGGCTTGGATAAAACCAACATCTCAGCCAGCCCCAAAGACCGTTTAGGATCTGACATGCTTAGAGGGGTAGCCTGCATCATAAAGATTTCATATTCAACATGAGACTTTTCTTGTCTGCCGAGCAAGCTTGCAGGTACTAAATGAGGACTTCATTCCTCAGATTTGCTTAATTTCTTTCTGAGGCCTATTGCACACATCAAGCTGAACCTTGTTTGTCTGGTGGCTGTGCTCTGCTTTCGATTTTTTTAACTAGAAAACCTTGATTTATACTTCCAATCAAAATGGTATTTCATGCGAAATGAACCAAACCTTTACTACGGCCCTCCAGGGGAACCAGCTACCATGTTATACGGCTCGCAGGCACATGTGATCCCCCAGGCTGCTCTGAATTTCTCCTGCTCCTCCCCAGAACCAGACAGGCAAACGGCAACGGACAATTCAGCAATATCTTGACTATGCAGAGCAATAACCTCCAAAGCCCCTGAGGAATATATTAACTCCCACCCCCAGGTGTCTCCCTCCACACTTCAAGGACAACAGCTGTACTATTACAGACTGATGGAATTTCCAGGCTCGGCAGGGTTCTGTTCCTACCCACCATTTGTCCTGTTCGTCACAGGATAAGTAACAGGACAGAGCCCTTGATTAACGAGAATAGCTGAGGCCATCACCCAGCTGACACATTTTACCTCCACGTCGTCCCCTAGACAAAGTTCCTTTCCCACTGCTATTTTAGGGAGACCTGTTCTCTGAATATGCAAACGCTGCATGCACAGGCACACACGCGCGCACACACACACACACACACACACACACACACGAACACTCACAGCGGGCTGAAAGCCTAGCTGGCTTACTTACGAGAACCATCCAGGCAGCTTGTGTTCAGTCCTGACTGAATATTCTTTATAACTCTACACAGGCACCTGCCTGTCACATTTATGTCCAAGAGAATTTAAATCTATTTCCCCAAGAAGAATAATCCACACTAGATACCTCCCACTGCCAGCCATGTGATACAGACAGCACGTCTGCTGAAGTCTGGTGACGTGGGCCAAAACCAAAGCCGACAGTGACACAGCACTCGCATTTTCTGCCACGGCCGTCCTGAAGAGTGAATCTTCGATTTTAGCTCAGTGTAAAATGAGAGTGAATTTTAAGATGATTCTCGATAATACCTAATGCCACCAAATTTTGAAAAAGAGAAAGTACTTTTTTAAAACTTTACTATTCATCCCATGTATTCTTCCTCAGTCTAAGTAAGACAAAAAAAATTCAGTTTCCTTACACCAATCCAAAAATTATTTCTAACTACTTAACATCTCTGACGCTCCTTTAAAACCGCCAGTTCAAATCACCTAGAACCCAACTCCCTCAGTTTAAGAGATGACAAAGAAAAGGGAACCAGAGTAAACAAGACACTCATAAATGAAGCGGGGACTGAGGAGCAGCCTAAGGGGAGGGCCGGGGAACACCAGAAACAGAAGCAGGGCGTGACGAAACTGGCAAAATCTTAGAATTGTATAGTTTCTGCCTTTATCTGACACAACATCACTAAACTTCAAAATTGATTTTTTTTTTTTTGCCCTGACTTATCTTCTTAAAGGATGAAGGCAATTGGGAAGAGATCTAACACCAAGAAAATAGTCCAGTTGATTTAAAAGGACCCCAATACCTATTTTAAAAAAAAACAAAACTCCTTAGTGTGATACCAAAGCCACACAATCCTGTCACCTACCACAACCATCGGCAGCTTTCCACGTAGGACCTCCCTATATTTTAGTCTTATAGGACCAGCTGCCATTTTAAAAGCATACCACTGACATTATCGCTGTATACCCTTTCCAGGGGCTCAGATCAAGCCACCCCAGGATGTGCCTCAGCATGCGGATTATTGTGAGCTAAAATCAACCAAAATCCTATGGGTTCAAGGCAAACTTCTGCTCCTCTCCTTAACTATCTAGAAGAATTTAAATTAGGAGCCTGGCCCCTGCTGTGGCAGGGCAAACCACTAATCACTGAACGTGTGTGTGTGCGCGTGTGCGTGTGCACGTGTGTGCGTGCGTGCGCTGTCCCTGCAGTGACCTTGTGAACCCCCGAGGCGCCGAACCTCGTCCCCAGCTGAGTGTCTCATGCATCCCGTTTTCCCTGTCTCTGACGCTCTCACATATGTGGGGTTCCCATATATATGTGTGTAATCTGGCCATTTTTCTCGTGTTAATCAGACTCATGTCTACTTGATTAGAACGGCCGGAAGAACCTTGAGGGGAGAGGGACGTTTCCTCCCCAATACCTTGCTGATGTCACTCTCCACATGTGAAATTCTCTTCACTCACTCCTTGTCGAAGTCTCGAAATCAAGGCCCACACCCTATCACCTTTCCTGATTCCTTTTAGAATCTGCTCTCCTGGTGCCATTCAGAACCAACATATCATCAGTACTTCTACTAGCACAGGCTAATCTGTGCTGTCGTCAGCTGCATATACCGGCAGCTCCTGTAAACTACTAGATCTCAAAGGTCAAGGGCCATGTCTAAAATATGTATATCTTCTCTTACTATATTTATTACTTTACACAGACGATGAGCCCAAACGACAAAAGCCAACAAAACGACCGGTTTTAAAACATTACGATGGAAGTTAATTAATAAAAAGCATATCTACTCTGAAATGAATCAGAGATGCCGAAACTACAAAAACTCTTCGGAAGTGGAAAAAGAGTAGATTCAAGGCTTGAAGGGTCATCACTAATTAAGAACATTCACCTCATTTCTTCTACTTTCCAAACATGCCTTACACCAGAGCAACCATGGAGAGAAAGCCAACAGGGAGTAGCCATCCAAGCCAGCTCCCCATGCTGGTCATCTTATCATTATTAGGCAGAGCAATAAAAATAGCTCCCTGCTTTTAGTAAAGCATAACAACATGATGCAATGCAGTAGAAACAAACTGGTTTTTATTCCAGAGATCAGCTAGCACTGTATAAACATCACTGTATAAATATTAAAACTTATAATTATTCAAATGTTTAGTCTCTATAGCAGTGACTCACGTGTCTGTCCAGGAGTAACAAAGTATGTTATGCTAAGATTATGTAGTGCTGGAGAAAACAGATGAAGGGAAGAGTATTCACACTTGATCGACTCTTAGCTTTTGAGAACTGTATTATTTAAGAAAACACAAATCAAGTAAAATGCATCTCTCTCTAAAGTTCAGGGCCACAGTATACCCTATTTTATTGCATATCAGTGAAGGTAAAGGAAAATGGAAGCTAGAACTGAGATAGACTTGTGTGCTCATAATTCTAGAATTACTCATTTTCAATGTGTCTCTTCCAGAGCCCCCCTTGGACTCTGAGTTCCCAAATGACAAGGACATATTCTTTTTTACCTTTTATCCTGGGCACCTAGTATAACAGTGATATCTCGTAGGTACTCATTAAATGCACATGCATCCTGCTGGCTGTGCTGTTTTATATCATGACACCAGCCTTCTCTTGCTGGGGTTGACATTTACCCAGCTACGAGGACTCTCTGGGTCTTCCACTGTTGGTCCTAGGACAGAATCAGCACTGGGTGCAATAGCTCAGCTCTTATGAGCAGGAAAGAGGAAGGCGCGACCTCTATAGCAGTACTTAGTAGGCATTTTGTAGAATGACCTTAGTGGCGATAAATGCCTTACCTTTAACATAAAAGTACCAGACAGATGCTTTCAAATAGAGAAGGGGGAAAAAAGCCTAGAAGTAAAAATACTATTAAGTGAAAACTGAACAAGCAAAATGAAAAGTCAAAGGAATCTTCCAAGTAATTATTAACATAACTTTTAACATTGTACCTGAAAGAGAGGTAAATGTCTACTCTACGTTAAATGTGAAAAGCCACTGGAACCGAATCATTTGGAAACAGAATTGGGTCATTTCAGTTTAAGAGCTGATTCTGAAAGGCACCCACGATTGAGAGCTACTGAATCCATCACCGACCTACCTAATAATTAGAGATAAGTTCTCTGAAATGAAACAAAACAAGATTTGTAAAACTTAACACTAGAAAGAGATCGAGTTCTCTCTTGTCAGGCGAGCAGGTGTTTTCCATCCAGTTCACCGGAAGCAGAGCCTGAGACAGGGATTCTTACACGGGTGATCTACTGATCTGCCGAGGGAGTGCCCTCAGGACAAACCTTGAAGAGGGAAGGGAAGCAAAACTGTGGTTGTGGCTGAGATCAAGCCACCACCCCCTCTCAGGGAACCTATGAAGCACAGCCACACTGCGAAGTCAGTGCCACCATGAGGTCTGCGGGCCAGGTTTTTGTGACCCTCCTCGGGCAGTCATTGGCTAAGGACCATGTGTAGGGGAGAAGTTACTTCCCAGGCATCCCTGGGGGAGGTGGCTCCTATCTGCTGCTGCCCTTGACAGGAAACACTCACAGCAGCGTGGGGGTTACGAAAGCGGGGATGTGCACTGGCTGGTAAAGGGGATCCAGACGGGCCACCAGCAGATCTACTACAAAAGGGCCACACACTAGATGGTGTAACTGTATAAATATCAAACAAAATAGACTGAGCAAAAAAAAAATATATACACACACACACACACACACAGCTAGCAGATCTACTACAAAAGGGCCACACTAGATGGTGTAAGTGTATAAATATCAAACAAAATAGACTGAGCAAATATATATATATATATACACACACACACACAGAACCACTACATATGGATATTTAATTTATGACAGATGTGACACTGCAGAACAGGAGAGAAAGAACTGTCTTTTCAATAAATGGCGCTGTGTCAACTGGGTATCCAGTTATTAGAGGAAATATATCTCGAGCTCTACTTCACACTGTAATCAATTCCAGGTGAATGGCAGGCCTAAATGTGAAAAATAAAACAATAAAGCTTCTAGAAGACAATCTAGAGAATATCTTCATGATTGTGGATAGACAAAGACTTCTTAAACATGTCACACATGTCACTAACCATAAAGGGTTAAAAATGATAAACTGGACTACATGAAAGGTAAGAATTTATGTCCATCCAAATATACCATTGAGGAAAAAAAAGCAAACCACGAAGTTGATATAGAAAGAACTCGTATGTGGGATATAAAAGAACTCCTACAAACCAAAACAACAGTCACCTCTTATAGGAGACCATCCAAAGAGCCAATAAGCATATGCAAAGTGCTCAATATTACTAATCATTAGGGAAAG
>NW_006437746.1:5522291-5555847 GCF_000325575.1 Pteropus alecto
ATATCCCAGCGAATTGCTAAAATGAAAGGCAGACAAGTGTCAGGAAGAATAAGCAACTGGACTGCTCGTGCACGGCTATAAATTGATACGATCATTTTAGATGACAGTATGTCATTATTTGTAAGGTAGAATTCGTACGTATCTTTAGACCCAGGCTTTCCATTTCTAAGTACCTTAGATAAACTCTCGCATCCATGTACAAGAATGTCAAGAGCAGCATTATTCATAATAACAAGAATCTAAAAACAACCCAAATGCACATCAACCAAGAATATTTTATATTAATGTAATGAAATCAATATAGCATTGAAAATGAATTAACTACACATATACACATCAACGTGGACGAATTTCAAGAACATAGTGTTAAAGGAGACATACATTTATACTCAAACTATTAAACATGAGGAAAGGCACAAAATTCAGACAGTGATACACTCTGGGGTGGAAATTCAATAGGAAAGGGACAAACGAGGGTTCTTAGCAAAGTCCAAATTTGTATGCTGAGTGGTGGACTCGTGGATATTTATCTTTTTTCTATTCTTTAAATTCTGCATATATATTTTCATTCAAAAGGGTACATGTAACATCACGGCGAGGGGCGGGGGGGACACAGGGCTGATGGAGGGAGCGGACACAGGGACAGGAGAGGGAAACAAAGGAAAATCCCCCACGCAGTTCCTACACACGCTGTAAGGAACGGATGGTCTTCTCATTTCTAACAGCAACACCGAATGCTAGAAAGCCATGGAGCGATTCCTTTTAAAACTGAAATTCTGAACTTAGAGTTTTATACCCAATCCATTTATCAAGCGAGGACCAAAGTAATAAATTCGAAGTTTATTTTCCAGACACCCTTTCTGAAAACAAACTTTCAGCGCAGACTCCAGGAAAATGACACATGAACACAGCATCCTAGGGAAAACCCCAGTACCCAAGTAATAATACAATTAACCTATAAGAGAAATGAAAAACCCCAAGATGATGGTAATGCGTTAGATCTAGAAACAGTTCTATCCAAAACTAACCTTTCCACAAACAGCTGATGACCTTATATATGTGGTACAGAGGGCATATATTTTTCTGCCAGCAAGAAAAATGGGTAATTAAAAGTAGCGGGGTGGGGGGGAAGGGTGTACTAGAGGCGAACTACACAAGAAAATACTGATTCAAATACAATGCAAACTGAACTGTGACAGTATTTTGAGGTAATTATTTTAAGAAAAGAAGGCACTTAATACTTAGGCTTGGAACATTCTCATCAGAGTTACTAACACAGGATGGACCATGAGGAATCATGTTTTGTGCTCAGGTACAAAAGGTTATACAGAATGTATCACAGAAAGAAAAGGGAGGAAACGGGGGAAAGGGGAGCCAACTCGAAAACGGCAGCTGAAATCAAAGCTGAAAGGCTTTTGCTGACTCTCCAAGTTTAATCTAGAGTGGGCAGAAGGCGGAGAACTTTGCCTCCCCACTGGAATGTGCTTCTCTACTGGTCTGCAAGCCTGCATGTGCTGACCTTTGAAAGATAGCACAAGGTCTGCCTGTTCTCCCTCTGCGGGTGGGCTAACGGACTGAACATGGGTGGACAGGGACTTGACTCGGTGCCTCTGATGTCGCCCTGTGTTCAGTATTCTACTGTATTTCTTGTACAAGCCCTGAGAGATTTTTTGCCATAAATGCATTTCTAATCCTTCGAAAATAAGCAAGGCATAATGAGATCAAAGAAGTTTAAATCACAAATGAAATTACAGAAGAAAATAACATGACATAACCATCTGGGGGGCGGGGGGGACTCCTCAAAATAGCAAACACCAAAAAGTTTAGAAACTAAAACTACAAAGACTTCTGAACTAAATTTCTTCCAAAATTCTTTGAAGAAAATGCTGAGTAATCAAAGGTACAAAATGTAACACGTGACAGGAAAAAGATTTGGGTTGTGATTACGGAATCGAGGACTGTAACACTAGATGGGAGTGTGGCAGGGACGTGCTCAACGCTCACCAGCCCCACTTCCTCTTCCTGGGTGCTCAGACACTTCCTACCTCTCCGCAGCCACAGCTTGAGACCATATGACTGGGTTTTGTCAATGGAACGCGATTTGAATACGCTGCACCAAACATTTAACAAGCTCCTCCCTGCCGGTGCTCTTTGCTCTCAACCAAATAAGTAAAAAGGATGCAGCAGAAGACTCCAAGACACCAGATGGAAGGAACTGGAATTCTTCAATCATCACATGAAGCAAGAAATAAACCTTAATTGTGTGAAGTCATCGAAACGCTAGATACATTAAAGCAGACAGCATTAATTGCCCAACTAATACAAGGATCTTACATCTTCATTTTACAAATAAACTGATGAATAAAGAGACTTTCTAAAACTCACACTAGTTCGTAGAAGAACCAGGGTTTGGTTTTTTTTGTTACAAGACCACAGAAAGGTTGCAAGACAGTTTCTTGTATAAACGTGAGGGACCTTAAATTTCTACAAAAATGCTTATGAAAATTTCACAGGCGTCCATCTCAAAGACTGTAACTGACACTGGTTCTCATATTCTGACTTGTTTCGGTAACAACATATGGCTGAAATTATTATAAATTTTATAAATCACAACAGACAAATTATGTAAAACTTATATAACTTGTTACTCTATTACCCTCCTTATTATCTAAGGAGTATATTTAAAGTATTATACACTATGTAAGGATATCACGTGAAAATGGTATTTGTGATCATTTCTATGAAAAGTACCATGAGCATTAGGCCTGTGGTCAAATGCATAGCTTCTGATTATGTCTTTATTTCTATAAGAGAAGTAAAAAAAAGTAAAAATAAAAAATAAATTTAAAAAAAAACCCAAGCTTTTGACAATAACTCAAGCCAGATTTAAAGTAATTCATCACTGGCAGACCATCTGGCCTCTCTGCTTCTATCATAGCTGGATATAATATCTTGAGCAAGTCACCCCCCCCCTTGATTTATTAAAAAAAAAAAAGAATTATCCACATAGTCTTTTTTAAACCTACTATTTTGACTATGATTTGACTGTTCACGTTAACAAAATGTACTGGATATTTATTAGTTGGAACCACATAAAATTATTGCTATTTGACTGTTTTGGACCTATAAAAACTGCATTTTTGTACAGCTTGATCTAACACTAAGTGTCACACATTATATTTAAAAAGCACTAATTTTTTACGCATGTATATACATTTACACACTTTTTTAAAAAAACTAGTAAGCTGATTTAGGGGCCCCCTAAACTGTTGTCATTAGCACTGAAGAGCAAAGTCAGTACGTCCGAAGAGAAAACCCTGTTATTTGTCCTCTTCTGAGTACGTACAGCTAAGTGCCACTTCCAAAGAAACTACACAATGTCAGTTAATACATGGGATCAGAATATTAAACTCAAATGTTTGGACCAAAATTGCTGCAGCTACTGTGTAAACATAAAACCTACCAGTCTAGTATTTCATCAGTTTAGACTTCTACTTAAAGATTTAGGATTAAGTTTGCTTTGTCAGACTCGCAGAGGACTGAATTACTTGTAAACAGTTAGCTGTTTCCATGGAAGACTAAATCACGAATGCTCATGTTACACTGCAATCAAATACAAAAGTTTCTCTAAAAACTGTCAATCCATACAAAACAGGAATTGAGACTGGTCTTCGGGACGGAGGTATGTTTCTGACCAAACCGCCCTACACAAGACAATTCATTCCAAAGATAATGCCAAGAACCAAATGAACGTACAAAAATGCTACAGCTGATCTTAAGTATGTCAAGTGATTATAGTTAACATGTATTCTTAAAGTACATGATAAATTTATTTCCCGTCTTTCTATTTTTCTGAAAGAATCTTAATCTTCCTATAAAACCACTTTCTTGATAAAAAGCAGTCTGAAATCAAAGGAGAAGAACAGCCTTGTCTTTTCTTATAAACAAAATTCCAAAATAATTTTTCAGATCTCAGTTTTGCTGTTACAGTATTCATATAAGTCATCCTGCGATCTTATGCAGTTGATTTTAAGCAATAAACACCAAATACATCATTATTGCCATATACACCTGCCACCAACTGATAAGCTTAAACTAAAACCAAGGAAACAAATCGAACTATAAAAATGATAATATAGTCTCCATAATTAAGAAAATACTGCTCACTGTCAGCTTTGCTATTTCTACTTATTATAACTACACCCCAAAACCCCACCTATCAACACACCCATCAACACAGCTTCCATCGAATCAGAATCAATTTATCATTTACCTGAAGAAACAGAAACATAAAAATGCATCACCAATTACCATGTGCACATCTGCCAGACAAGTGACTGGAGGCAGCAAGCATGCCGAGCGTTCAAGAAAGGCAAGAATCCTCTGTAGCTTACGCAAAGCTACATTTGGAGAAAACAAAACAGTCTCCTCTATGACGAAAGCACTGAGACTGGTAATTCCTGGTGTCCTTGAGTCGTGAATGGTCATTGTTTCACAGCTCAAGTGAAATACATGCATAAAAATACCTAAGTGAGATAAGTCAGATGGAAAAGGACAAGAGCCACACGATTTCACTCATATGTGGGATACAAAACAGAAAGCAACGAACAAACAAACCAAAAAACTCACAGACACAGAGAACAGTATGGCCGTTACCAGAGGGGAAAGGAGGTGGGGGGAGATCGAAAAGGGTAAAGGGGGTCAAGATCAAAGACATGGTGACGGAAGGAGACTTAGCTTTGGGTGATGAGCACACAGTGCACCATACAGATGATGTAGTACAGGATTGTACACCTGAAACTTATATAATCTTATTAACCACTGTCACCCTAATAAATTAATGAGAAAAAACGCATGCATAAAAATATAAAATAATAAAGAGTAAGGGTGGGACCTTAAATTAACCAGTTTACTCTCACAGTTTACAACTAGTAAAGTGAGATCCTAAGAGGTTTTCCCTTGCCCAAAGGCAGCCAGCCAATGAGTGGAAAAGCTAAAATCAGAAGCCTATTCCAACTCCCGCCCAGCCCAAAGTTCTCTTCCCAGAATGCGTACTCACTGAACCCACAAGAGAAGCACATGTTTAGAGGTCACAATGCAGCAATCCTAGGTCAAACAGGGCCCTTGGTGCAGCGGCCTGCAGAGTGTTTTGGAGAAACTATGCCTATGTCTCAAAAATCGGAAATTTTTGCATGAAAATTCAGATTGACTTCTTTCAAAAAAGACCAGAGGACTAGCGTGCGATTCCCACTCAGCAGTAATGTACTGGAGCTGAGAAGTCACTGCCTTCTGTAGACACCCACTCAGACAGTGCAACGCAGCACGATCTTATTCCAAGCCAGCTTCGCTCATTCACCGTCACTGCCAGGATGCCACAAGAGCTGAAGTAAGAGATTCCTGCACTAGAGCTATTGAAATAATCGTCATTTCTAAACAGTTCCTAACGGTAGTGGCATTTTGGCTATGTTTTAGTGGCTGGGTTTAACTAAATCACAAAATCACTAGACAGGAAAGATGGGAGAAAGAGGGAGGAAAAAAGAAAACCCACATACCATGAAACCTGTGGTGATTCCTTTAGAGCTTTATCAGAACTTGATTCACATGCCCCAAAGGCCTTACTTGCCTGAGAGGCAATCACCACTGCCTCTTCCTTCAAGGGTTTGTCAGTGATGTGAAAAGCTCTATCGGGACACCTGTGCTTTAAGGAGGGAGCAAGAATGCATACTCGTACTTCCTAATTAGTAATCTCAGCAGTTTAAAACCCTATATGTTAGAGCTACAGACCACTTGCATAATGGCATTTTACAAGATAGTTTAAGATTTGGTATTACATTTCAATACAACTGCAGTAAAAGGAGGTAGAAAGAAAAAAGAATGGGAGAAAGAAGTCTGAAACAGAATCAAACCTAATTTTTGTCCCCTTAAATATGCATTTCTATTCCTTTCCAATGCAGATATGGTTTAATTCAAATCTTCTGGGGACACTCCAGTAAGCAGGCAGTGAGCACTCGTGTGCCTGGGTCCTGGTTTCTAACACCATTCTCTGACAAAGGAAGCAGGGCCTCCTGGACAAATAGCTAATTCTAGGACCGGAGTAATAAATATACAAGTGAAGCCTGGAGTATCCTGGAACACCAGAAAGTTAGGAGATGATTTTTTTTTTTTTTTTTAATTTTAATAGTGGCATGTCCAAAGAACAGTGGGCGGCTGACAGAGCTTCCAGTGACCAAGCTGGAACAATGAGAGCAACACAATACAGTACTGGAGTGTTGCCCAAAACATGAAATAAATATTCATGAATCCATACTGATATAAGTAAATGAATGGATAAATGAGTAAAGAAGCATAAATATATCTACCATGAAGAAGAATTCCAAAGAATTAATGTACATATTCCATCTACTAGGAGGCGGAACCTGAACCCTAGCTCCTTCGTGGGTACCACACAGCGACCCTCTTCCGAAGAGTAGGCTATGGGAAGGGAGGAACAAGGGAATCTGACAACCGCCACCTAAGCCAGGTGATCGAGGCTAGCAGTAACAGCGGTAAATCAGGTCGACAAGTACATATACCCTTGATGTGATGAGAATGGCACTTTACCGCTGTAATCTTCCTCTCAAAAACCATAATTCCAGTCTAATCGTAAGAAAAAGATCAGACAAATCTCAGCTGAAGGACATTCTACAAAGTATCAGACGGGGACTCCTCAAAGCTGTCACAGTCGTCGAAAATCAAGTCTGAGAAAACTGTCACAACCAACAAAAGCCTAAGCATGACAATAAAGGTAATGTGGTATCCTGGATGAGATCCTAAAACAGAAAAATGGAATCTGAATAAAGCATGAACTTTAGTTAATAATAACGTATCAAAATTGGTTCATTAATTTTAACGAGCATACCATCTTAACGTAAGATGTTCACAGTAGGGGAAACGGTGTGGCGCATACGGGAGCTGTGTACCATCCTCCTAACTGTTCTGTAACTCTTAATCTATTTTCTAAAATTTTTTAAATTAATTTTTAAAATCTTTAGATGGGCATATTTATGTTTAAAAACAATGCAATAATAATAAGTTGTCTTTTTTATTTCTGAACATGGTCAGATGTACGGGTCTACCGTGGTCAGTCAGCTCTACAGCAGTAATCAAGTACCTGAATAGCCAAGTGCCATCTCAGGATTTTACGTTGTCTAGGCCAGCGGTCCCCAACCTTTTTGGCACCAGGGACCAGTGCTCTATGAGCATCTAATGCCTGATGATCTGAAGTGGAGCTGAGGCGGTGATGCTAGCGCTCGGGAGGGGCTGCAAATACAGGTGAAGCTTTGCTCGCTCGCCCACCGCTCCCCTCCTGCTATGCGGCCCAGTTCAATGAGCCACGGACCGGAGGCTGAGGACCCCTGGTTTAAGCATCAAAAATCATGAACCTGAGCCTACTTACAGAAATTTCTGAAATATAGAACAATACCAACTATTCACAGCATTTCCCTTATTTTCCTCGGTACAGGTCTTCGGAAACAGAGCTAAGGAAAAGGACAGCATAGACACCCTCTTTAACACCCTAGTAACAACCATTATTCACTTCCTACTTAAGTCTGACCTTTGACCTAAAACTGCACTCCCCCGCTCCTCCCCGATCTCCCATGCCCTGGAGAGACTCAGTAAGTATGTCAGAGCAGCGTACCTTCCCAGTCTCTGATCTCTGGAAACGAACCGGCTCTCTGAACTAAAGCTTCAAATCTCAAGTCCTTCCGCTAGTCCTCTGGAATGCCAACTTATTCATGCTCAGAGAAACAAAACAACTTAGCAAAATGTATCTAATATTTCCAATTAAACCACAAAACTTTTTAAAATCCATCCTAGTTTTATAAGTGAGAAAAGGGCCAAAGCGTTTAACAAAGATACTCGTTCAAGGTCATCCTTGAGTCACAACTAAAACCAGGATTTCCTCTCAGTCCTATATTTCAAAGCAGGAAGCAAGTGAAAGATAAGGGGTATTATAATTCCGACCATTTCCTATAACAGGTTAGAATGCTTTAGTTTTCACAGCGGTCAACAAGGTTAAGCCCAGCCACATCCGCCTATCAGAAATAGCACCAACTAGCTATCCTTTTTTAAAATCGCATGCCCACCTGATAGATTTTTATCTGCTATTTAACTATCAATTCTTGCATATGCTACTAGGCACTATCCATGATGTGACAGCTAAAGCCTTGGTTAAAACTCCCAAGTGTACAATTTATTCTGGTACAAACAGAAAAGTGAGTATATTAGTGTTCCTCCCAGCTGTCCTTAATAATTTTTTTTATTTGGGTGAAATTAACCATTTTCAAGTGTGCAGTTCCGTGACATCCACCTCTCTCTAGTTCCAAGATGTCTCTAATATTTTTAATTAGAGATGCACTAATCCAAATGTAGAAGAGCTACTACTCTTTCAACTAATTCATCACATCTCAGTGAAGGCCTAAGACCAGGTTCCAACCTTAAGTGTATCCTGAGCCCCTTTATCATTCCAATCTCTTCGTACACGTGGCCAGCCAGACTGCGCAGGTATTTTGCCAGGTACCTTTCACCTTCTTCTACATATCAGCAGTATTCTATCACACAGAAAACCCACACTCCTGCCCTGCACAGAACCACAAAGTCAGGCTCATTGTGTGGTTAGCCTACCCGGCAGGCTTTTGTTCCAACAAATACTTTGGACATTGCAAACTACTTAGGAAGGAATGATCTCATCCTGCTGACCCAACAGCCAACTTTATCAAAAAGCTTTTTGTTACAAGCTGTGATAACCTAGGAAACCAGATCTATTTTTACAATTCGGGTGATGAAAAGGAAAAAAAGGGATCATAGGGAAAAAAATAACTCACATATTGACCATTTCTAAAACTCATTTATTCTGCAAGTGAACAGAAAGACTTAATGCCAGTAAAAAACTACTACTGTGACAACTGAAAAAGCAAACTTCATATTCTAGTACCAGTATTGAACCTACCTTAGGTGTGATTGGAATGAAAAAACAATGATTTCTCTCTAGCATTACATCAACTGAGTGCTTATATTACAGATACTAATCACTGTACGTATATCAATCCAATTAATATGTTGAACAATTCTGATATGTAGGTCTCCTATTATTCCCAGATACTTAAATGAGTAGACCGAGGTACTTAAGAGGTTAGATAACCTGCCTAAAGTTACTCAGCCAGTAAAACAGTAGGCCCAGACGTGCTTCCATAGTGTAGCGGTTAGCACATCTGCTTTACACACAGAAGGTCCTGGGTTCACGCCCCAGTGGGGCCGTGCCGCCCTGAACAAGCCCGATGTCTGATCTTAGAAGCTAAGCAGGGTCGAGCCTGGTTAGTACTTGGATGGGAGACCACCTAGGAAGACCAAGTGCTGTAGATGTAAAAAATAAGGGATTGTAAGCTGACAAGGTCCTTGCAATCTGTGAGGTCAACCAAGGGTTGCCTCACCTAAAAAAAAATTTTTTTTAATATAATAAAATAAAAAGTAGCCCAACTAGTTCTGATGTAGATGGTAAAACCGTACTTACCAGAAACATGCCTACATAATTGAAGACATAATCTCAAAAGTGAAACCTTCAACTCTTCTTACATTGAACTACAGGTTTAGTATCCGCAGGAGGCGTCTGCCTTGCAACAAGGTTGGTTTTTAATCTGAAGGCTGTTTGGCCCAACAATCCTTGTACAGACTTCCTGTAACGCAAGCTGGTAAACCATGGAAACCTAACTGTTCCTCTTCACCAGGCCTCTTCACACCAAGAAAACAAAAGAATGATAAGAATGAAAGGCATTTTTGTTGCCGAGTCATTTGCTTTACAACTGAAAGGGCTTTTGAAAACCAGTCACGCTGACCATACAAACAGCATATGTAGTCATCGGTCTGGCACTCCTAAGCACAAGTGGCCTAAAAAGCGATCACTAATGGCTCGAAATCTGACCACAAGCTGCTTGAAAGCCAACGCTGAAACAGAGCTCCATAAGAGCACCCTACAGTACAAGCCTCCACTTCTTGTAATTACAAGCCAAGAAGACCCTCGATTCCTAAAAGTTTTAAATCCAACAAAGTCAATGTCAAGAGCACTGAACACTTGCTATGAACAATCCGAAAATGAAATTAAAAAATAATTCCACTTACAAAAGCATCCAATAGAATACTTAGAAATAAACTTAACAAAAGAAATACAAAACTTACATTCTGAAAAATACAAAACATTGGTGAAAGAAAAGATCTTAACAAATGAAAAGACATCCCAAGGTTGTGGGTGGGAAGATTTAACATTCTTAAGATGGTAACACTCCACAAATTCATCTACGGAGTTGATGCAATCCTACCAAAACTCTGGCTGGCTTCCTTGCAGAAACGAGAAGATAGTTCTAAAATTCAAATGGAAATTCAAAGTACCTGGAATAAGGCAAAAAAAAATCCTGAAATTAGAAGAACACACAGTTGGAGGACTCACACTTTCTGATTTCAAAACAGGCTACAAGCTACAGTAATCAAGACAATATGGTACCAGTATAAGCACAGACATAAAGATCAATGCAACTGAATAGAAAGTTCAAAAATAAATCTTCACATTTACAGTCTTATTTTCAACCTTTGTTGAAAAGTAAATAAGTCTTTTCGACAAATGGTGCTGGGACAACTGGACATCCGGCACACAAAGTGAAACTGGACCCCCTACTCACACACCATTTACAAAAATTAACTCAAAACGGAACAAAGGCCTAAATGTAACTGCTAAAACTATAAAACTCTTAGAGAAAAATAGACGTAAATCTTCGTGACCTCAGATTTGGCAATTGTTTCTTAAATACGGCACCAAAAGCGCAAGCAACAAAAAAATAAGTAAACTGGACTTCGTCAAAATTTAAAACTTTTCTGCTTCCAAGGACATCATCAAAAAAGTGAAAAGACAACACAGAGAATGGGAGAAAATATATTTTCACGTATAACATTTTCAAATCACATATCTGATAACGGACTTATATTTAGACTATGCAAAAAGTTCTTATAACTCAGTACTAACAAGACAAAAAACCACCTGATTTAAAGATGGGCAAATGATCTGAACAAATATTTCTCCCAAGATGACATAAGAAGAGCCAATAAGCATATCAGTCATCAGGAAAATGAAAATCAAAACCATGGTGAGATACTACTTCATACTCACTAGAATGACCATAATCAAAAGGACAGATAACAACAAGTGTTTGAGAGGATGTGGAGAAGCCGGAACCCTCGTATATACGGCTAACGGGAATGTAAAACGGTGTGGCCATTGTGGAGACGCTCTGGCAGTTCCTCAATAGGGTAAACACTGAGTTCCCATACGACCCAGTGATTCCACTCCTAGGTATATACCCAAGAGAAATGAAAACTTGCACACAAATGTTCACAGCAACATTATTCATAACAGCCAAAAAGTGGGAACCACCCAACTGTCCATCGACAGATGAATGAATAAACATAATGTGGTATATCCATACAATAGAATATTATGTGTCCATAAAAAGGAATGAAATGCTAACATAAGCTATAAGATGGATGAACCTTGGAAATACTATGCTAAATGGGGAAAAAAACTGTCACAAAAGCAACATATTGTATTGTTCCATTTATATGAAATATCCAGAACAGGCAAATCTGTAGAGATAGAAAGGTTAGAGGTAGCAAGGGGCTGGGGCGGAGGGGGAGGAGGGGAAGGATTAGCAGGTCACCTTCCTTCCTATGAGATACCCTTAACGCCAGCTTCAAGCATGTTTCCTTTCTTGTTATTCTGAGACAAATATTATTCCTTTTAAGTAGGTATATTTAAAAAAAAAAAAAAAAGAAAGAAAGAAAAGAAAAAGTAATGCTTGCTGGAAAAAAAAAACATGGTTTGTTGTTAGATGTATATACAGACTTCTACAAGAAAAGGCTAGAGGGTGGCACTAGAAGCTATAGAGAAAAATTAAACTTTTAACAATTAGGTTCAGGCAGTCTTCATTTTGTAGAGTACTGCAAGGCCAGAAAAATGACAAAGCAAGCTGAAACTCCGCAAAATGATCGTGATATCAATGAGAAAAATTATAATTGTTCTGTTATCTTTAAATGTTTTTGTCAAAACATTAAAAATTCTGTCAGCCGTAACTGTATAAGAAAATGAAAAATGCAGGAAAACTAATTGTACTTAGTAAGCTGTAAAACATTAGGAACGCTGAAAATTACAGTGTATAATTTCTTTGAAAAAAACGTATCAAGAACAGTTTAAACAATGCCAGCCTCCTCCTCCTCCTCATCACGTAGCTCCGGATATGGAATGGCATCTTTCCTGTGCTTTGGCAAACTGTCATACTCCTATGTTTAAATCAGGTTCCAGCATTATCTCTTTCGTGCTTTCGATGTCACAAAGTAGCTTTGAGTTCTTTCAATATGAAATTTCTTGCAGTGTCGCTCTCTCTGGGACGGCTTCATCTTTCTCACCAAACCACGACCCTCCTTCACACGGATGAGCTCACCTTCACAGAGCTCCTGTGGCTGCACAGCCAGTCTTCGGAATGGCAGGAGTCACCATTCCCACAGTGAGCCATTTCCTCTTTAACTCCAGTCCCATTCGACTCGAATTTTCCTTCGCTTCTGGGTTCTCTGCTGCGCTTTCATCTTTGCTGGCCAGTTCCCTCTCATTTTTGTAAAATGTCACATGAGTTTATCACTAGGAGACAAGGATTGGAACACAACTACATGCTTTGCTGTCTGTGCATGGACTGACATCAGCAGTGACCAGTCACCAATAGGCTTTGAAAGAAGTGAGATGACAGGTCACTGATATGATGCACACCTGTTATTTACATAGTAATTGATAGACAGAAGAGATAGCCATGAGTTTTGTAGTTTATGCCATTACGGCTAATATACTGTGTAAATTCTGAAGCGTGTTATTAGGGGACATTTAGGTAAATCATGGTGAGAGAGATATATACATATCAGAACGAAGCAAAGCAAGAACTCCCTGTATATCGAACTACAGAATCTTGGTTGGCACTTATAGAAAGCTCCTTCAGGGCAATGCAACCACAGAGTAAACAGGGACCCTTAAACAGAGATGACGGGTGACCATCAAGTGAGGCCCATTACCTCACAGGGTAGCTCTTTCACTGCTGAAAAGCTCTGATGATCAGAAAAATAACCCCCCGAACTGGCATAATGCTCATAGGGTAAAGGTGCTACAGTCAGACTGCCTGACTTCCCATCCTGGCTCTTCCTCTGTCCAGCGAGGTAAACTTGGGCAAATTATGTGTGATGTCTCCATGACTCAGTTTCCTCATTTGTAAAACAAAAATGTTAAGACCTATATTCATGGATTCGTCATGAGAGTTAAATCCATAGCGAGTACTTATTATTTCTAGCACATACGTAGTTTAAGTGCTCGGTGTCGATAACCTCTATAATTAATCAGATCACTATCATGACTGTAGTGCGCTTGGTCTTCCGTATCGATCCCCACGTGTCTGGGTTCAAACCCTTCCCCTCACCTGGCCTCTGCAACACCTGTAAACTGGGCTCTCCAACAGCCTCTCACCCGCTCCCCATACAGGCGCCAGAATTATGCCTCGAAAAATCAAACCTGACCTTTCCCATCCTCCCCCCCACCTCCTTGCCAAATGGTTCAGTCTAAACCCATCAGGTCAGGCAGAGCAAAGGCAGAGTCCTTGTTCTGGGGTGGAGAAGGAGTCAGGGAGGCCCAAGGCGGTGTCAAAGGCCAAGCCAGGTGAGGAAGGGATTCGTGTGAGAAGGCGGCCTGGCCCAGTGTACCTGACTTACAAGGAGACAGGAGACAGTTACTGTTTTAAAGGATCGAATGAATTTTACAAACTGAGGAAACATAAATAATAACCCAAGAAGGAAGAATTCAGCTCAACTTTAAAAAGGCAACTGAACTTATCACAAGCAGACTCAATGACAATACACAACACAGAACCCTGAATCCTTGAAAACAGGTTGGTGTTTCAATATTCGTTCATTTTGTTATTTACTCAGTGCCGATTTTCACTGCATTCACTTTCGAGGTAAAATTTCATTTGGAATGCTGGTCTGTCTCAAATTTGTTACCTAAGGAACTCCTCATGAAGCCTAATCATCAGCTACATAAATATTGGAGAAAATGTTAGACCTTCCACAAGACATGCCTGGTTTCCCTGTCTCTTAAAAGAATGAGAGAGAGAGAGAAAGGAAAGTAAAAAAGCTAAAATCAAAAGATGAAAGAGAAGAGAAAAAGACAAGAAAAAAGAAAATGATGGGCAATATTAACTCTAACACCACAGCAGGCTATAGAGCTGCTCCTGAAGCTGTCACCTGATCGCGACACACTGATACTCCCATTCCACCAAGAGGAGAGCCAGGAGATAACGTGCCAAACCATCACCTTCTTTATATTACAATCTGACACACCTGCTTTGGATGCTGGGCCACCTAACCACGCCTAGTTCAAGTATCATCACATACTGGCAGTAACTAGCATTTAAGAACCAAGTAAATAAAAGCCTGGAAGGAATTACGAGGCAAGGCTGCATGGTACTGTGCAAAGAACACAGTCTTTATGGCCAGATCTAAATCTGAATCTTTTTATTGGCTCTGCAATCTTGGCGCCTTATCTTCTCTGACCTCTATCATCTCCGACTTTATAGGTAAGTAAAATGTCTACACAGAAAAGATTATTATAAGGACTGAAGGAAATTGTATATGAAACACCCAGCACAAGCCTGCCTCAGATCAGCCAAAAATATGTCATAAAACCCCTGCATGAAAAAAACCCTCAAATGTGCTATTATTAAACTCGATTCTAATACCTGGTTTCTTAAGCCACAGCAGTTTAAAAGAAAAAAGTCAGAAAAGAGAAATAAAGATTTTCTTCCCCCACAGAATAAAGTACAGAGGCAGGAGCAGTACAAAGCACTCAGAATCATAGCCACGTAATGAACTTAGGGGTAAAACCTACGCATTTCGACAAATGTGAAGGACATGAATCTTCTATATAACAGTTTGCTGTACGAAATGATGACAAGTCATGGGGAAAATTATATTTGGGATATAATAATCATTTCCTAAATATGAATTCCTTCTGTGCAAAGTTCACGTATGCGCAGAATACGTTTTATTTAATAAAAGAGATTCGACTTAACCCTAAGAAATTCTCACTCAAGTCACTCCTACTGGGGAAAGTAAAAGGACATAAGACAGCACAGAAGCCACATCTGGAACACAGTCTTAGAAGAGATGGAAGCAGCTGGCTGTAGACGGATACACAGGAACAAGAGGTAAGTAAATAGAGCTGACAATGTCAGATCAGTATTAGTACCTTCTTGTGAACATGACATTAGTATGGGTCATGACCCTCATGTACTGTACTGGGTGAAGAAAGATGAGAAATTATCCCTGAATAATGTTCCTTCAGTAACCGGTTTTAAGAATCCAAGTTACTCTGCATCTCCCTATCAACTTGATCCAGGATAAAACACAGTTGGTTAGAAAAAACAGATTTTAAAAGCAATCTGATATAGGAAAAAGTCTCAGTGTGCACACATTCAATAAAATATTGAAATGTAATGCTAATACAGAAAGTATGAAACAACTGAAGGTATAAAATTATGAATTTAAGGTATATGAAGTTTTTTACTATTTAATAATCTGTCTGCTCTTTTTGTTTTTTAAGAACTCTAAAAAATAAAGGCACATCTGTCAGAACAGATAAAATAAAAACAATGACAGTATCAAATGCCAGTGAGGATGCAAAGAAACTGGATCTCTTACACACTGCTGGTGGGAATATAAATAGGCACAGCCGATCTAGAAAAGACTCTGACAGCTTCTTTAAAAATTAAATATACACTTACCATACGACCAGCGATCAGTCTTGGATATTTATCCCAAAGAAAAGAGTTATGCTCACTCAAAAAACTAGACACAAATGTTCACTGCAGCTTTATTCATAACGAAATGTGAACCAACTCAAGTGACTTGCAACCGCGTAAAGCTAAACGCACAACATCCATACGCACAACCGCGTAAAGCTAAACGCACAACATCCATACCAACATCCATACCAAACGCACAACATCCGCGTAAAGCTAAACGCACAACATCCTTTTTACTATAAAAAGGAACAGACTATTGAGACACACAACAACCTGGATAGGCCACAAAAGAATTATCCTTAGTGAAAAAAGCTAATCTCAAAAGGTCACATACTGTATGATTCAAATTTTATGTCTGTCAAAATGACAAAATTGCAAAAATAGAGAAGTTAGTGTTTGCCAGGACAAGGACAGGTCAAGAGAAGAGTTTACAAAAACTACACACACACACACACACACACACACACACACACACACACAGAGATGAATGCAGGTTAAAAAAATAGTGAAAAATGAATAAGGTCTGTAGTCTCAACATTAATGTACAAGTGTCGATTTCCTGATTTCAGTATTATACTACAGATATTTAAGATGTCACTATTGGGGGAAGCTGCGTAAATGGTACCGAGACCCTGTACCATTTTTAACTTCCTGTCCGTCTATAATAAAAGTAAAAAAATAAAATAAAGACTTTATGGATTCACTTTCAATTTCCACTGAGAAGCATCATAAGTGGTTAAAAGCATGGGGTGCCTACCACTTACTGTTTGGTGACCTGTTTCCCTCATCTATAAGGAGAGGATAATTATTAGAGTCTAACTAAATTCCTCAACTGCAAACTCACCTATCAAGAAAGCTCTCAGGACAGGAGAGGAAATACTTTATCAAAGTTCAAAAGCCCAGAAGTCAAAGTAAAATACTGAAAAATTTAACTATGTAAAAAGATATTATTTTCATTCTTAAAATATCATAAGTCAAAAGGCAAACAACAAAAAAGGGGGAAATAGTTGTATTACAAATAATACACAAAGGGCTAATTTTTATAACATAGAGTTCTCACAAATAAGAAAAGTATCGACAACCCAACAGAAAAATGAGCCAAGGACACACACTTTTCATAGAAATTTAACTAATACATTTATGAAAAGACATCCAGCCTTTTTCATGTTACGAAAAATAAGAGATTAAACAATGAGATACTCTTTTTCACTATCAGAAAGTTTCAGTTTTCACTTAATACTCCTGTACTGCTTCATTTTGTTAGTGTTATTTGTTAATTCATCATAAACTTTAGAAAACACTCTGCACGTGTCACATTCTAGAAAATTTTTTGAAAATTTAGAAAACTTCACTTCTGTGAAGATTTTCAAAAGTAGGTTTAACTGGAAAATTCACTTCAATAAATCACTGTATTTTCCCTAAAGAAAAAAAAGTTGTTACGGTATCCAAAAATTACATGTCTGACTTTCCTCAATAACATCAACTCAAAAGAAGAAATGCTGATTTTTACCTTTCTTCAATCCTCATAACACCAAACACGAAACAACACAAAAAGTGACACATAGAGAGAAAATAATAGAGGGATGAAGGAAGGGAAGACAAACGCCTTGGATTCACATTTAGTCAGATTAAATAGTATCATTTCTGAAAAGCAAAAGATTTCAAAACTCTTACACGCATCTATCCTCTGCCAGTGAGCCACACCACAGCCAGTCCCCAATTTCATTTCTAGGGCTGCCGAGACTTTTAAAATGATTTCCATTAAAGTAATATCTTTGAAATAGACTATAAAAATCAAGCACCCGTGCATTCTTTTACACGCTCCTTGATTTTGGCGGGGGAGAGGGGTTCAGAGAGGGAACGCAGTCGATGCAGCGATGCAGAGTGTACCAATCTAGACACGCATCAATTATGGAATAACTTCAGTTCCAAATATATCCTGTTCACGCAACAGATCAGGCTCTGGGCTCAAATTCATTCACTGCCCTCCAGAAGCACACACTTCATTCAACTAGCCCGAGTCTCCAAGGTCTCTGCGGTTCCCTCTTCTATCCATCTGTGTATCCTCAGTGACTTCAAAGATTTGATATAAATTATAAATCTAGCATGTAAGATAATATCCTACTGCCATTGTGAAGCCTAAAATTTTACCTTGCCACTGTTTAGTCTAATTCTCTTCGGGAACGGTTTCGCAACCCCAACGCTACTGGCATTTTAGACAGGATAATTCTCTGATGGGTGTTGTCCTACCCATCCTAAGACCTTTATTTTGAAAGCATCCTCAGCCTCCGCCCACTAGATGCCAATGGCACCCTCCCAGCTGTGACAGTGAGAAATGTCTCCAGACATTGTCAAATATCCCCTTGGGGGAAATATCACATTTTCATCCCCACTCCCATTGAGAACCACTATTATAGGCCACCAAAATCATTTGAGGAACTTTTTTGAATTCAGATTCTGCCACAGGTAGGATAGCTACAATCAAAAGACAGATAAAAATGTTGGTAGGAATGTAGAAACTGGAACCCTCGTATACTGCTAAAGGGACTGAAAAATGAGACGGCCACTATGGAAAACGATACGGCAGTTCCTCAATACGCACAGTTACCTTATGACCCAGCGATCCCACCCTAAGTATGTACCCAAGAAAAACGAAAATAAATGTCCACACAATAACGTGCTCGAATGTTCACAGTTGCATTATTCATAATACCCCAAAACTGGAAATAACCCAAATGTCCAACTTATGAACAGATAAACAAAATGCGGTATATCCATACGACAGAACATTTTTATGTGCCCATAAAAAGGGATGAAGCACTGACACATGCCATGACACCCATGAACCCTGAAAGCATGCTAAGTGAAAGCAGTCACGAAGGCCACGTGGCATATGATTCCAGAAGAGGCAGATCTACAGAGACAGGGAGTGGAGTGGTGTTTACCTAAGGCTGGGGAGCAGGGGTGAGGGGCTGGAGAGAGAGAGAAAGGGACTAAGGGGGTGACGGCTAAGGGAAGGAAGGTTTTCTTTAGGGGGGGGGTCTAATAAAATGTCCTAAAATTGATTGTGCTGATGGATGCACAACTCTGTGAAAATACTAAAAACCACGAAAGTACATTTAAATGGGTGAATCGTACAGCATGTGAATTATATCTCAATAAAGCTGTTTTTAAAAATTCAGATTCTGGACTCCAGTCAGATCTAATGAATCAGAATCAAAGGCAAGAAGACAAAACTATTTTAAAAGACCCTCCGGGGGATCCGATGAAGCTGGTCTGGGACACTTGGGCTACACTGCCAGGCAGTGACAAGCCGCAGAGACTGGCAGAGAGGAAGCAGAGCTTTCTGAGGACTTCTCAGTGGTTAACTGCTTGTAAAAGTATATGAAAACTGATAAGTTGGTCATTTCCATTTTTCTAAAATTAATTTTCTTCATAGCATTACTTATCACTTTTATAAAGAAAAAAGTAAACGAATATTATGTGTTTAAAATGATCAATAATATATTTCGATTTCATGTCTAATTAATGACTCCGTGCTAAATTGAAAGGATAACTTCCTAAACAATTTATGACATATGCACCTCATGTTTCAAGAACTAGAAACTAAAAGAACTCCGAACATCATCATATACTTCTACATCTATGTTCACTGTAAAGCGATTCCCCCTTCTCCACAGGGGACACGGTCCAAGCACCCAGTGGATGCCCGACACCACAGATAGCACTGAACCCCATATACACTGTTTTTCCTGTGTGTGCGTATATATCTGCGATAAAGTCTAACTTACAAATTAGGCACAGTAAGAGATTAACAACAATAACAATAAAATGGAACAATTGTAAGTAACAATATTCTATAATAAAATTTATGCAGATGTGGTCTCTCTCAAAATATCTTACTATACTGTACTCGCCTTTCTTGTGATGATGTGAGATGATACAATGCCTACATGACAAGATGAAATGAGGTGGAATTTTCCATCTGATATTTTCGGGCCACGATTGACCACAGGTATCTGAAACCACGGTACTGTATTGGTTTTGGTTTGCCTTACACTGCGGCTATTCACATCATACTAAGAAAAAGATTATACAAAGTGGGAAAAAAATGAAATTGAGCAGTAACTTTTCATTAGACCTGTTGTTACATGAATCTGGATAGTTAATACTAAATATCCCAGTCTATGAAATCTAAACTTTCCAATAAAACCGAACATCTGGAAGTATACTGCATAGCAATCAGAAAAAGTTATACTACGGAAAAAGATTTAAGTCATTTTGGCTTGTGTTTTGCAAATTCCAGCAGAAAACTAATGCTAGGGTTCACTAAAACAAACACTGCTAGTATCTCCTATTTCCTCCAAGAACAAACAAGAAAGCCATTATTATCTCTGATTTTCTTCTGAAGGGCATAATGACCCCTCTTACGACATGATGGAAAATATGAACAAAAATGTTAATCAAAATAGCACTTGTAAAGATATGTGAATACTTTTATTTTTAAATTTTAAAATCAAAATACCTACCCAAACACCCAGAGTTTCTAAAACTAATGGCTAAATTTGGTTTATTTAAGACTCCTTTTAAGTGAAAAAGCGATGTCTAAACACTGAGATTCATGTGAAATAGTATATCCTTTATTCGTACGGGAACTGTCTTTCCGACTTACCCGAAGTCAGTAACACACGCCAATGATTTCCTGACGGTGCACATTATAACTTAATTGATACCATGAAAAATGGTATTTATACGTTAAGTGTTTATGGACAAGGAATGATGCTTATAATATATTTAAGCGGAACGTTCTTAAACAGCATAAACAGTTCTTAAATTTTAGCAAGAAAAATACATATACGAATTCGCAAATAGCTGAATATGTACCAAAGCATTATTCTTTTATACTTTTTGTATTTTCCAAATTTTCTACATTAAGTATATATATTTTTATAAATAGAAAAATAAAGGTCATTTTAAAAACGATATAAAAACTCTTCTTCCAGAAAGATGGAGGAGACTTACTTTTCCCTATTCCTCCCACTAGGTCCCACTAAAAAGCCTGGACACTGTCCACAAAACGAACATGAGACTGACAGGTGGGAGAAGGTAAAAAGTGAGGGACCTTGGGAACCAAGGAATAAACACAGTGACGAGTTCCCTGGGTTTTCTTGTTGCCTTACGTATCTGGAGAATCATAAGCGACAAGACTGGCAACCCAGACACGCCTAAGAGTGTAGACAAGAAAATCCCCAATAAAAGCCTGTTCTCTTTATTTAGTCAAAAAAAAAAAAAAAAAACAGGAACGGGGCAACCTGGCAAGACAGAAAACTTTCAGACGATAACCACTCTACTCTAGCCAAGCACCACAGAAAACGCTGGCCCAACGACCCAGCCAGCAAAGGCTGCGTGGGGAACTAGCTTCTTCTTCCCCTCTCTGGAGGGGCACCCCACACCGCCTCCAGGGTGGGGTCAGGAGAAGGCCAAGGAGGGCAGCCAGGCCTCTCATGCCAGCAGACCCATAAAACAAGGCAACCACAGTGTCACTGAAGACCACTGTGGAGCCGGGCCTTCCAACATATTATATCAATATAAATGGCATTTCTTCAAACATGCAATTACCATATGACCAGCAATTGCTCTCCTAGGCAAACTGCCAAACTGTTTTTCAGAGTGGCTGTACCATTTACTGTTAACTGTTTCATGTCAATACACTAGTTGTAATATTGTTTTGCAAAATATTACCACAGGGAGAACTGGATAAAGGTGACAAGGGACCTCTCTATTGTTTTCTTACAACTGCATGTGAATCTATAATTATCACAAAGTTAAAAAGTTAAATTTAAAAAAAAAAAGAATTTAAAACTTATATAAAACACTGACACATATACTGAATATTTGGCCTTCTTAAGGCAGGGCTATGAGTTACACTGCCTTATATCCTTAGCATCTAAGCCAAAACCTAAAACCTATTAGATACTCAATAAATACTTACTGAATTAGATTGAACAACATAATCGGCATTTCTACTTTCATCACGAGCTAGACTGTTTTCTTCTGGATGGGTTCTAGATTATCCATGTCTCTGAAAACGTGTCTCTTAAAAATGGAACACAATACTAAAGGTATGAAGAATTACACTCCGCTCTAAGAATCCTTCTATTTTTAATCCTAAGAATCTATAACCTTTACGTTTCTGAATATCTGAATGCATCTCTCCATTACTATATCAAAGTCAACAAAGCAGCGTTTGAAAAACTATTTTAAAGATTATCTAAATGATAACTATCCAGCTCTACGAATTAAAAATTAATGACGACAACCTGAATTCTTGGTTATGAGTCAATTCAACAAAGCTCCCTTGAACTATTTAAGGTCTTCATTTTAATCCAATTAGTTATACAAATCTCTGCACAATCTGTAGAACATTTATAGTCTATATCATGGCGCTATTACTAAAAGCCTGTCATTTCTTCTATTTTACAAATTATTTTTTAAAAATCATCTGCAGCACTTATCACACTGCTCTGTACCTAAAAAATACATAAATATCTGTGGTATTAAATTGAATCTATATAGTAAAAAGGATGCTAGAGATTAAAGTTCAAGTCTCAAAGGCTACACATTAATTAGGTTTGTGACCTCAAAGAAGACAATTGTTCTGGGCCTCAAATGGTTCCATGAGTCTAGGCATTTCATGTTTCATAGTCAACTATATATATGTTCCAATGAAACTTATAGGCAATGCAATTTCCATCAAAAACACCAATATACCACCAATTCCATATACACTAAAATTATTCTTTGATTTAGATCACTAGGCAATGTCTTATTAGCATTTTAAAGAGTACTATTCCATCCAGTCACACGTCTCCTAATTGTCACGCGTGTGAGATAGCTATTATCAGCACTTTGATTTTGTAAATAAACAGGTTTACGGATGTGCCCCTGACCTCAGCTATTATGTAAGAAGAGTTGGAACCTGAACCCTGCTTTTTTGATACCTGGTCCAGTGCCAACACTGCCCTATTACAGTATTCTGCCACAGGTAACTGCGGTTTGTTCGTTTTGGCAAATTTACCTCGGACTCTCAGACCAACTCGTTAGGCTGGCTGGTTTGCCCTTGAGGCATCTCGGCAAGCCTCAGCTATACTAAGCATATAAAACAGTTCAGAATATCCTTCAAACATTTATCTTGTCCCTCTTATTGATGTTACCCCCATGGTGGCTTGCTAAGGAACAGCTGCCTGGGAAATCTGTTAACGTTCACTCTTAAATTATATCCCGCCCAAGAGAATCATGCTAAAATGGACAGTGACTGAGTGTGAGGAACTGGCCATGTCAGAGAAGCTCGTTCTTAGTGAGCCAATCTTTAATCGCATATGTTTAAGAAAATCAGATGTGATAAAAACAGACTTTTCCCATTTTTAACCTATTAAATTGGCAATTTTTAATGATAACATTTTTCATGATAATTCTCACTGCTAACAAGGGTAGGACGAGATAGGCTTTGGTAAGAATGTACTCTCTTTCAGAAAGCAATCTTGCAAAATGTATTAAAACCTTAAATTTATACATCTTCTGTCCCAGTAAGTGAACATATATTTAAGAATCTATCATGATGTGGAGAGACTGGAGCCCTCATACATTAATGGAAGAAAGTCGAACGGTGCAGCCACTTTAGGGAACACTTTTTAATCTGGAGATTTAACACAATTACCATATGACCTGGCAATTCTACTCCTAAGGATATAAGCAAGAGATATAAAAACATACATCCATACAAAAACTTGTACACAAATGTTGATAGCAGTATTATTCATAATAGCTAAAAAACAGAAACAACTCAATACCCATCAACTTATGAATAAACAAAATGTAGTATATCCACACAAAGGAACATTCTGTGCTCAATGAAGTACTGATATATCCTATAACATGAACCTTGGAAATACGTGAAGTGAGAGTTATCAGACACAAAAGGCCACCTACTGTTAATTCCATTGATACTAAATGTCCAAAATCAATAAATCTAGAGAGACAAAAAGGAGGTTGGTGGTTGCTAGGGGCTGGGGGAAAGGAGGTAAGAAAATGACTGCTAATGGGAATAAAATTTCTTTTGGAGTGATGAAATATTCTAAAATTAAACAGCAGTGACGATGGAACGACGTGAAAATAAAAACCACTGAAAGGGTAAATCTTATGGTATGTAAATTGTATCTCAATAAATCTGATCTTAAAAAATGAAAATCTATCATAATGGAAATCTGAACTCTAAACAGAGCCTTATGCATAAAAATAACAGCCTATATTGAAAAAAAAAGTCTCTATACAATAACGAGGGAAAGTTAAGCTAAATCGAAATCTGTCCACATATGATGCAATATCAGGCGGCCATTAAAGATTATCTTTACAAATGGTTTTTAACAGTATAGGAAATTACGCTATCTTAAGGTTTTAAAAAGCAATAGAGAAAATTATTAGCAGGAACATCTAAGTAAAAAATACGCACACACAGAAGAAAAAGACTGCAAGGGAATACGCCCAATTCTTAACGTGGTGATCTCTGGGCAATAAGTTTTCAAATGATTATTTTTGCCTGGATACATTTTTCAAATCTCCATTTTCCTCAATGAACAAGTATTTTTTTAAATAATAAAAGACTATTTAGAAGACACACATGTGACGGTCTTAAAGGAAAACACATGAGGGATTTCTAATCTCCCGTTTACCACCCCTTCTCACAAATTTCAGTACGTCTGCAGATGGCGACTGTCCGGATCGGCCCTCTGATGAGCTGCACTGGTCCATCTGTTCCCCCGAATCCCTAACCTGAGTACCCCAAACGGCTAACTAAGAGCAATGTTCTTCACCTTTACACTGCCAACAAAAGTCTGAGGCTGGTAAGCCCAATCTCCTTCAGACCCAAAATGCTGTAACAGACTGACATCGACACTATGAAACATAAATACATGTCATTATTCACACACTTACTTGAATATTCTCCTATGAACTGCAGGACATTTCATGATTTTCTTAGGATGGAAATTAAGAAGGAGGCAGGCATCCTGCCAAAAAGAAATCAAATCTCTAGATCTAACTAAAAGTTTATGAGAAATACATGGGGGAACCAAGAAACATGTTAAATACCATCACCAAGATGCAAGCAGCAAAATCCAGCATACTGAAAATTCTACAGGACAAATGATCCAGTGTTTTTCAATAGATAAACTGCAAGGGGGAAAAAAATAGGAAATCTTCTTAAAGGGAACTTAAGAGGCATATCGATCAAACGTAGACCTTGTTTCAATCCTGTCTGAACTAACCAGCTGAAAAAAAAATTAAAAATTAAAAAATTTATGAGACAGTAAGGAAAATCTGAATATTAATTGGGTATTTCTGTCAAATGTTGAGGTTCTCTACTGATACTGTGATTATATTTAAAAGATAACCACTACCTTTTAAGATACATCCTAAAATATTTACAGATGAGCTCATGTCTAGGATTTGCTTCAAAATAACCCAGTAAAGAAGGGCAAAGGAGTAGGTAGGGATAAAGATGAATCAAAATTGGCCATGGATTGCTAATTATGAAAGAGACGTGTTGGGGACTTAGGGGTTCAATTTCATTTATACTAATTTCACCTTCTGTGATGCATTATAAATTTTTCATAAAAGTTTCTTTAAAAAAAAAGAATGAGGGACCTAGAAATGACTATTATGAAATCAAACTCACTAGTGCAATGCAACTATACAAAGTTTGGGAAATATGAACTTCAAGCAATGCTAAAAAGTTGACCTATGAGCAGGCAAAGTCACGTATGGGCGTGATCAGATCATATCTTAGAGCTTAACAGGACAGGCTGACTAACACAGGTACACCTCACACTCCTCTACTGTATCTACACTAGAGCCAAAAAATGGACTAAAGAAGGTGCAACCACCTAACCATGCAGCCTGTGGCTACTTTCAGAACTTCTTGCTTTGGCCTACCCAGCAGTTACCCTGACTGCTGATGGCACTGAATTTTTTAGGACAAAGAAATGTCCAGAGACCCCAGAATTTACACGTATTATTCACCACCACCTTTGGAATGGCCAGCCTGTTACACTGAGAATCCATTCTTTGAGAAATCATCTTAATATGATCTGATTAAAAAGGAAGTGTGAATTCTCTACTCTTCCTCTTTTCTGAATAGGATGCTTTTTAAAAGCATTCCTTCATGTCTGGTAATGAAAGGTATACAAAAATCAGTTGTATTTCTGTGCACTAGCAATCAACGATCTAAAAATGAAATTAAGAAAACAATTCCATTTAAAATAGCACCCCAAAAAAAATGCTTAGAAATAAATGTAACCAAAGAAGTGCAAGACTTGTACATTGAAAACTACCAAAGATTGTTAAAAGAAATTCAAAGACATAAATAAATGGAAAGATGTTTCATGTTCATGGATTGGAAGACAGCATTGTTAAGATGGCAATACGCCCCACACTGACCTACACATTCGATGCAGTCCCTATCAAAATTCCAACTGCCTTTTCTGCAGAAATTGACAAGCTGATCCTAAAATTCATATGGAAACACATGGCATCCAGAATTGCCAAAACAATTGTGAAAAGAAGAACAAAGTTAGAGGACTCACACTTCCCGATTTCAAAACATACTACAAAGCCACAGTAATCAAGACAGTGTGGTATTGGTGGAAGGACCGACATGTAAGTCACTAGGATGAAATCGAGAGTCCAGAAATAAACCCGTACATCAAAGGTCAACAGATTTTCGACATGAGTGCCAAGACAATTCAAGGAAAAAAGAAATATCTTTTCAACAAATGGCATGAGAACAACTAAATGTCCACGTGCAAAAAAAAATAAAAAGAATCTGGATCTCCACTTCAGAAAAATTAACTCAAAATGGATCAAAAACCTAAATGTAACAGCTAAAACTATAAAATTTTTTAAAAAGTAGGTAGAAATCTTTTGTGATCTTGGAGTAGGCAGGTTCTTAGATTCAACACCTAAAGCGCAAGCAATCAAGGAAAAAACAAATAAACTGGACTTCATCAAAATTTGAAACATCTGTGCTTCAAAGGATACTTACTACCAAGAAAGTAGAAATACAAGACAACCCAAAGAATGGGAAAAGTATCTGCAAAACATATATCTGATAAGGAATATGTACTAGAATATATTAAAAAAACTCTTATAATCCAACAATAAAAATCTAATTAAACAGGGGCAAAGTATCTGAATAAACATTTCTCTAAAAATAGACAAATGATCAATAAGCACACTGGTCATCAGGGAAATCAAAATCACAATGAGATATCACCTTCATACCCATTAGGATGGAATAAAAAGAAGAGAGAGAGAAAGAAAAGAAAAGAGAAAAAAGAAAGAGAGAGAAAGAACAAACGAACACAGACTAGCAGGTTTTTGCAAGAATGTGAAAAAACTAGAATCCTCACATACTGTGGATGAGACCATAAGGTGGTGTGGCCACTTTAGAAAACAGTCTGTAAGTTCTTCAAAAGGTTAAACACAGAGTTACCGTACAACCCAGTAATTCTACCCCTAGGTATAAACCCAAGAGAAATAAAAACATGTCTACACATAAACCTGTACACAAATGTTCACCGCGTCACTATTCATAAATAGCTAAAAAGTGGAAACAAGCCACCCAAGTACTACTTAACCAAGACCAGGGCAGAAAACGGTCAGAAAGCCTTTCTAAACATGACATTGAGCTGATACTAAGGGAAATAAGTCTGTGAGTCTGCCTTATTCCCTGCTCCCTCCCCTCCTAAGTCTTTCCTAAACTGGGAAATCACTTACCTATCAAATCGCTTTACCTGTCCCAAAGGAACACCTACCCCCCAATACTAATTATTTCAATGAAAATATGTTCCACCTATAAGAAATGACTGAGAGCTCTCCTGAATCCTCCCAGTGTATTCCTATTCCTAAAAGAGAAAACACATTAACCCAAATGAATATCTATTTGAGAATTTCATACAGTTTAACAAAAACAGAGCTCAGAGAGGAATCACTAAAGGAAGCAACCTATTTCTTATAAGAGTCTTTGTCCTCCATTCCCACTTACCACCTATCCCCGATCTCCTCCAAACTTTTTCACTTTTCCTTGTTTAGAATATATCTTTTCTAAAAGCTTTAAGTTTTTCCGCAGCAGTCTCAACATGTATGTGGGGGTGGGGGGATAGGGAAATGACATAGAAGCCATAACTATTTTACGCGTGAATCATTTGTTAAGTCAGAACCTATGTTTGGTCATAATAAAGAACCATATTACCTAACTTCAATCAATAATCAATAACTACCATTAGAAAGAACCAGCTGTGCCTTCATAGTTATGAAGATGTAAAATATTTTAATTATAATTTTGCACACAAACTACAGCAGAAAATCAGAACCAAAATCTCTTTCAAGTATTAAATCATAAAAGCCAGAAGGAGAAAATCAACAAAGCATGAAGTTTTGTCTCTAACTGCATACTGCTAAGATCTGATTTAGATACTCTCTTGCTGAATATTTTCGTAATCCATTCAATAAAAATATAGAAAGAGCATATCAAAGCTACAGACGTGGTAAGGATAAAAAAGGTGCAGGGTAACAGAATCAGGATTCCAAATGTCCCCTTTGGAACGATGGGCTGAAAGAAAACAGAAATGTAAAAAAGTGCACCACACAGATTTGGAAAGCTAATCACAAAGACTTGGGAAAAGATCTGGAGGTGAGCTGACTATAGGACAGGTATAAGCTAACCCTGAAAAGTGGATATAGAAAGAAAAAAAACTTAATTTCTTCTAAATTAGCATTGATAGAAACTAAGTGGCAAGCTCCCCAAGCGCAGGGATCATTCTGAATTCCTTAAGCACTTCAATTCCAGGGCCTAATACGTGTCTGAATCGGACCGTTTCTGACAAACCGTAGCATGTCTACATGATGATGCCCAACACGGGAAAAGGTTTGGTAAGCACATTTCATAAGAGGTGACTGGGAGAAAAGAACTGTTTAGTCTGGAAAAGAAAAAACTTAATAGGGACAGAATAACTGTCACTGAATAGCTGTGAAGCAGAGATTCGAGCTAAGGGAATAATTGTAGACAGCAAAATTAGAACCCGTGAATAGAAACTGCAGGGAGGCAGGTTTGAGAGCATTATCAGGAAAGTCTTTCTAAAATGACAAATTCTCAAACCTGGAATTGACGGCCACCAGCTGTAAAGACCCTGTCTTGGGGAATACTTGCAGAGAGGGCTGGAGAAATCACTTACAGTGTGTGAAAAAGCGCACTGGATGATCTAAGATCTCTTCCAATTCTATGATTCTACAAGAAGGCAGTAGTCCAGAAAAGGAATTACTCTTGCTGGCAACATTGCCAGAGTTTTTTGTTTGTTTGTTTTTTTTTTAAAGTCTAAAACCCAGGAACTCCTTTATTAAAAGGAGCAATTCCACCAAGAAGGGACAAAGGTTGAGTTGTTTGTCAAGATACTTGATATGAAGAGACCGCTTTGCTTGGAAATCAAGCACAGCACTGGGAGTGGGAATGGGTCAATTCAAGCCACAGTCACTTCCGATTTGGCCAGCAGCAGATGACTTCACCTCTCCACTTGAACTGAAAAATAGTCACTAAAAATACCCACATTACAGAATTACAATTTAAATTAGTTAACAACTGCAAAATGCTTTGGAAATTTATGTGGCAATTAAAAGTACAGTATCCTGCTTTACATATACTGGAGTTGAACAGTCAAGTAAATCTATTATAAATAACAAGAGTCACGTTTCTCCCTGTCAAAAAAAGTTACAGGAATCCATACTGATAAAAATGACTGAATGATGGTGGAAAGGTACAAATCCTCCCGGTAGAAGGATTCCAAGTAATAAATGAAAAGGAGTGAGAGACCTAGAGCATCGCCACGGGAATAACACACTAGTAACTGCTGCTGCAGACAAGTGTCACTGACGCATGCTAAAGTTAGCGAATGACACTTTAAGGGAAAAAATCAGATCTTTGTAAAACCTCACGGAATCTCCCCCAAAATGTGTATTAATTACTATGGGTGATTTTAACATATGCTCAAAAATTCTTTGATACTCATCCCTTCAGGAAGTGGAGCTTAATTCCCTTCCCCGGGAGCTTGAGCTTGACGTGGTGACTCATTTCTAGCTTTTAACAAATAAAATAAGGCAACAAAAATAATCGCTTTAGGGAAACCAGGCAGACACCGCCTTAAATCCAGTCAACATTAACATCAGTAATAAGTCATGTCAGGTACCCTGTGTTAAAGAGGACCTAACATCTCCATGGTATTCTTAAAATGCATAACCTCAGGTCAGTCATGAGAAAACATCAGAAAATCCAAATTTAGGAACATTCTACAAATAACTGACAACTACTCTTCAAAGGTGTCAAGGAAAGGCAAGGAGACCAAGAAACTGTCACATATTGAAGGAAACTAAGGAAACATGACATCTAAATGCAATGTGGTGTCCCAGATTGGATCCTGTAACAGGAAAAGGTTATCAGAGAGGAAAAAACTAGGAAATCAGAGGAAAGTCAGTAATTTAGTTCATAGTAAACTGATGTTGATTTCTTAATTTTGATACATGTATCGTGGTTATATAGGATGTTAACATTAAGCAAAGCTGGATGACGGGTATACGGAAATTCTGTATTATCTTTATAACTTCTGCAAATCTGAAATTATCTCAAAATAAAGGATTCTTTAAAAACTGCATTTTCTTGGCAAAGATAGAATGAGGAAAAATTTAAAATGTTCAAAGATGTTTAAACATATCAAACTACTAAGACGGGTTTTATAGTGAAAAGATTACTTTTTATCCTATAAAGAATCACAAAAGTGGATTGACTTTCAAGCTTAAAATTTTAATGACTTACA
This sequence comes from Pteropus alecto, assembly GCF_000325575.1. Taxonomy (NCBI): domain Eukaryota; kingdom Metazoa; phylum Chordata; class Mammalia; order Chiroptera; family Pteropodidae; genus Pteropus; species Pteropus alecto. Next base: position 5,553,124 of record NW_006437746.1, read on the forward strand.
AAATAGTTCGCCACACGGTCTATGCTAATTAGCCTAGCGAGCTCTACGCAGTACTGAGTATGACACCTCATATATATGTTTGCTTTATCTCCTTTCTTAACCCTAATTGTCCTCAACACACTCTTAGCAAGAAGTCTACAGTAGCCTGGATCTAAAGGTACCATTTAGGACAAAGTGAACTCAGTGATTTTTACTTGGTTTCCTTTTCAAACTGACCAAATCAGATGAACCACCAAGATGACTTTCCATTGGGTCAAAACGTTCCTCTCAGATTTTCTCGCTAAGGAAAACTAAAACCTACACATCAACTACCCATGCTTAACATTCAGAAGTAGGGGGAAAGCAGTGCCCAAAATAAGACATGTCAACAGCAAAAGTTTACGGAGCCAAAGGACGGATCACCGAATCTAGAAAGATCAGGAAAAAGAACAAGATGCTGAGATCAGGAAGAACCATCTCTCTGACAAAAGCGAAGCTGCCTATCCCGCTGGTGGTAGGAGGTTCAATTCACATACACAGGAACACTCACGCCCACCTCCATCGCATATCCAAAATAAAAACCTGCCAGCCAGTGTCCTTCCTTGCTCTCGAGCCATTTTAAACAAGCTTAAGGAACCTGTCCTCCTCTCCCCTGAAAGTCATATTATGTAATTAATTAAAGTGCTCATACCTTCAAAAATAAATAAATAAAAATAAAGATAAGTCACCTAGACGAGAAACTCCAGGTGCTTCATTCACTGTCAGCAACCAATGGAAAGTGACTTTTTAATATTTAATGTAAATTTATTTGTAAGTTTGAGAATTTTAGCGCAGGTAAATATATGCCGGGATGACAAATCTATGAAGAGATGACAAATGAGACAGAGTAGGCAAGTGTGTTAAGCACCCCAGCACTGTCAAACATTAGTATACACATTGATACAATAGGGAAAAAAGGGACACTCGCTAGGCTTCTGTAACTTGATTACAACAGCTCCTAAGAACATCCAGTACCCTTAGCATCAACTCTATAATCAACTACCTTCTTATTGCTGATTAGGCTGCCCAGAAACAAAGGTGGTGTCCTGGCCCGTGGATGATTCATTCCAGTTATGTACATGATACTTTCAACATAACGAAAATTGGTATTTAGTTCATCAGTCTCCAGTGAGTTTACTTTGCATGAATAAATTCTCAAGCCCTTGATCACTCCAGTACCAAGCAAAACTTTCGAGTTTCTGAACTACTGTGTAGGGTCAGAGAGACTTTGGTGTGCATGCCAGTTCTGCCACTTAACTGTGTGACCTCTTGTTCTTGTCAGTCTCCATTTCCTCATCTGTAAATAAATACAGACAACTAGTGCCTGGAAGATAGCGAGTGCACCAAAAGGGCGAGCTTTATTATTTTTAAGCTAAACTTGAAAGAGTATAATGGAGTTTTTTGTTAAAACATTTTATCTGAAAGGAAGGAGGACGGACCATGTAATGACATTCACTCAAAAGACACCCTCTGAAGAGAGATGCCTCACTCTACAGAGCTAAGAAGAAGAGCAAAGTTTACAAGTTGCGAGGGAAGTACCTGCTGCACTGTACGGATGGCATCTCTTGCTTAGCAACTCTAATGTTGTCTACCAAACACCCGGCCTGTAATAGTGAGAGCATGACAACTGTTCGCTCTAAATCCATGCACTCAGCTTGGATTCAGGGCTGATTTATAAAAATAGCTGCTGCCGCCGCTGCTCTTTCAATCTCTTTCAGCTGATGACTGGGCAGTGTTACCCTATAGGCCTAGAGCAGCTGTATTCCCTCGCCACACCCTTTGCTCTGCCGACCCAGCCCAGCAGACGGCACCCCCCTCCCGTCTCTGCTGCATACTATTCTCCCTCTTCCTGGGCTGAGTGAGCAAATCACAAGCACAAATATCCCCTGATGCAATGCCACAACCATCCCTGGGAAAGAGCAGAAGCAGTTGCCAAAAAGCTCAGCAGCGGGGAAATGGGCGGGAGACACACATACACAGAGCAAGAAAGGCTGCAGTGCTGTGCAGCCGCGAAAGGGATTCGAGAGGCCCTGGGGAGCCGCACTGTAACTGGACCGGAGGAGGAGGAGAAGAAAGGGGGGTTTCCAGGAGAAAGCTAGGGAACACTACTCTTCCTGAGGAGCATGGGATTCCCGATTCGCCTTGGATCTGGGTCCTAAAATTTAACGTAACCCCTGCTTCCTCCCCAGGAACTTACGCGTTCCTGGATGGAAGTGAAATCCTCCACATTCTCCCGCGGGGTAATCTCACTAAAGAGCTCAGGCAGCACCGCCGCGGAGGACCTGGTCCACGTGCTAAATCACAATCTCGGTTCTGGGTGACGTTTCCAACTGCCCCGCCTGGTCCGCGTCCCCAATCCCACCCTTACCCGCGACCCCATCGCAGTCCCACAGCCGGACTCATGCTTACTCCCCACACAGAATCCGAGCCCACGCACGCAGAGAGCGAGCCCCGGCCCGGTTCTCCAGACCACCCCTGGGCCCCTCCCATAACCCCTGACCCGACTCCCCCTCCAAGGCTGGCCTCGGCCCCACCTCAGCTGACCCCCAAAAGCCTCAGAGAACGACCTCTGCGTTCTGATGCGTCCCCGAGCCCCACCCAGGGCCCCAGACTTCAGCCGACCCTCGCTCCCCGGACTCAGCCCCGTCCCGAGGCACGCCTCTCGGCCTCCCGCTCCAGACCCCCGAAAACGGACCCCTCGGCCCG
>NW_006437746.1:5556543-5603368 GCF_000325575.1 Pteropus alecto
GTGCGCTCTGTGACGTCACCTGGGAGAGGCGCGGGGCGGGGCCTACGGCGCGGGCCAGCGGGTCGCTGGAAGGAGCGGCCGGGGGACGAGGGTGTGGCTGGGGCGGCCTTTCCAGAGCTGCTCTGCCACCGGCTACAAGTGACGTGGCTGGTTCAAGTTAAGATGTGCACCTAGTGTAGACTACACATCAGGTTTCCGAGACTTAGCACCAAAAATGAATATTTGTAATTTTATATTGATTATAAGTGGATAATTGTTTACAAGATAGATTACAGTTTGGGATATATTTGGTTAAATAAAATACATTTAAAATAATTTCATGCTTCTTTTTGCTTTGTAAAATGTGGCTACTAGAACGACCGTTTTGTTCACATTATATTTCTGCTGTATAGCACTAATCCAGAATGAAAAGTGATAGCTTAGACCTATTGTGTGCTTACTATGTTCCAGGCTCTCCTGTAAGTATGTGACACCTGATAACTCATTTAATCGTCACCATAATTCTTTATGATTGGTATTAATGTTCCTATTGTCATTTTACAGATGAGGAAACAAACAGAAGGTTACTAACTTACCTAATGTCAGCTAGCCAGTGATGGGCAGAGTGGGGCTTTAACTGAGACAGCCAGGTGCTAGGGCAATATATTCAACCTCTAGAGCAGGCTGGTGACCAGAACACTGGACTTGGTGGAAAGCCCTTGGTCTGGCTCTGCTACTTTCTAGCTGTGTAACCTTAGGGAAGTTAAGCTTCAGTTGTCTTACTTATAAAAATGAGATAATACAGTCACCAGCCTCTGTCATAGTCACTGTTAGGGTGACCTAGAAGTAGTATATTGTGGTAATTAAACTTAGACTCTGGACCCAGACTCCCTGTGTGCAAATCCGCACACTGATACTTAAATGTTATGTGAGTTTATGGAAGATACTTAATCTCTCCATACCTCGGTGTCCTAACTGTAAAATGGATAATAAGGGTACTTACCTCATTAGGGTTGTTGTGTGGGTCAAATATGTTAAAATACGTAAAGTGCCTAGATCAGGTGCCAAGCACGTACAGAATGCTATTAATATAATGATTATAATGTGTTAACAACCTATGCAAATATGAAGGGATGAAGAGTAAATCGATAAGTGGAAAAGGTACAGAACTATGAATTGGGAGCCCTGGAAAGAACTTTAGGCCAATTACAGAGAACTGAGATGACTGACCTAGCTCACACATCAATTAATAAGCCGGAAGCCTTGGGCTCCAACTCAGCTTTCCCTCTCTCACACTTACCCAGACTCCAAAGTAGGAGGACTGTCATTGCAAGCCTGAGTTCATTCATCCCACAGATGTTGATGGAGTACCTGCACATCAGGAAGGGCCGTAAGGGAACACTTGTACAAAAATGAATAAAATGGGTCTCCTGTCCCAGTGAAATTAGCATCACTTCACACCAAAACCCACAGATTTTGTCTAAGCATGAACTTAACTACTGTAGGAAAATACATAGCTGGGAGCTAAAAATAATAATAAGTTGCCTTGATCCTTCCTACTGCCTGGAGTAGCCAGCCCCAAGGCCTGTCCCAGCCTTTATGAATGGAACTAGCTTTGAGCTCCTTATGAGTCAGATGGCTAGGAAAATTCAAAAGTGTCAGAATCTTCCATTCCTTCTGTAAGGTCATAGAGTCTCACCATGTTACGTGTATCCCAAGCTAGACGCCCAGGAGTCATTCTCAGCTATCTCCTTCCTTCTCCCCGATCAGGCCCACCAGATGTTGCTTCAGCCTCAGAAACATCTCCATCACCACTGATGCTGCTCTGGTTCAGTCCCTTTTCCCTGTGTCCAGCCACAGCTACCCCCAAGCCCTCCTTCTGCCCCTGCTTCAGTCCAAGTTTTACAACTTCTGCACCACCCCCTCCAATTCCTACACATCCTCCTGTACCCCTTACATGCCTCTCTATTACAGCACCCACCACATATGTGGTAATTATTTGCGTAAACGTGGATCTGCCCTAATAGATTGTTCTTCAATGTACGGGTTCATCCTGTTTCCCCACCTCCAGTAAGAAAGAACATTCCTTGCAGTTCCACAGTACCCGGGGTTAAAAGCATAGATTCCCCCGCAGCTTCTCAGATTGGAAAAGATCTTAGCAAACATCTGGTCCTGTGTCTAAGGATTTATTCTTGAAGCTCTGTAAGTTCACAATAAAACATTTTAGAGTTACCCAATATTTTTATTATCCATGAGAAGCATGCTTTATGTTTATTCTTCCGAATTTTAACCAAAGTGTCAGGCAGGACGTGAGCAGAATCCAATGGCTTACCATAGAGACTTCCCTCCAGTTTTAACATAAACTTTTCCATGGCTTTCCATTGCATTAAAATCAGGCAAATGGCTTTCAAGACCTTGTGAGATGATGCTGTCTCTCTCTCGCCTCATCAGCCTTATTTCTCACTATGCCCAGCATCCTCTGCCTGCTTTGTTTCTTGAACTTTCCCCTCTCAGGACCTTCCTCAGGCTGTTTCCTCTGCCTATGCTAATTTGTAAGTAATATGATTTTTTTGCATAGAAAATTTGGGAAGATCTACAAACTATTAGAATTAATAGAACAGTTCAGCAAGATTACTGGATACAAAGTTGACATATAGAAAGGAGTAGCATTCCTATACATATACCAACAATCAATCCCAAAATGTGATAGGAAAAAAACATTCGCCACAATGAAACAACGAAATCAATCCAGTACCTAAGAATTAACCTAAAATAGGGTTGTAAGACTCCTATAGAAAAATATTATAAAACTTTACAACTTCAAGAAGAAAATATAGGAGGCATTCGGTGGGGAGATTGGATTAAACATGAGAGGATCGCAAACCCTCAAAAAGCCCCGGCGTTCCAAGACTCAATTACACCTTCTGAATTTCATCTCACATTGGGGTTGCGCTCCCTGGTTGCTAAGTGCTTTGCTCTCTGGTATTGCAGGTGATGCTTTCTATCACTCTGACATAGGCAAGGCTGGTATTATCATCCCTGAGGACACAGTGGAGCGATTTGCCCAAGATCACACAATTAGCAAGTGGTAGATCTGGAACTAGAAACCACAACCTTTGATTCCTTGCCCAGTGCTCTTTCCGCTACACCTTGATTTTTTTTTTCTCTTTCTCTTTTCTCTCCAGGATCCAGTTTCTGGCTACAAGTCATAACTGCTCTCGGCTGTGACCCCAAGACTGCTCACAGTAATGCTCTCAGTTCCAGGCGCTGGCACGCTCAGCAGACACCTGGCTTTCCCCCAATTCTTCTTCCATCCTCTGTTCTGAGCCCTCAGTCCCAATAAATCCTCCTGGAAATATGGGCCCAGTGTGGTCAGAGAAAACAAAGCCAAATTTTTATATGCAGTATCCTGGTTGTTGAGTGTCAGCAACTAATTAAACAGTTTTAAAAATTCCATGTAAGCCGAACACGTCTGTGGACCAGTGGCTCTTGGGATGCCAAGGTCTAAATCCTTTACCCCACAGATAAAGAGGCTAGCATCCTGCAGCAGATCAGCAGGGGGACACAAACCTCAGACCTTCTATTCAGAGCTCCCCCTCGGCCACCTAGAAGCTGGAACTTTGGCCCATTCAGCTCAGCAGGCCTCTAGTGAGAGCCCCCTCTGAGAAAGACATTGTGAGAAGAGAAAAAGATGAAGGAATTCTTTTAAAAGATGCCCACCTCAGTTCTTTGTCACTCCTTCAAGCTAAATCCTTAGCTTGGACTCAAACCTTTAGTTGCAACAAACTAACTCATATTTGAGAGATAGCCGCATGCATGCGTTCGTGGAATTTCTGTGGGCACAGTCCACAATGACTGACTTAGGATTCGGGGGCCTGCAGTCCACACCGACTGACAGGATTCAGGGCCTGCAGGGGAGCTTTTTCTAAACTTCCTATTTGGATGTAATTCCAAACGTATCGAAAAGCTGCAAGGGTAAAAATAGCACATAGAACTCTCATATACTCTTTACCAAGACTCACCTCTTTTAAACGTTTGCTCGATCATGTGCTACACGCACATACCACATGCAAATATTTTTGGAGCCATTTGAGTGTAGATTCCAGACATTATGGCTTTTTATCCCTAAACACTACAGTGTGTATTCCCAATGATAAGGAATATTTCTTGTAACCACAATATAGGGATCGGCATCAGTAAATTTAACGTTGACTCAGGAGTTCTTTCTCTCTAATCTACCACCCGGATTCCAGTTTTCTCAATTGACCCAGTAATGTCCCTTAGAGTGTATTTTTCTCCTTCAGAACAGGATCCAGTCCAGGATCAAATGTCACATTCGGTTGCCACATCTCTAATTCCCGTTAATGTGAGGCATGTTCACAGTCTTTGTGTGTGTGTTTTACGACATTAACGTTTTTGACAAATATGGTTCCTCTTTTTTTAATCAGAATGTCTTATTTCAGGTGTCTGATGTTTTCTCACGGTTAGACTCCGGTTAGGCGTCCCAGTCTGGAATAGTGCGTAAGTGACAATGTGTCCTTCTCAGGACATCATCTCAGGAGTCGTGCGGTTAATTCTGAATAACACCCGTTTTCTGATTTCTCCATTGGATTTTTACCCTTTTCTCCCTTGCAACTAATAAGCAATCTGTGAAGAGACATGCTTATAACCTGCTCCTCATCCAAATTGTTCCCTAGATTTAGCATCCACGACGAGTCTTGCCCAAACCAATCTTTACTGTGATGGTTGCACAGTGATTTTCCATTTTACCTCTCCCTCCGTATTTACCTGTTGACACTAAGCATTTTGATATAAACCACATGCCCCCCCTTTTCCTCCAGGGGTGCAGTTTTGATCTTTCTCAAGATAAGGGAGATCTGGAGTTCAATCGGAAAACATCAGTGACTACTGGCAAGGGAGGGAAAGGAGATAGCCTACCTTGCCTAGTCGTTGAGAGCAGACAAAGGATGAATTGGGACAGCCACTGCAAGGCTCCAGCTAAAGAAGCTGAGACCTTCGGAGAAGCAAAGCAGCTTAGAGGAACATGCAGGGTCTTCACACAGTGTCAGTTTCAAATTCTGTCTCTTCCCCTCACCTGCTTAGTGACCTCCACCAGTTTAGCTGGCTTCTCATTGGACTCTGTTTCCTAACTTGTAATGTGAGATAATTCTTACCTTAAAGGCTCATTAGGAAGATTAAAGGAAACAATATGCTCATATCTTGAGAGGTGCATATTATATAAAATATGGGGAAATTACGGTGTATTTGAATTGTTTCATTTCAACAGGTGTCTCCTAAAAACCTACCATGCACCAAGGCTCTGAACTTGGAGCTAGAGACTAAATAAATCAGCCCTCACGAAATTCACAATCCAGAGGAAGAAAAAGACAAACTTAATTCCGCTCTTAGGTATTTATCCAAGAAAATTAAAACACACATCCGGATGAAGATTTGTTCAAGAATGTTCATGGCGACTTTCTTCTTAATAGCCCCAAACTGGATAGCTCAGGCATCCATCAACAGATGAATGAATAAAAAAAAAAAAATTGTAGTACACCCAGACAGTAGAATATTAGTCAGCAATAAAGAGGAACAAACTGCTGATTTTATGCAACATGTCTGAGCCTCAAAAACATGTCGAGTGGAAGAAGCCTTACACAAGAATACATACTATTTGATTTCATTTATGTGGACTTCATAAACAGGCAAAACAGGAAAAACCATCAGAGAAGTGGCCGCCTGAGATGGAGGCAAAGTAGGAGGTTGCTGGGAAGGGCAGGAGGGAACTTTCCGAATGACAAGATAATGTTCTATATGTTGCTAGGAGTTGGATCGCACAGGTTTGTGTGCTTGTCTAAATTCAACAAATGTACAATTCAGATTTGTTTATTTCATTGTATATAAATTTCACATCAACAGAAAAAAAATTTAAAAAGATTGAACTCTGATTAATGGTACTTAGAAGTGTACTAATGTCTAGTATTTTCTTTGAAATGTATCAAAAATAATTTGGATTAACAGATGGATGGCAGCGTGGAAAGATGGATAGATAAAGCCAAGTATCATAAAGTGTTCACAGTAGAAACAAGATGCTAGAGAAATGGGTATTAACTGTGAAATTCTTCTAACTTTGCTGTGCGTTTGAATGTTTCATAAGAAAATGTTTGGGGAAAAACAGTGCTTTACAGTTCAAGTCAGACTTTGATAAAATGGTGAGATAGAGAGATAACCAGCTTTCTCCTCTGTGAGCACAGAAAGAAAGAAGTGATCATTTCTGCTGGGGATGAATGGGGCAGGGTCGAGAAGAGTCTCAGGGAGGAGTTCTAGGAAATGGACCTGAAAAATAAGATTTTAAAAGTAGAGGAAGGACAAAGGGGAAAGACATCCCAGTAAAAACAACAACAAAAAAAAACAGGGCAGCGTGATAATGCAAGGCATTTTTGAGAAGCTGCAAGAGAGACTTTTGAGGACAAAGTGGCAGAAGAGGAGGTCGAAGAGCTGAACTGTGCCCGGGATGGGATGGCCTTCATCGACAGGCAGGGACATCGATGTTGACTCAGTAAACATGGGGAAGCCACTGAGCACGTGTGTGTGCCTGTGTGCATGCACGTGCATGTGAGCACGTGTGTGTATGTGTTTGTGCGCACGTGTGCGTGTGCGTAAGGCTTAGTCATCTGACAGCCCGAGTAGAGGAAGGTGAGGAGGTGGAGACCAGCAAAGGAGAGAAACAACAAAGCTTGCGATTCCATTTCCTACTGCTTTTATTAGCAAGCTGACAACGAGGGCAATTTTTGGGACAGAAAAATGGTCAAGACCTTCCTGGAGGTGAGAAGCCTTTAAATGAGTCAGGAAGATAATTTAGTTTGTCCTAGTTCCCAGCTCTCTGGAAACTTTAATGTCCCTAAAGACTTCCTGTTCCCTCTGAAGCTCTGGGCCGTCTGTTGACCTCCCTCTGGCCCTCAGCCACAGACCAGCGGATGCAACTCATCCTCAGGACCCTCCAGAAAGAGCACCCTGGGAGTCGGGAAATCTGGCTTCCAGCCTGCTTGTGCCACCTCCCTGCACCCAGGGGTTGTGTCCTCCCCGCACCCTTCCAGTCTCGAGACTGCTCTAATTGATCTTCTTGCAACCAGCCTCCCCGGCTCTCTCTCAAATGTTCATTTTCCCCGTGACTTGCAGACATCTTTCTGATCACAGCCCCCGCCGTCTTATTTGTCTTACTAACTCTTTCCTCCCCATCAAGAGTGTCACTGCAGGTGTCCAGCTCCTGGGTGATCTGGGCTGGGGTTTAAAAAAGCCCTGCTGGCAGGTCAGGGGTCTCTGGGCCTCCCTGATGAAGGCGTGAAAAGGGTAAAAATTCCCACCTCCCTGGGGCATGGTGAACAAGGAAGCGTGGGAAAGCACAGCCTAGGGCCAGCTGCAGCCCAGGGACTCAGCCTCTGCCCTCCACACCTTCCCTCCACTTTCCAAAGTTTGCAGGTGGCACGGAGTGACTGACCTGAAAAGGATACCAGACTAGGCAGAGCTCCCCTTTGTCCGGCACCCACAACACTCGCTGCCAGTCCTCACAGCAGCCGAGGAGGCCGGGAGAGAAATGCTCCATTTTCCCAACCCCTGCTGAGTTCTGGGAAGAGCTCAGAGTTTGACACACATCGACCTTCTTTAATTCTCACAGTGAGGTTGGTATCTGTTCTGCATTAACAGATATGGAACTGAAGCCTCAGAGAAGCTACACATCGTGCCCAAGGTCACACAGCGAGATCTGAAAAATTCACAACCAGTATAACTAAATGAGCAATGATGCAGTATTCTATACACCCAGCACCGACTTTTATATATATTTGTGTGTGTGTGTGTGTGTGTGCGCGCGCGCACGCGTGCACACATTGCTCATTAGTCTGGGGCAGCAAAAAGAAAAGGTCCAGAGATGGCATTTGCTGCTTCCTGAGGGACAATGGGACCTTCCCAGGCTCATGCATTCACTGAGCCAATCCGGAAATTTCATCTGAAAGTAAAGTGTTGGGGGGAGACCAAGACAGGTGGGGGAGGACTCTCTGGACTCTCTAGAAGATGGGGAGTCAAGAAGCTGAAAAATGAGAGGGCACGAGGGGCCCAGCCTGGTCTGAGAAGTCGGAGCAGAGAAGGAGAGAAGACGCCATGGAGGGTGAAGGACCTTTGATGGGGGAGGATGGGTCAAAGAAGTTTGAATGTTCAGTCTCCAGGGCGCTTAAACCACCCGAAGGAGCTCGCGGTTTCTCTAGGAAAAACTTGCAGCCGTCTGGAAAGCTGTGTCCCACCCGTGAGTCCTATGGAAAGGTCTCTTCAGGTGTGGGGCAGAGCCAGTGTCAGCGGCTGGGGTCAATGCTGTCCCTCCGGGCCTCTGCCCCAAGGCGTTGGCTTCCAGTGCTCTCTGGGCAGGCAACTCGGGCGGTTAGCCACCTGGGATACACCCAGCGCCACATTCGTGGGTTCAATTAAAGCTTTGGAAGGACGCAGCTCAAATGCCACCTGAGATAAGCCTTCCCTAATTCTCCTGGAGGAAGGGGTTCATGTCCTCGGGGTCTGTGCTCACTGGTTGCAGAGCAAGTCCTGCCCTTCTGAGTTCTCCGCAGCCTGTGGCGTGGTTCACTTGGTCATTCATTCACACCGCCGACCTCCAGGACTGTCGGTCTCTGGGACAGACAATGCGGGGGCAGAACTGCTGGATCCCCATGGGAGGCTGTGGCCCTTGAAGTCCCACTTAGCCCTGAGAACCCAAGAGCAGGCGTTGGCTTCCAGTGCTCTCCGAGCAGGCAAAGCTTCTCACCCTCCGTATCTGTAGTGATTTAAAATGTCTGAAAATTCTTCAACGCTTTTCCCTTTCAAAGCTGGAGTCCTCTTCCCTTGGGTATGGGCCAGACTTAGTGACTTGCTTCCAAGGCATAAAACATGGCGGAAGCGAAGCTATGACTTCAGAGGCTAAGCCATGACAAGGTGACAGCTTCCTCCTGGCTCTTTTCTCTGGGCTTGCTCACTCTGGGGGAAGTCAGTCGCCACATCGTCAGGCCAGCCCTGCAGAGGAGCCCCTGTACGGAGGAAGTGGGGTCTTGCCCCGAAGCCAGGCCAGCTCACCAGGAGTGTGAGTGAGCCATGTGGAAGGACATCCCCCGACCTTAGTTAAGCCTCAGATGACTGTGCCCCGGCCCAAACTGGACTGCAGTGCTGGAGACTCTGAGCCAGAACCAGCCAACCAAGCCATTCTCCCACTCCTTATCCGCAGAAACTGTGAGAGACGATAAACATTTTTTGTTAAATTCAGCCACTAAGTTGCACAGCGGTGGATAAATAGGCATTATCCTTCTCCCCATTGCCTCTCTCTGGGCTCCATACGCTCCAGACAAGCTGAACCACTCACTGTTCAAAGCAACACATTTTTACTGAGTATGTTCTGTGTGCCAGCCCGGGCCAGACATGGGAGACATGGCAGTGCCCAGCTAGACCAGTGTGGCCTCTGTCTTTATGAGCTTACGGGTCACATACTCCGAAGGTTTTCAGATCCTGCTTTGGCCCACAGTGTGCCCTCCATCCAGAGAGCCTGCCCCAGCCCACCCCCTTATAATTAAGTTCTGATCATTTTTGAATTGACCTTTCTTCTTCAGCGCTCAACCCAAATGCTGTCTCCTCCAGGAAGCCTTCTCTGATTGTCCCATTGGAAATGACCTTTTTGTCTCTGAACTCCTCTAATGCTTTGTCCCAGCTTAGTTTGGCCACTTAACATCTTCTTCCTTGTAGTATGATGATTATATATGTTAATAGCCTCCCTGATAGCGGACGTAGGTTTCTTGGGGTGGATGTCTCGTTCATTACGATAGTAGACAAAGTGCCATGTGCATAGTTAACATTCAAGAAAGGTACGTTATGCAAATGAACATGTGAATGACTTGATCGTGATATAATAAAGACAAACTAAATATCAACAGAGAAAAACAAATACCATGCTATGAAGGCGAGGGAGAGGAGGGCACACCACTAGGAGAAAGAGCAGGAAAGAACTAAACTTTATTAGATTCTAATAATGTTAATCATAAAATACCTCTGTGACCCAGCAGTTCTCCTCCTGAGCATGTACTTAAGAGACATAGATGCTTGTCTCCCAAAAAAGGCTGGTACGAAAATGTTCAGCGCATCTTTATTCATGACAGGCAAAAACTAGAACTAACCTAAAAATCCACAAAGGAATGGATAACTATACACTGTGGTATAGTTATAAACGAACACTACACAGGAATGAAAAAAGAACATTCTACTGGTCCATGCAACAAACAGATAAATCTCAAAAATATTGTGTTCAAAGAAAGCAGCTGGACACAAAAGGGTTCATAAATACGAGAATAAGTGATCCCATTTATACAGCATTCAACGTGGGCAGAATGAATCTATGGTGATCGAAGTTAGAACAATGATTACCGCTGAGGGAGGGTATTTCCTAGGATGGAGAAGCATTTTCTGGAGTGCTGAGCTCTCTTGACCTGGGTCGTAATTAAATGGGTGTATACATAAGGTGAAATTAATTGAGCCGCACATGTGCCATGTTTTACTGTATGTAAATTATACCTTACAAATAAAACATGAGTAACCCTGTGCTCAGCCTGGTGCCCATCATGGGAGAGGACCCACAGGACACACAGGCTAAGTAAATTAATCAAATCACATCAACCAGTAGACCTCATCTTGTTTTAGTGTTCCAATTCTAAAGCCAATTCCTAGATGTGTTTTTTCCCTATACCATCACCCAATTCTACGACACCAGCTGGGTGCCCTACAATTCAATTCAATTCTGACGCTATTTACCTGGAGATAGCATCAGACCCCACAGGTTAAGGGCTCAGTCTTACAGGATGGCCCACCACTCTCTTCGGACGCCAACCACAAGTCTAGGTTGTCATCTGTGCTTCCGACTGACTAGCTATAGATCGGAGGTTCCAACGGTCCCCTCCTTGGGTTCGATTAATTTGCTAGAGCGACTGACAGAACTCAGGGAAGCATTTTACTTACTAGATCACCGACTTACTATAAAGGGATATAACTCAGGAACAGCCAGATGGAAGAGATATATAGGGCAGGGGCCGGGCAGGGGCCGGGCAGGGGCTAGGGGCTTCTGTGTCCTCCACGAGAGCACCAACTTTCCCAGCACCTCGACAAAGCTCCCCTGAACCCCATCTTTTTGGCTTTTTGTGGAAGCTTCATCGTAGGCATGATTGATTAAGTCATTGGCCACCGGTGATTGATTCAGCCTCCAGCCCCTGTCCCCTCCTCTTGGAGGTCAGGGGGTGGGACTGAAGGATCCAACCCTTTGGTAACCAGCCCCCATCCCCAGGTGCTTTCCAAAAGTCACTGCATTAACATAAATTCAGGTGTAGTTGACTAGGGTTTAAGAATATCCAGATACCTTTACCATTCTTATCACTTGGTAAATTCCAAGGGTTTTAGGAGCTCTGTGCTGGGAATGGAGATGCAGACCAAACACATATCTTACTTTCCAAACTTACCTCATGAAATAACAGTTTATCTTCCTGAGGATTTTTAAAAAAAGAAAGAATGAAAGGAAAAAAAGGCGGGAGGAAGGGAGGAAGGAAGGAAGAAAGAAAGGGCCAAAATGGAGTCGCTTTTGCTAAGTCATATCACCAAACCCACGCTTAACAACTAACCTAACTGCATGCAGTTTCAGCCTCTCCCAGGAGTGGAATTTTAAAGCAATTCATCTGGAATTTCCCAATCAACACCAGTGAGGTAACCTGTCTGATAAGACCCCTGCCTTTCCCTGAGGGAAAATGTCCTTACCTGAAATAATTCACTCTCAACTTCTTAGTCCCACTCTCTCTCTGCCCATAAAAACTTTCTATTCTGTGCAACTAATCAGAGCTGCCTTCTAGTTGCTGGACGTGATGCTGCCTGATTCACGAACCACTTAATAAAGCCAATTAGATCTTCAAACTTACTTTGAAGATTTGAATTTTGTTCTTTAGCAAGTTCCTCAGTGGTAGAGTTTGAATTCAGGCACTAAACTCTTAACGCTTTTTTTTTTTTTAAGTTGCAGTAAAGTATATATGATATAAAATTTTCCATTTTAATCATTTTTAAGTGTACAGTTCAGCGTCATTAAGTACAAATACGTTCTTGTGCAGCCAGAACTGCTATCGGTCTCGACACTTTTCATCGTCCACGTTAAAACTGCACCCATGCAACACTAACTCCCCGTTCCCCCTGCCCCACAGCCTCTGGCAACTGTTGTCTTACTTTCTGTCTCCATGAAATTTTGTTTTTTTAGAGAATTTTTCTAACAGTTTATTTGAGCCAAACCGATGTCATATGCCAGGAAGCAAGACCTCGTCTGTCTCTATGAATTTGATGACTCTAGGTCTCTCATATAAGTAGAATCATATAGTTTTAGTCTTTTCGTGACTGTCATGATGTCAAGGTTCGTCCACGGTGTAGGATTGCATTTCTTTTTAAGGTTGAATACTAGTCCATTGTATTTAACACTTTTTGATAAAAATTAATGTTTTGCGACCATCTTTGCCTTGAGCATGTGCTGGCTGGAAAATTACTGCTTTCTGGAAATTACTGCTTGGCTATCGCCCATGGGAACATAGGCTATCACCCATGGGAACATAACATTCTAACAATAAGCTTTCTGCTCCTGTACCCCCGCTTGCACAACCGACCTGTGGGTTGACAGGTAGTGAATAGGAGAAAAATAGACCTTTGTGTTCAGACATAATGAAGAATGGGATTTAGGGCTTAAAAACCCTATACCTCTACATTTCGGGGCTGCTTAATTTGGGGTCTGCGTACCCCTGGCAGACCCAGCTGGCTGAATAAAGAGTGTGTTTCCTATAACTCACTGGTTTCTGGTGGTCCGTGTGTCTATCTGGGGCTGGCGGCTACAACAAGCATAATTTGAGCTTTTCTTGATGCTTCACCATTGATAATCTGAATCCTGCTTCTCTTAGTGTCTCAGTTTGTCTCTACAGCAAAGGGGCTTACGCGAGTGAGTCTTCTTTATGGCTGTGATAGTGGCTTTTTGCCTTCCCCGAAGGCTTGGGCTCTGACTCCATCTGTCCACTGGGTAGGACTGGATGGCCTATGTCTTCTCTAGACAGAGAAGCGATATAGCCTTTGGTCAGCATGCTATATACATAATATTACAATAATATTACAATAATAATATTACAATAATAATACAATATAAAATTGTATCAAAGTAACAAACTGTACACCTTAAACTGACACAAAGTTACACGTGGAACTTATTCTAGTCAAGAAAAATAAATTTTAAAAACTAAGAAAAAGAGGTGGGGCAGCTTAGTCAGAGGAGATGAACTCAGGGAGTCTGAGCCATCACCAGGAAAACACATCTGACTCCTGTACCATGACAGGCCACTCCCCTCCCTGCTCAAGCCGGTTGGGTGAAGGCCACCTCCAGGCATTTCACCTGGCACACGTCACCCCAACACTGATGTCGGTGGGGAACCCCCGGCAATCGGCACTCATGTGCAAGACCCAGCCTACAGAGAGAAACAAGGCAGCCTGGTTTGGCTTTCACGGCACCCACTGCCCAAGGGCATGGCATTATGTATGGAAGGAAGTCCCTGCCCTAGAGAACTTGGCTGAGGTCCCACAAGACACCACGCAGCAGCCGAGTTCTATACCTGCCTGTCCCAGACCTGAGCCCCACAGGGTGCTCAGCACCCTTCCTTAAAAGCATGAGAGAGAAGTATGATGTTATACACTCCAAAGTCACCTGTATCTAAGCTCTAGTCCTTCGTGATGAGCTGTGAGGCCTTTAGATGATGTATGAAAGGTACCAGTATGCTTTTGGTAGGAGGAATCAAGGATCGTCATCATCATCGTCATCATCATGTTTCAGTTCTATTGGAGGACACAATAGGTCGATCATGACAGGTCATGGGTTTTGTCACCTACAACATGCAAAAGAACAGAAAAGACTAACGAAAAGGAACGTAGTGGGCGGGAGCAGAGGGCTGTTTCCAGGCTGTCGGTGGACCTGAGAGGCAGGTCACATCGTCACCAGTCTCATTCTCAGTAGTCAGAGGAGCTCTCACTCAGGTCACTTGCTCAGGCTGGGGACTCACCTGCCCAGTTTAGACTGGTAAGTTGCTGGAGAGAACCCTGTTCAGCCAATGGGCGAGAAAAATACCCACGCTTCGTTTCAAGACAGAACCCGAGGGGAGTGTGCTCGATGTGACTTCCCTGGCTCCTCCGTGGGCTCTGGGCACCGGGGACGTTGTTCAGATCATCAGGAATAAAGCACTGAGCAAGGAATTTGGGGCAGAAGCATCTGGCCATGAGCACTGGCATTCACACCAGTGGGCGATCTTGAGTAAGTCGGTTAAACTCTGCAAACCCCAAGTTGCTCATCTATAAATCAGTCGTAAACCCTCCCCCGCTCACAGGGTCAGAGAGAAGGTCAAGGGAGATAACGCATGAAAGCACTTTGTGGGTGGCAAAACTCTACGAACGATAGGATTATTATTGTTGAGCTGCTCCATGTGGATTCTGTGATTAGCCCTGCCCTTACCCACTCTGCCCTTTTGAATGGTCGAGCTAGAAGAACTTCCCTGTTTGACCGAGTCTGATGGTCAGTGGTGATGGTGATGGTCAGACGTGAACCTCATGTGGAGGGCCATGCAAGCCAAACAGACAACAGCGGTGTTGAATGACCAAAGGAAGTGACCCCCCACTACCATGAGGTTATGGCATTGAGCCAAGCTTCTGGCAGTGCTGGGTTTAAGCAGGGAGGCCCCAGCTGGTCAGCCTCAGTCTCCTGAGCAGCTCCGGAGCAAGCTTGACCCCTGAGCATCAGGCCAAAGCCAGCACAGGGCCTGCTGCTTGCAAGGGCCACTCTGAGCACAATTGGTGTCTGCAGGCCAGGCAGACATTATGTCATTCATGCATCTGGAAACCACAGACCCGCCCTCTTGGGTCCCCAGAGGCTCTCACGCTCTCTGGCCAGGATCCCCGAGTTCCGTTCTCTCTGTGTCCCCAACCCTTCACATTTCAGGCTCCCAAGGAACTGAGTCAGGACCTCCTGGGCTTCGGTCCAAGCAGCTAATTCTAAATTCCCCCACCCCCTCGTCCCTTGGGAGTAAACAATACAACCTTAAACAAAGACCACAGAGGCCTTGAGGAAAATACTGGGCCGAGTTGAATGTAATGGTTACCGTTCATTTCTTTATATCCACACTTTGTTCCAAGATGGAACCTGAGGGGCTGTGTTTATTGTAATTCTCTGTCTCCCCTCTGGGCTCCAGGAACTGTGAATACTGCTCACTTTCACAGGGATGGGGGGGTAGTGGAGCAGGTGTGTTTTAAGACAGAAACTTGGGTGTTTGATCCCAGCTCTGCCCCCTTATTTAATATTTTTTATTTTACTTTTTGTTTATAGTCGACGTACAATATTATGTTAGTTTCCGGTGTAAGCTCTGCCCCCTTATTAACTGGCAAGTCTGTGTTGACATCACAGGGTTGCTGTGAGTACCAGGTGGCAGCACACAATGGGGACTCAGCATGGATGACCTTCCTGCTCTCCCCTCCCCCGTCCATTAGACCACGGTCCTCACCGCCCTGGAGGATGGCTCCAGCTCTGATTGCCCGGCCTCACCACCAGAGTGACCGATTCAGCAGTTCTGAGCCAGCTCTAAAAACTCCCCAAAAGCTGCCACTGCGGGTGGCCCAGAGGCCACCTTTTGAACACCCCATGTGTTAGACAAAGTATGCGTGGCTCTGTCTCCCTCACAAGGAAGAGGTGAGGGACTTTGCCCTCTACTCTCAGCCTGGCATCCAGAGGAGCTCCGGGTTGGACTTGTCAAAAGTGAAGTAATTCAAGTATTCATTGAATTACTTCACTTTTGACAATTCGCCTGTTTTAAATATACAGTTTAATGACTTTTAATAAATTTACAGAGTTGTTCTATCATCTCCATAATTCAGTTTTATAACATTCCTACCATCCCAAAAAGTTCCATTTGGCCCATCTGCGGTCAGTCCCCATGTCCACTCCCAGCTCCAGGCAATCACTGGTCTGCTTTCTGTCTCAGAGTTTGCCTTTTCCTAGAAATTCCGTAGACATGGACTCACACAGTATATAGTCTTCTGTGTCTGGCTTCTTTCAGTCCTCATAACATTTTTGAGGTTCATCCATGTCGCTGCTGAGTAGTGTTCCATTGGGCGGGTATACCACAGGTGACTTATCTACTCCCCAACGATGGACACTTGAGTTGTTTCCAGTTTTGATATCATGAATAATGCTGCTACAAACGTTCGTGTGCATGCCCTTCTGTGAATATACTATGTTTTCAAATGCTGTTTCTAAACATAAACCATAACTTAGCAAGTCACCCCACCCCTCACGGTGTCTGCGGCCAATGCTGTTAGGGGTGTGAGGCAAGAGATCCAATCCAAAGGGCTAGCGGGAGCCCCGCCCCCCAACCCCTATGCCTCCAATGCCAGCAGCCAATCAGTGGGGATCAAACTCAGATCTCACCCCCACAGTGTCCGCTTACCTACTTGTCATCGCCTTCCGCCTCATCGCCCTAAATGTTACACCTTGACGTAGAGCTGGTGATTAAAGGATTTTACCTCTCAGTTAAACAAACTGCAGCCAGCAGGAAAGAGAATAAAAACAGGATTGACCCAGATCTCCTGAAAGTCCTGGTGCTTCTCATCCCTCCTGAGCATCACCAGGCCTGGGATGTCTCCATGGATGAGGCACCGTCTGGTCCAAAAGTAGCATCTTCTCTGTGTGCACAGCAGTCAGAGTCAACTGAGGACCCAGACACTGGCCTTCTGCCCTCAAGCTCCCTGATTCTTTTCTGCTGTTCTGCTCCCCGATATGGCCGACTTCATGTCTAAAATACCTAGACTCTGTTCTATCTATCTCAGGGACATCCCCGCTGCTGTATGGGAAAGCATTTTTCCTGCTGCACTTCCGAGCTCTTCCATCTGCCACACGAGGTGGGTACTAAAACTATTATTCTGTACACAGACACTGTCCCTTGCAAGGGCCCCGGAAGAATGACTCGAGCAGAGGCTGACTGTCTGCGACTCTGTGCCCTGAGCCAGTGCCCCGCTCTCCGGGGCCAGGTAGAGCTGGGCTCAGATCTTGGGTCACGCCACTTGGCAGAGGAGGTTCCAGCGTCCGACTCTAAAGATCTGGGTTTGCGCTTCTGTGCAGACGTGTGGCAGCAGTGAACTTGGGCTGTTTACCTTCGACGGAGGTGATGCTTTCATCTTGCCTGCCTCCCCGGGGCAACTGAGGTACCAGGAAGAGATCGGTGGGGTGGAGCCGTTGCAGAAGCTTGTAGGCTGCGTATCTCCAGGTCAGAGGGATGCAGAGGGACCGGGGAGACTCCGCTCCTGGCCTCCCTGAGGGTGGAAACCAGGGTGCTCTCAGCGAAGCAGCTTCTCAGAACTGCCATCCTGACTTGCTCCTCAGATGTGCCAAGTCAAACAGTGGCCGCGTGCCAGGAGTTAAAGAGGCGCATCAAAGCGGTGGATTAAAGTTGCCTTTTTATGTAGTGTTGAGAGGTTGGGTGTCTTAGGCTGAAACTGTTGGGAAACGCCTGTGTATAGAGCGTGGAGAGGATTATGACAGACGGACAATTACAAACGCCTTGAGTGTGACTACCAGCCCTGCTGCCTGCTAGCCGTGTGACCTTAGGCAAGTTAGTGAATATCTCTGGGCCTACATTTCCTTATCTATAACATAAGAGTAATCCTCTCCCAAGGTTACTGTGAAAATTTAGCGAGAGAATATATGTGAAGTTCTCATTAGTTGATAACAAGTGTGCCCAAAGTGGCAATTTTATTATTCGTGTTTTATTTTTAATAAAGCATTTCCTGACTGCTTGCTATCCATTCAATCATCCATTGGTTTGCTCATTCATTTGTCCATTTATTCATTTAACAGAAACTTTCAAGTGCCAACAGCGTGCCAGAATCTATGAAATGCAATACAAAATAATAATAATAAAGTGCTTGACCATTTTTAAAGCCCCTTTACGTGAATTGCCTTGTTTTACCTTCCCATGTCCTTCAAGGCAAGGCTATGGACACAGGCTCTGATGTGGTGATTTGCCCAAGATACTGACTAAAAAGTGGCACCGCAGACTGACATTCAGATCCTCGGATATTATTTTATTAGTTTATTTTACGGGACACTTTGCTGTCAGAAAGAAGGACAGGGCGATTAATTGGTGAGTAAGACGGGGCCACTCCCTGAAAGTCTCCACGGCTCACGCTCCCAGACACTGGCCACCTCCCTCGCTGCCGTCTTTTCCTCAGTGCCCTGTTAGAGACGCTTGTTCAGACTCATCTCTGTTTTCTAGAAGCCTGCCCAGAATGAAGTATTGCATCTGGACGATGCTAATATCCATCTGTGTTCTGAGTTGCCAACAATGCTATAGGGCTCAGGTCACAGGTGATGCCCCAGCTATAAAGAGGCTGGAAAAGCAAAGGTCTAGCTTCTACCTGGAGGAATGGGACTCAGACTGGGGAATCCCCAGCACAGAAGAGTGCCTGGGTATGTGGGAGACCTACATACCTTTATCCCTAATTAAAGACTAAAGAATCCTTCCTGCACAGCCTGAACACCCCGACGGAGCTCGGAGCCAGGATCCAAGACATCTGATGGCCAAAGCTGTTCAGATGGCCAAGGAGGCCTTTGGGCTGGTCCTGGCCAGAAGGCCACATTGGCACAGAGACACACAGCCTCCTGGCCTTGCCCTGCCCAGGTACGTGGCCAGGATTCACTGGGATCCGGCCATCCCCAGGTATGATGGGAGTCTCAGTGCTGAGGCAGGATGTGGCTCCTGCTGGGACACCAGCTTTGGGAAGAGTCACCGAATCCTAAATTGAGCATTCCATTCCAACAACCAGGGTGTGACCTCGCTCTCCACGCTCTAATACACTCAAAAGTACACAACTCCTCAACCCACCTCAGCTTCTCTAAGTAAGACCCTACAGAGAAACATAAAGAGAATAAGAAATGGCAGCTAAGATCAACAAAGTCGCAGGGAGGAGCCCCTGGGAGAGCAGAGGAAGAGGTGACTGATGCTGCTGGGGGCTGTGAGGATGCTTTGGGGGAGGTGGAAGTAACCGGTGAAGAGGACTGGCAGGAGTTCGCTGAGCAAAGCAGGGGAGGGAAAGGTGTTTCACACGAGGGAACAGCGAACAGCATGTTCGGGGCCACTGAGGACCGCCAAGGATGGGCCGGGGGCGGAAGCAGGCGAGAAAGGCCAGCACGGCAAAGTGGAACGTGAGATCTTGCCGTGACCTTCAGACAGAACCCAGACTGCTCGGGAGGTTGAGCGGGTTTGCATTCGAAAGGGAAATCAGCGCTCGTGCTGAGAATTGAAGCTGTGTGTGGAGCGCCAACTCTGTGCCCAGTGGCATTTTCTCTATACACACCACGCGCACGTTTTTACAGATTGTGACATGACATCGAGCCGTGGTTCTTCCATGGTACTAACCGCACGTGTGCAGGGAGCAAGACAGAGGGAGCTTGTGAGAGCCACGCCAGCCCCCCTCTCACGTGGAAGGAAGCGAGTTGGAGCTTATAAAGAGTTCGGTCTTCTGATCTTAAGATCTGAAACCTGGGTGTCCTCTCTGGGTCACCGTAGCACCACCCAAAGTCACGACATCCAACCTCTCAAATGGGCCATCCGTCAATGAACCCCCAGACTGAGGCTTGTTAGCGGTGAGGCCCACTTGCCTGGTGCCTGGCAGATGCTCGTTATAGCTGCCGGATGAAGTTTTTTGGAAAGAATTCTTCTGGTTGTCCCCTGGCTTCAGCCAGCACCCTCCGGTCCTGTGGAAAGGAAGGGGGTCCATTCACTTCCAAAGAGCCCTCTCCGGTCAGGTGAGTCAGGGAGAGAGAGAGGCCCAGGTGACCGGCTGGGGAGGGCGGGAGGAGAGGAGCTGGGAGTGCGGGGCGGGCATGGGAGCGAGGCCACCCTAGGAGGCCACTGGGAGGAAAGAACTCAGCCCCTCACCTCTCCGTCTTGTTTTCCTCTCTATGAGGCCCGTTCTGGCGCCTCCTCAGCGGGCTTCTCTGAGGTGGTGGTGTCCGGGGAGGGTGGAAGGAAGAAAGGAACCAGCCCCACCTGGGCCAGGGGACAGTGGCCCAGGTCCTCTGCTGGGCGGCCACTCCAAGCCTCCTCACTATGTGTCATCCTCAGCGGGTTATTTGTAGTGACTCACGGCCCCTCTGTGCCTGTTTACCTATCTACGAGGTGGGCTCAACGATGCTATTTACCTCACAGGGCTTCATGAGGACTCGGGGAGGCGGCTTCCGCTGCTATCCTGATTTCGTCTGTTGTTTTGTACTTATGTGGAGGAGAGGAGATGAACCAGACACAGAGCCTGCCGCTCCCTGTGTGCTGGACTCATGATAATCAAACCTCAGATTTTTCAGCACTTATCGGAACTGTTTCAAGTCCCTTCTACGTATAAGTCATCTGGTTCTCAAACCACCCTGCTAGTATCTGTATTTCGCAGATAACCACCCTGAGGTTTTCATCCATCCGTTCCCTCGTCCGCTCAGTCGCTCTCCGAATACTGCGCTCACCACGTGCTCAGCAGCCAGGCCTTCGAGCAGCCCACACTCAGCACATCCCGCCCTCCTGAGCCAGCCAGACGTCTGGGCAGGCCTGGGAGCCTCCAGACCTGTCACCGCACCCTGTTTCAGCCCCGCCTGGCCACCTTCCCTACCCTGCCGGGTGGCTTGGCAGCTGCCAAGGCTTGTTATTCTTCCCCTGTACACCCAGTTGTTCGGGTGCCGGCAAATACCAGGCAGGTGAGGAGATGCAGCTTCCAGTGGCCCAGCTGCCCTTGCCCTCCAGGTGTAGGGCAGGAAGCAGGGGAGAGAAAGGGTGTGGCTCCGGCTCAGGGTTGCTGAGGCTGGCCTGCTGCTGAATCTCCGCATTAACTCATCTAGAACTGGGGCTCAGGAGAACAAAATGCCTGATGAGCGGGATCCAGGGAGAGACACGCCACCCTTGTGACCTGAGTAGCCGGGAGGTGTCCTCTGCCCAGGGGCAGGGACAAGTCATCTCAAACTTAATTAAACCAAGTGGTCCCAATCTCTCTTATTCTGAACCATTCATTCAGGACCCATCAGGAGCCCCTAAAAGAGAGAGAAAGCGGGGCTTCCCAGCAGAAATTAGACCATGCAGTCTCATGGGAATTCAGCACTGTTGCAGCCACCCCAGGGTGGCTTCTGTGCTCAAGAAGCTGAATCCCAAATCCGGAACTGAAGGCCCAAGGAGGGCGGCCTGTCTCAGTCCCCAGCGAGCCAGTGGATGCCAGGCCTCTGCTGTTCCCACCACCTCGTGCCGCTTTGTGTTGGAGGAAGGAAATGTCCTCTGCGAAAGCCCTTTTAACAGAAAAAAAGGGCAGAAATCGGTACAGAATGCTGTGAAGGACCCTGAAAATCATCTCCCAACCATCCAGGGAGCCCCATGCTCCTGAGTAGGGCAGGCCCAGCATCCCGTAGGACGGAGACAGTGGGTCAGGCCTGGGGTGTTTTCTCTTCCAGACCCTCTCCTGTGGGCCTCTTCGTCCTGCCTCCTGGACACTCAGGCCGCAGCCTCCCGCACTCCCCTCCCCCACCTAATCTGCCTGTCATGCACCTGCCTGCGGCCACAGACCAGGCCTTGACAGTGAGGTAGCGGAGCCCAGGGCAGAGGCGACAGTGCTTCGGATGCTAGGCCCTCGTTTTCCTGTATGGGTGGCAGTAGGAGTTCCCGGAGAAGCTGGAAAGGCTGACGTGACACAAAGCTTTGCCCCAGTCACTCCTCCCATAGCCCATCAGTAGGGCCTCCCTGAAACATCGCCTTCTGACTTTCTGTCGGCCTGCTCTCCAGGAGCAGGCTCAGAGGTTGTGTCTTAGGAAAGTGGCTTGGACACGGGAGGAGAAAGTCAGAAGAATCTCGGGCTTGGAACCCGACGAGCAAGCATCTACGTCCATCTCTGCTGCTTGTTAGCCAAGTGACCGGAAGCAGCTCACCTGCCTCGCTGGGCATGAGTATTCTCATCCATAAACTGGGGGTAAGTCCCAGTGAGAATGGGCACAAAAGAGAAACCAGAGTCCCAAGGTCAGGCCTCAGGTACCCAAGTCCCATGAGACACTCCAGGGGAAAAAAAAGCTCTGTGGGCAAATTTGGAAAATGCTGTATCCTCTCCCGAAATGTAGCCTAGCAGGTCGAGGATTCTGAGAAGGCCCACAGTGAAGGAAACAGGTGGAAATTTTTAAACTCAAGGTTTCTCGAACTTGACCTAGGAATCCTTTTTCTTTTTTTAAAGGAGCATTCGGTGGAGGTGGTGTTCTGAGTGTCCTTTAAGAAAACACTAGGTGGCCACGGTGTTTGGAAAACGGCAAGGAGACCACGTCGTGGGAAGATGGGGTTCGGCTAAGAAGGGTGACAGCAGCCTGGAGGTTAGGGCCTTCCACACGCTCCGAATTGTGGGCAGGAAAAGACGCTGACGTGTTGAGGGGCGATTTGACTACACCAATTAACGAAAAAAGGCTCTGGAGACTCCCCTTCTAGGAAATTCTCCTATGGATGTGCATTTAACATGTACAAGAATGCTCAGTGAAGCATCACTTGTAAATATTGAAAAAAAGAAAGGAAGAACGAGAACAATCTAGATTTCCACCCCAGGGGAGCATGAGTCATGACCCTCTGTCCGTGCAGCAGCCTGTGACACTGTGACAGGTGAAGCACGTCTGTGCACCCTGACACTCGAGCTTCCGTGGAAACGCACGTTCTCACGCATGCAGCCCCTCATCGTTGCAAGCGAGCAGCACCAAGCTGTCCCCGTGCAAGTGCTCTGGCCTTGGCCTCCGCGTCCTCATGTGCTCAAGAGCCTAGATCCTTGGTATTCTGCCCATATTATGTGCCCAGCTATGGACTTATTTACTCTGCTTAGGATTCATGGGGTTTCTGGATGTTGTGGGTTCAAGTTTTTTATCGGGCAGTCTTTAATTCCTCTCTTCTATTCTTTCCTTCTGGGACTCAGATTTGATGTTAGACCTTCTCATTATGTTCGGTTTCTTCCCACCTCTTTCATATTCTCCTGGTAAGTATGTTAGGTATACGTCTTACTATCGCATTCTAAATAATTTCCTAACATATTTCTCCAGTGCGTTATCTCTTCAGTTGGGTCCTATCTGTTTGACCCATCAATTGAGTTTTAGATTTCAATAATTATATTATTCATTTCTTACAAGAATAAGTGATTTCTGTGGAAAAAGAGGGGCCCTCCCCAGAGGTGTCAGCAAAGGGGAGGGCGGGTGTGTGTGCAGGAATGGAAAGAGTCCTGGATTAGAGAGGGTGGGGAGTTAGCCAAGCCCACCTGTTCTAGATGAGATCTCTGAAGTCCAGAGAAATTATGCGTTTTGCTCAGGGTCACGCAGCTAGTTAGTGGCAGAGCCAGAGTTGGAATGCAGGCTTTCTTAGTTCTTGATTAGTCTACTAATTGGTCAAGACTATCCCAGGGGGAAGGGGCCAGGCATTGAAAGGATTGAGATGGGTCCCACCTTGTGTCATCCAAAATAAGCCATGAATGAAGTGTAAAGACATCCCCCCAAAAAGCTGACGTTTTTCCATGATGACTACTTTGATGTTTGTACTAAAAATATACACTGATAATCCATTCCCAGCTCCCACTTTTTGTTTTCCCTTTTGGTGCCCTTGCTTTGTGGGACACAAAGCAAGCGCTTGGACCAGGTCATTGGGAACTGTAGCCCGAACAAAGAACGGCCATAGCTTCACCTGCACTCAGGGCCTGGCAGGATGCCCTTAAACGCAGCTGGAAGCCAAGGCGGGGTGGCGGGTTCCCACGGAGCCCCCAGCTCTTCCCAGTTACTGGTTCCTACGGAAAAAAAGCTGAAAGGCAGATGCTCCAGGGGGCTCACCTGGGGTACCACCGCCATCTGCTGGCGTACCCCGGCCATAGCAGCAAGCTCAGGCTGGCAACTGTAGAACAAAGGAGGCCTGTGTGTGGAGACGCCCAGCTGGGTCATTTGACATTGCGGGAAGAGCTGAACGGCTCTGTCCATCACCAGAAGGGGCTGCCTTTCTGCAGGGAGTGTGCAAGCAGGGAGCCTGAGACTGGGCTTTACACGACTCCCAGGTTTCATCACTTGGAAATCAGAATGGCCAAGGTCTTAAGATCTTGGAATCCTCAAGGGAATCCCTACTCCTAACTCTGCTGCCTGGTCACAGTCACACAGAGGCTGAGAACTGCTGAAGGTCAGCCAGCTCGTCCCAGCTCGTCCCAGCCCCTCCGCTGTTACCGCCTCCCTCCCTAGCCATCCTTCCCTATGGCTCATCCACCCCCACCCCTGTGGGCAGCCTTTGTTCACCAAGGTCATCAGTGACATTCCAGCCAGGGCAGGAGAGCTTTTCTTTCTCTCTTTAGTCCTGCTGTGATTGTGGCTCCACTGTCTCCCTGTCCCTGCTCTGTGTGTTGACTTCCTGCCCAACGCTCTGCTTCTCCCCCGGTCCCTGCTGTGACCTGGGACCTCTCTATAGCTGTCCCTTTAACTGCCATTTGGATGCTTGGGGCAAGATGCTGTCATCAAGCCTGGTATTTCTCTGGAGCACCCCTCACATTCATCCCTGACCACCCAGGCATCGGGGTAGTTCGCTGCCCGGTCCACCCACCCTGTCTACACAGGGGCTCAGCACTGCAGCATCCCCCTTAAAATATTTGGTTGTGAAATCATTTAATACTAACAGAAAGTTGCAAGAATAGTACAAAGAACACCCTTATACCCTTTACCAAGTCATTAATTTTTAACATTTGTCCCATTTTTTACCTCTTTAGTCTCAGACATTTTTAAAATTATTAAACCATTTGGAAGTACATTACGTAAGCCCTTAACCTTGACTTCAGTGCTTTATTTCCTGAGAATAAGGATATCCTCATTCTTCTTAGAGAATTATCAAATTCAGAAAATTAAACATTGAGGCAGCATTTTAGCCTAATCACCAGTCTGTTAATCTGGAACAATTCCTCAGTATCTCTGTCCACTATGATGTTACTGTAAGAAACATCCAGTTTTGAGTCAAAACTGATGACGTTGCTGGGAAGATCTCAGATGCTCCAAAGAATAAGTTTTGCAGCTTCTTTTATGCACTCAAAATTAAGGGAAGATAAGCTTACAGGGAGGTGAGAGAAAGCAAGGTGGGGGATTGGACTGCAGGACAGTTAACATTAGGGGCTCTCTAGAGAATGGTGACGCCTTTTGACGGGTATTACACATTTCAAGGGTGTGTTAACCTAGAAGCCAAGGACAATGGACAGGACTAGCTTGAAAACCTCTCGCTAAAGTAATTATAGGCCTGGGGTGTGACGACCTACCATGACCTGCCCAGTTAGGAATCTGTGACTTGTTACAGCGCTTTTTCATCCAGAATGTTTGAAGTTCTCTATGATCAACTAGTGATCTTGTAGAAATCATAAATATACTTGTGTGATATATGTGAAATAATCCTAATTGCAAAAATGAATATTTGGTCTCGGTATAGTTTTTTTAAATAAAAAGTAAGATTTATTGAAAGTACACTTTAGGAGGCGGGCCACGCTAGGGAAGGCTGCGGCCCTGTGGAATTTGGTAAGTGAAGAGATAAGACAGTACGCCCCAAAGGGAGGAGCTGTAACCTTGGTAGAGGTTCTTTATACATGAACTAGAAAGGTGCTGTGTCATATTAAATAATTTGGATAAAAGATGAGTTCACGGAAACTAGTACATGGTACAGAAATAGAGGTTGAAGAATTTAAGATTTTATCCGGAAAGAAAAAAAAGCAGTATATCTAAATCAATGTTTTATATGTGCTTTTAAATATGTACAGATAATATTACAAGTAGACATTTGGCTATTTCCACCATAAAACCTAATTTATGTGGTCAGATTAATCAAAACAATCTTCTCATTAGGAACAGGGAATCTTGTCTTTGGGAAGGTACTCTAATATGGGATGGATTTGATAAGAGTACAGCCATGTATGTCAAGTGTAATTGAAAAATAAAATTTAAAAAGCACTTTCAAAAATAATAGTGTGACAAATGTTGAGTAGAGGGTTGGATGGGGCTGCTCACACATGCAGTGTCTCTGGGTTAAAAAACCATCCGGGAGGAGAAATAGGATGCTAGGTGAGAGCTAGATAGAGTGCCCTTGCTACTCTGGACATGTTCTCTCCAAGTCTTCAGGACAGAAACATGTTGACAGTAACACTCACTGCAGATGGGTGTTACGGGGAACTTCCTTTCCTCATATAATTCTTCTTTCAAAGCTGGAATGATGCCTCTATTATAGATGCAAATCAGAAGGGAACATGTCTAAAGGAAGCTTGACTTCAGTTGGGACCACAAGTGAAACATTTCAGATTTTAGCATTAGCTATGTCTATAGAAAATTTAAAATATATATATAAAGACACAAGTTATTTTCTATCCCAGGTGCCACTCTATTTTGTGATAGACTTTTGCTCCAGCGTTCATCCATTTTGGCAATAACCCCCAGCTTCACACTTCCAAGTTTCCTCGGCTGTGTGGGCCCATGACTTACCGACAGCTGTCCTATCTCATGCTGTAGAATCCTCTGGCTCCTTGGGAACACAATCTAAACTCTTATCTCCTTTGGCCAGTTGCTTAATCCATATGCATGAACAGATTGTGAGGGAATGTCAGTGGTTGAGGCAAGTTTCTACTGTCCCTATTTCATCATGCAAATCAATCTGAATGTAAGTTTGTGATAACTGGAAATCAGAGCAATAACTAGAAGTCATTCCAGCCACCCCTGAGGCCTTTGGCCTCTTGAGGAAGGTGGCTGCTCCAGCCACTGGTTTTAGTCAAGCATGGTCCCACAACCTTAAAGGGAAACATAATTCTCATTGAATCTATCAAGAATTAGGCAGAGCATGGGTTCAAGATTGTTTTTATTTTCAAAGCCTGCAACAGTTGGTTAGCAATGCTAGTTAAACTGGTATAATCTGAAGGCCATTCCACCTCCCTTTTCAGGCCCAACAAACAGAATTCCTGCAAACAAGATTAGAGACCAACTGAGATGAGTCTCACTGTGTGGGGACGGTCTTCTCCCTCTCCCCTCCTGTTCCCTATTCCCCACATACTTTTTCTAACAAGATTGTTTTATAGCCAAATGCAACTCAAACCCATTAACACAGCAACCAGTCATCTCCAGTATCACTGGTTCCCTCCCCATCCCCAGAATAGGAAGCCGAGGCAAGAGGGGAAACTGACTCTTGTGTATAAGACAAACTTGGCTTCCACTCCCCAAAATGGAGCAAAGATGGCGAGGAGGCCGGTGCCTGAAGGTGGGGATGAGTGGGAACCAAACAGGCTTGTCCAGAGTCAATCAAGTCAGCCCCAGCTCCTTGAGTGGGAGGTGTTCCTTTGAGACCCCTACTTCCATGGGGTTAGGTGAGGAGGCAACTGGTGATGCTCCATCACTCCCTGTCCCTCAAATCAAAACATGATAAACTCAGTTTTACCTTCAAAATCCACCACACTGCCTCCTGAGAAACACATTCCACAGTCCTCTATGCTGGTGCCCGCCCCCTTGATGCCCAGGGCTCCTGGCCCTTCTCCCCAGCCTTGGATGGGCCAGCCAACACTGATTTGATACTCTTTGACTCATAAAAAGACTATTTTTTTTGGAAATTAAGTTATCAAAGAGTAGAAGGAAGTTATCAAAGTAATAGAAGGAAGATACTCAGTGTGTACTCCCCTCCCCCATCCCACAGAGCCCACCCATCCCTGCCCCCCCATTCTGGGATACCTACACTACCACAGCCCAACACTGACCTGGGGGTGGCCCCATGGAAGCTGCCAGAAGTGCTTTCCTGACTGTGACTCCTATACAAGCCAACATCACAGGGAATTGGGGTGAGGAAGAGCAGGGTCACCCCCCCAAATAGATTTCACCGGCCTTTGAGGTAGGTTTGGGAGGTTTAGCTTATGTCCTGGGGCCAAGGCCGAGTCCGGTGCCTGCTCCCACCAGTACCCCAGGCTGTGGCTTTAAACAGCAGAGCCTCCTGGGGTGACAGAGCTCCCAGTTCTGTCCCACGACTTCACAGGTTCGCCTCTTCTCCCCACTCCCTTTTTAAATTAAAAGCAGAGGTAGTCCTTGGGATAAAACCCTATCTGGAGTGGCAGTATTATGACCCATCGCAGCAGTTAAATAAGTCTCCAGGAGTTAAAAAAAAAAAAAATAAAGTGATTGATGAGGTTGAATAAATTAAAGATATGGGTTATCCCACAAAGACCGTTTCCTTCCTGGGCTGTCTTTGGTATTTGGCCAGCAGCATTTCCTTTTGTGTTTCTTCTCTCCACGCCTAGTCTCCTGCCCCTCCCCTCATGAGGGGACAGTGCCCAATAAGGCCCTAGATGGTCCCTTCCAGCTGTGGGGAGAAGGAGCCAGAACGTCTTGACTTGGTGCTCAGAACTGTGCCGTGCCGTATGTGACAGCCTTGGCAGACTGTCCTGGTACAGGGACGGAAGAGGCGTAGCCAGCAGGATGCTATGGGCTCCAGCCCAGGGAGTGTGGCAGGTAGGTTTCAGGCAGGAAGCCCCAGGCCCTCTCCAAATGTCACCTAGCTGGCCCCTTTGCTCCAGTCTCTCTGCAGCGGCGGGGAGGGTCGCGCTGCGCTCAGAGCTTCTTCAGGCGGCTGTACATCTCCCTCTTGCTCTTCTCCCCGGCCCAGGTCCGGCTCTTCGTGCGGAACTTCTTCAGATCTTCTTTAAAGTCCTCGTGGTGCATGGGCCGGTAGCTGGGGGGCTCACAGTGAGACTGGGGGACAAGGGCAAGTGAGGTCAGGGTGCCTCTGCTCACTCCTGTTCCTGCTCCCCGCCCCTGCCCAGGGCTTCGAGGCTGGGACCGGCAACACAGAACTGGTCAGCAGCTCCTAGGGCCCCTCTTGCGCAGGGCAAATCCCCGGATCCCCGGACCCCCGGCAAAAATAGTCACAGCCACCAGGCAGATCCAGCTGGCCATCCCAGGCCAGGGGTGGTCATGCTCTCCAGAGCCCCTCTTACCTGGCATTTCAGGAAGAACTCCTTGTATCCGCCCTTCAGGACATACAGCTCAGGGTAGTGGAGTTTGGGGTACTCGTTACCAAGCCGATCCCTCTCCCTCACGTAGCGGCACCTGTAAAAGAGGCCACAGCGAGGTGAGCCCTGTGCGGACACGCGGGGAGAGTGGCCGGAGGACGCCCTGCACGGGCCTTCCCAGCTCAATCCTGGGAACAGCAGCGCGGCCTGGCGAGGTCCTGGCCACATGCGGCCTTTAAAAAGTGTCATTGCGTTGTAATGGAAGGCAGATGGTCTCTTCTCCAAATTTCCTTTTCCAGGTTAAACAGCCCTAGCATCTGACCCTTGGGTTCACAGTGTCCTCCCGGCCACCGCCTGCATTTCATCTGTGGTGATGGCCTCGAACAGCTTCCCACTCATTCTCCACCCTCACCACCTTCCCAGCCCTCTCTCCCTCGCTCCCCGTCGGAGGGGGCTCCTCCTTCCTGTGGCTTCTCCATAGGCCGAGCACGTTCCTGCCTAGGGCACCTACTTGCAGCATATGCCTGGGATGAATATTGAATGTTCTTCCTTGATGTCCTCACCTGGCTGGTGGCTCCTTACTGCCCAATCCTGGGTACAAGAGCCAAAGGGCTCAAAGGGGCCTACACCTTGTCACCCCCACTCCCTGTACTCTCCCCTCACGCTCCGCTCCAGGCACTGTGTTCTCCCCTTGCTGCTCCTCCAACCTGCCAGGCAGCTCCCGCTTCCGGTCATATTTTTCTCAGAAGCATCTTCTAACACATTGCACACTACACATCTGTGATGCTGGCCTGCCGCCTGCCTATTCTGAAACGTACGCTCCTTGAAGGCAGGGGTCTCAGTCTGTTTTGTCCACTGCCATTCTCCCTGGTACCTGGAACACTGTCTGGCACGTGAGCGGCGACAGGAATACCTGCAGAGGGAATAATTCCACTCACGAATGGACGTGAGGTCTTGCTCAAACCCCATCCCTTTGTGTGACTGTGGTTTTGTATTAATGCAAGGCAAAGTCCTCGTCCTTAGGAGACGGCTGCTGAAGGACTTGGGGAGACACGTGCCAAGTTCCTGTTGCAGCTGTTTGTGTGAATGTGACAAAATATCAGCAATCGAAATAAAACGAAGCACGTGCAGGGATAACCTCTTTTCGAGCTTTGAAATGGTTCAAAATAAAAAGGTAGTACAAGAACATGGCCCCGGGGCCTCTCTTGGACCATCCCAGCTGAAGCTGTTCTCCTTCCTGCCACCGCTCTAACCATCTGCCAGTACTTGTCACAATCGCTCTAACCATCTGCCAGTACTTGTCACAATCGTCTGATGTCACCCTCCTGGGACATCCGTTGTAGCAGCAGGGGGTCCGTCGGTCCTGCTCACTGCTGTACTTTTATTAGGCCAATAGCACCTGACACATTCCAGGCTTGCGGTCCTTTCTGAAAGGACATGGATGATAGCTGGACAGCTGTCTGCCCCCTCCTCTAGCTTTTCAATATCATCAGTCACTTCTGATCATATTTTTCAGCGCCAGTCCTGTGACATCATTAGTGAGAATGTGGAAGATGCTGTTCGAGCATCAGAATATTACTTTAAATCTTCGCTTTTCTGGCATCTGCATATAGAGCAACCACACTGTACCTGAAGGATGTCACCTGAGAACTGTAGCCCCACAGGTAGAACTAAGGACAGTTGGGGGAAAGTGGAAGAGTCATAGTTTAAGTCAATATAAAGGAAGGTTAAATAGTGAGCCATACCGGACAGCAGGACTAACTCAGGAGTGGGGGAGGTGACACAGAGGCCAGATCTCCAGAGGATACTGCACAGGCAATGCTAGCACCACAGACAGGCTGGACTGGAGAAGCCCGCAAGCCCTTCACAACCGAAACCATTAGGTCAAAGCCTATAAACCACGCTCAAGCTGTTTATGACATTAAGTGACTGCTAAGTAGAGAAGAATCTGAGAGAATGTGTTACATGCAAATTTATACTTTCACAAAACTGTGCATTCACATGCCACGTGTGTAAACTAAGGCACGGAAATGATGGACAACAGGGGGCTCCCAAGGCGTGCCACACGCCGCCATGCCCCACAGATACACCCGTTCTGTGTAGCAGCACTCACATGCGAGGGCCTCGCTCTGAAGAAAACTCGCAGTGGAACACCACGATGACGCGCTTGCCGTCGGTAGGTACGATGGGCTTCTTGAGTAAGAAGTCTTCGACCTCCTCTTCCATGTGCAAGTTCACCGCGCCCTGCGAAGGCACCGGAGACCCTTGGCACCCGCCCATCTCACACCTGCAGTGATAATTCTGAGAGGGATCTTTAAAGAGGCACCTCAAATTCTGTTATGACTGCATACTCTCAGTGCTATTTGTGAATCTGGGAAGTCTGAAAAGCCAGGAGACAACGGCAAACACTATGCTGTATTTAAGGTAACTTCTTGCCATATTCCAACACTATTTTATTGGTTAAAGATCGAAATGCATAGGCAGCTACATTCTTCCCAGGAACACCCCTCCCCACCAGGCAGAGCCCTGGCGTGTTCAGGCCTGGCTTAGGAATTGGTGGGCACCGCCTAGAAACCTCCTTGCTGGCGATGGCGTGAGGGCCCGGAGAGGGAGCGCCGGCTGCATGACACGGTCGAGTCCCGCAGGCCAGGGAACAAGCGCACCAGGCGTCACCGTTCCCACAGGGGTCTCTTACTTCTCATAACCAGCGTTTGAACAAAGAAGCGGCCAGGTGTCACCGCCCCCCATTTTAAGTCACAGATGCTGTCTAGGGCACCTTCTATGCCTCCCACGTTCGCGGGGCTCACCAGAACGCATACCTTGATGTGGCCTCCCTCGTATTCATACGGGTATCGGCAGTCGATGATAACAAACTCTTTAATGAGGTTGGCAAATTTGCCATTCAAAACAGATGCCATCTGTGGAGAGAAAGCCCAGGGGAATTGGCTTTGGCTGCCAGGAACAACCAGATTCAAATATTCCACGTGAGGTAGTCTCCAAAGGGTGACTTACAATTTCTGGAGAGATGTATTTTAAATCCTGATGCTTTCCGGCAACTGTATGAAATAGATAACCCTTAAAAAGATATAGAGAGACACTTAGCAAATCTGGAAGCCTATAAACGCTACATTTATACCACTTACCTGCCTGGTAAGAGGCAGCTTTAGAAAAACAAACTTGCCCTTAATATCGAGCATTTAATTTTTACACAAACAGATAAGGTCTATCCTCCCCCATTCCAGCCGTTAAAGCTGAACAGCTTCTCCAAGGTTAGCGAGCTAGCCTGCCAGAGTACGGAAAACTCGGGTAATTCGCTTTCCTCTGCTTTTGTCAGTCCTCAACTCAGCAGCCAGACTGTGAAGAGCAGTGAAAAACTCAGTGAAGTCTATGACCATGTCACCCTGAACAAGCCCGATCCTGTCTGATCTCAGAAGCTAAGCAGGGTCGGGACTGGTTAGTACTTGGATGGGAGACCACCTAGGAAGACCAGATGCTGTAGGTGTAAAAAATAAAAAAAAAATAAGGGATCGTAAGCTGACAAGGTCCTTGCGATCTGTGAAGTCAACCAAGGGTTGCTTTGCCTAAAAAATAAATAAATAAAACTCAGTGGAAAATCCACTTCGCTCATTTACTGAGCACCTACTGTGCCCAGCGTGGTGTTAGGCACTGGAGATGGAAAAAAAGAGACCCGGCCTGGCCTTGAGGGGGAAGACGGAACATCAGCAATGACTCGTTAGGGCAAGTGCCCGGGTCAAGGGCTCACCCACTCCCATGGCCATGTGCAGGGTCATTATGACAAATGTATGGGCTTTGATTCAAATGGAAGGGTTCACAAGAGAGGATACACTCGGGTCTTTGCTTGCTCCTTCCTTTGGACTAGAATTATCCCATTTTTAACCTTATTCTTCCCTGTTCCTTCAAAACCCCGCCCTACTGGCTGAAATATCATAGGCCCAGATCCCATCCGCTGAGATGACACCCTTTCTTTTTCCTGGCCTACTTACACTGTACTGACATCTACTCCAATCTGCCGTGGCTACACGTGGTTCCTGTCTACGTGGTTAGACAGGTCTCACTGACCATGAGTTAAAGTTTTTGAGGGAAGGAATTGGGTCTCATTTTGGAATCTTTGCCTAACATAATAAGCACTAAAAAAACGTTAATTAAATTAATGAATAAAAGATTGGTCTGGTAGCCCTTCACATCATATGTGGCTAGAGGAGCTGCTACTGTCACATTCCCTATCCCACCCTCACAGGTCACAACAGCTCACAGGTGGCCAACTCCTTCCTGTAGGAAATCCCTGTCAGGCCATCAGCAGATCTTCCTTTGGACCCCCTGGAGGCCTTTTCCCTCAAAGGCCATGCTTCTTTGGACAACAGAGAAATTCAGTCTCAACCCTGGACCTTTTAAGATAACCTTGTGATACTCTTGTAGTGAGCTTATAGGTCTATTTATGCTTTTCTGCAATACTATTTTTTATGATCAGAAACACAGTTCCCAGAAACCCTGGCCTTTGGGCTAGAGTCAAGGGGGCTGGTGAGTGGCTTCGTACTTATTAAAACCTCTGATTAGCAACAGTAAGGTCTACAGTCCCACAGAGACTAAGATACATCTGATTATGAGTTTGTTTCCTTATCTTTAAAATTTTCAAACTATGTCCCCTTTGGGGCAGCCCAGGAGCCACCTCAGGGACGGGGAAAGGCTGGGAGCTCTAGGTAACCTGCCAACCCTGCCTCACATAGCCAAAGGTTTGCATCTGCTTGAGATTACCTTGGAGAAGTCTCCTATAAGGTCCCTTGGGTCATTATCCAAAATGTTCTCGATGGTCCCTTTTGTGGACGACACCAGGGATAAAGACTGATGGAGAATCTGTAGCAAATCAAAGGTGGAAACTGAGGCTAGGACTGAACAGGACTTTTAAAAATATTCACCTGGAACGTGTCATGAAAAGATTAAAATGTGTATGCCTATGTTTAACAAATAAAGACTTTTTATATTTTATTGAATTCAGAGAAAAAAATGGGTTACTGACTAGGTCTACTATTATTTCATTGTCTAATTGAATTGCTCTGAAACTAATTTTTCCTTTTTTTTTTAAAAGAAGATTAAAAGTAAGGCAAAGTCTAAAAATGTATTTCTTAGCTCTATTCACTGAGAAGCTCTAGGCGTGCCACGGGCGCCCCTGAAGGGCTGTGTGGTCTCTACATACTATTTTCTGCTAAAATCAGGGCTTTTTGAAGTGATTGACTCCAGGCTGGGACAAGGAAGCTATCAAACCTCTAAGTGCATGTCAAAAGGGCTTATCATGGGAGATAAGAATTTCTTAAGCTCTAAACAAATAAAGATTGATAAATTGAAATACAAGAAAATCTGTGTACCAGAAGAACAATATCAAGTAAAAGAAAAGGCAAGGCTGAGTGGGGAGATATCGATCCAGCCAATAAAACATTTCATTTCTGAATATATACAGTACTCCCACAAAATAGACAACTCAACAGAAAAATGGGCAATCAACTTTGACAAGCAATACAGAGAGGAAAATCTAGGACCAAGAAAGACTATCAGGAAAATTCAAATGAAAACCCCAGACAGCATACACTCACCAGAATGATTAAAATTAAAGGGACAGACAACCCCAAACACCGGGAAAGAAGTGGAAGAAATGGAACTCTCGTACACCGTTGAGTATAACCGCTCTGGAAAACTATTCAGTGTGTACTACCACCGAAGTGACTAGCCTAGTACCAGCATTTCTCCGAGAAATGAAAGTGTACACTTACAAAAAAGGGGGGAAAAAAAGAGAATGTTTTTAGCACAGACCTTATTGGATTCAGATCTGAAGAAAAAGGCATTTAGGAGACAGTTGGAGATGATATTGAGAAAATAAAAAGGAAAACCCCAAGTCTGACAAAAGGAAATGACTCTTCTTAAATATTGATATTCAAACAGGAAGCTTTCTGAAAGGCAATTTGTTGACATGTACACAATGCGAAGGTTCACAAACATTCCTGCCCTTTAATCTTGAATTCCGCTTTTACTTGAAAAAAAATGAAATGTTCATAAAGTATTTGGTACCTACAACAGATGATAAAATATAAGGCACCAGGCCTAGATGTTTTCATGGCTATGCTCTAGCTAATCTTTTAAGACAACTGATATTTACTCAAACTTTTTCATGCTAAAGAAAATAAGGACAGTTTCTCAGTCTCTTTTATAATGCTTAATACTAAAATCGGATATAAGGACAGTATAATGAAGGAAAAACATGTACAAACAAAAGCAATTCTAAGTAAACCAAATACGACACTTCAGGAAACTGGGCTAGTTTTAAAATCAGGAAATCTATGAATAGGTCAAAATATATATAAACAAGTTAACAAAAACAGAGTAACCACAGCTGAGATGTAATAATGTTTTGCAGGCTTCAGTTCATAGAATAAACAGAGTAGGCAATGCAGAGGAGCAGAGGACTTAGGTCCAGAGAACCACGACTAAACTTTAAAGACAGGTCACTCATCCAAAGAAATGTTTAATGGTCAATAAGAAATAACGGAGACGCTGAATCTCCCCAGAGTCAAGAAACAGACATGAGTTACCACTTCCCACACATCAGAACAGCCAGATCTCCTAGGAAGGATACATTTGGTGCTGAGGAGGTTTTGAAGAAATGTATCATTTGTTTCTGGCAGGCATGTGCACCGCTGACTCCTTTTAGAGAACAGAATGAATGCACATAACATATTTACCGAGCGACCCCACTTATTCCCCCAAAAATGAATATGCAAAGATGGTGACTATTGTAGCTATTTATAGTGTTAAAAATCTGGAAACAATCTAAATGTTAATTAACAGAAAAACAGCATATCCATAAGGCCTCTCATGCCGCTTTTAGAAAATAATTTACTTTTGTATACTGACCTACAGGGATGTTCATGATATATTAGTAGACGAAGTTCCAAAATAACATGAAAACAAACCATACAACTACTAGCAGTGCAATTAACTTGGGCAATCAGGCAGAATTAGATATACTGAAATTGACACCAAAGAGGATACATTTTTTTGTGAGTACAGGTAAAGCCTTTATAAGAATTAAACTTTTATTAGGCCACAAAAGGTCTGAATTAAATGAAGGAAATAAAGGAACTAAAATATCTAGAACTAAGTGACAAGGGAAAACACTATGAAGTCGCAAGACAAACTTAAAGTAGTGGGAAACTTAAAAATCTCAATAGATCAGGGGAAGATTAAAAACGAAAGAGTTTAGCATTAGATTCATGAGGCGGGAGATGGCAACACAGCAAATTCAAAGAAATAAGCAGCCCTAAGAAAAGCCTGCTCTGCCAAGCCAGAGGACAAGACAAGGCAAAACTTTTTGACAACATAACACTCTGCTCCAGCCAACACTAAGGGGAAGACCGTGGTCTTACTCCATGCTCCATCAGCAAGGGGGAGAGCTTAGGCTTCTAGCCTTGCCCAGCTGTAATTAAGTGCCCCAATCTCTACTCTACTGCAATAATGTCAGCACAGGTCTAGCAGAGAGCTCAAACTCTCGTTCCCGCCCAGCAGTCCTGAGGCCTGCCTCCACCCTATGTATACCATATGAAACGAGGCTCTAGCTGTGTTGGGGAACCTGATTTCCATCCCCACCTTCCCCGCGGCATCAGAGGATGCCTGCTAAAACAGAAGATTTACATAGACCAGAGTCATCATGATACCCCAAATACACAGATAAGATTGAAAAATCACTCATCACGCCAAGAACCAGGAAAATCTCAACTTGAACAGAAAAAACAATCAACAGAAGCCAACACCATGACACAGATGTTGGAACTGTCCACAAAGGATTGTAAAGTAGCCGTCATAAAAATGCACAAACAGGCAATTACAAACACACTTGAAACAAATGAAAAACAGAAAGCAAGTCTCGGCAAAGAAGAAGAACCCAATGGAAATTTCAGAACAGAGAAACAGTTTCACTCTCTGGAGCAAAAAGGAATCTGCAAAACTAACCTCCTGGGGCTTCTCTGGACTAGCAGCGTCCTGTGGACTGGCCCGAGCCATGCTCTTCCTCCGCTTCGTGCTTCCAGGTGGCGACTCCTCTTGAGATCGTTCTGGTCTTTTCAACACTGACCGCGTGGTGGAGCTACCCGGGGAGGGGGAGTCAAACAGCTTGCAGCGATTACCCTGTGGGGAAAAAAAGAGCCAACTTTCGTTAAAACTTGCTTGCAGGGTTAGAGAATGGACCTAGGACTTCTTGAGATGGATTAAGACCCACCCTAAATGAGGAAACACACTGCCCATTCACCTAGTCCCATCAACTCTTGTAGGGCCCGGCACCTAGTAGATACTAAGTACCTGGTGCTCAATGCATATGTACTGAGCTGGCATTACATGGAGGTGAGGAAAACAATCGGTGCCCTCAAAAAGCTTCCTGTCTACACAGGGTTTTAAGAGTCAGGTAACTGTCACCTTCCAGGTGAGAACACATTTTTGGTTTCCTCTGCCCTGTTATTACATGCACGTTGCTTTAACATCTCAACAGATTTTAAACACATGTGGTACCCTCCAACCTTCCATGCCTTAACTTATCTTTCTGGCTCAAAAATGAGTAGCTACAGTGGCCACCTCCTAGCTCTGCTAAAGTCCTGTAATTCAAGACCGGTTGTTCTTTTTTCTGTATTTAAGAACAAGATCTCTTCAAAAGGAGCCTTTCTGTCCATAGCATCAGGTTTGAGTCTCCTTATTCTACTTGAGTATTCTCTGAATGTGTTCTAGTCTCTCCGTACCCTCCCAAATGTGGAAAGGAAAACATGATAATCCAACATGTTCTCTCCACCCCAACCAGAACAGGGCAGGGTTAACATCTCCTCTTTTGGTTCTGGGCCCGGGGTTGTCCAGTCAGCCCCTGAGTTAGAGTGGCTGTGTCTGTGGCCCTGTCACCGACAGGGCCACCCGCTGGGTTGAGTGGGTGCGGATGGTTCCTGCAGCAAAGGCTTTCTAATCACACGGCTAAGATCACATTCTTTTTGTCAGCTACAAATCATTTGCTCATGACGCTGTCAATTAAAATCTAAGGCAATACCACATCTTATATAGTTTAAGAATAATGGACTCTCTTAAATTCAATTTAGCAGATATGTTCCAGATATTACCCAATAACCTTAAACCCTAAAGGTTTAGAGGCTGGAGTTGTATAGAAAGGACATTAACTGACCAAGAACGGTTGGGATGAACTAGAAATTGTAAAAACAGGAACTGCATGCATATATGTTACCCAGACTTCCTCACACACCAATGAGGACAAAAAACTTGAAAAACACAGTGTGCAGTAACACAAGAAAACACTAGTGACCAGTCAAGGCTCATAGACCCAAAGCCAGACTCTCAAATGAAACAATCTGATTCCTGTGGTGATGTGAGCAGAGGGTCGGTTTTCTGTTTAGTCTAGTCCACTCTGTCCCAGAGGCCCAGTTACTCTAGGCTCCCTCCAGGCACACTGGAACTACTTACAAGGTTCGTAGTTTTTCTCATGACCAGGGGAGCTGTCCAGAGGCTCGCCATGCAGGATGGGGTCTCTTCATCATTCTAAAGAAAGAAAAACGGTTACAAAGATTTAAACGCTTTAGGTGTGATTTTGCCTGAAGAACACCAGACAGGCCTGGACAGGAAGTATCTCATGTCTGCCCCTCTTCCCCACTCCCCAACATTTTAAGGTCCAAAGAGAAACACATTTTATCGTTCAGTTATCTGAACACAGCTAAAAGCACCCCCCACCCCGTATGGGAGGAGGGATCCAGTCTCTTCAGTTTTAGGCCATGTGACTACCAGTCGACCAAAGTTTCACATCTCTTGCACAAAAATAGACAGTGAGCTCCTTTGGGGTAAGAAGGATTGTATCGGTGTCTTCTCTTGAAGTCCTCCACAGGATTTAAATGGGCTATAAAGTCTCAGCAAACAAACAAAATTATCAGCCAACTCAAGTCCTGGGGAATCACTGTACTTTCTCACATGACTTCTCTCGGGGTATCAGTGGAATGGATAGGAACACACACACACACACAGTACCTTCAAATTCTCTCCATCGAGAAGGTCCATGAAGCCATCATCCTCATCAGACAAAGTGGCAGTCACAGGTGACTGGGGCATAAAGAGAGGAATGAAATTTCCTGGTTCACGACTATCTCTTTCATTTGAGGAAAGCTGCAAGACAGAATTCATGGCTTGTTAATAAATGATCAGCTTTACTTTCTTTGGATGTGTCACTAGTTTTTATGAGGAAAACATACTATATTTGTTATAAGAAGTAAAATTTTAGCAGCTACTAATCAAAGGAATATGAATCTCAAGGCTATAAATGGTCTGATCTCCACACACAGTCCTGAGTCATGTCAGGCCAAGTAGCCTTCACAAAGAACTCTTTCCAGAAGCAATTCACCTTACAGTGGCATCTGGGGGTAGCCTCTTGTGAAAGACAGGTTTGTTTTGTCAGAGGACAGATCAACATTAGGGTTGAGACAACATGATAATCCGCTGAAATGAGGAAGGGTAAGAAGATACAAGTCTCTAGGGAGACCAGAAAATGGCCTAGAGAATGCTTCTGTAGCTCCAGTTCTGACAGAGGGAAATAAAGGGTGTCCTGGTTCTAGAAAAGTCTATCCTAATTCTTTAGACTTGGATTTTAAATGACGGCTGCTCAGTTTTTAACTGAGGAATTACTGTGTGCCAGACACTATGCTATAATCTTCACACATCTAGTCCCATTTAAGTCTCACAACACACTAAGGGCAATTTGTTCTTATTTAACAAATCAGAAAACCAGTGCTTAAGCACAGTTACCGAGATCACACAGCTCACCTGTCTGACTCCAAAACCTAGGCTTTTCTCCCCACTATATTTTCCCTAGGAGACACCATTCCTGGAGTAAAACTGGGGGCATCTCATTAGGCAACCCTATCTTGATTTCTGGGGGGAACCACCATTATAGAACTAGTATACATTTAACATAAAAAGTTAAACCACTCATATATCTACTACCTAGAGATAAATACTGCCAATACAAACATTGCTGATACTTTATCTTTTCCACATGCACTTTCGAAGCCAGAAAAAAAGTTCAGAGATATGTATACATATAAAAAGTTCAGAGTAACAAAGTGGTCCCAACATAAGCCATACAAATATCCTTAAGATCCAAATCCCCTAGGAGTATGGGTGCATTAAGAGGCCCTCAAGCCAGCCCCTTGGTTTTTCTGTGCGGATCACTCATCTAGGAATTCTCTCTGCAGCTGGCCTACTCTGGTTCAGACACTAGCTTTGCATCGCACCATAGAACAAGCTCTGGGCTGTCCTTGATCCTCCACAAGGCACCTGAGCACCCCCTGGGCACGCTGGCAGTTTTCCAGCCAGCAGAACCTAGGGGTAGGTAACTCTATCACAAGGCAACACCCTTCAAATGCGCACATCATGTTATAATATGAGGTTTTGTGACCTGGGTTCTCGGATCCCTAGAAGCAAATGTGCTATAGAAAATGACAGACTAATCTCTGGACTGGATTTAATTCTTTCTACACAAGTCCTACGCCAAGAAGCCATTATGAGGAAAGACAGATGGAGCTTGGAGATTAAAGCAAGGATACAAAAAAAAAAAGCCCTGACATAATCAAAAGCCAAACTGATGAGATTAGCACTGGCTTTCTTTCAGTTTGCACCTAGGGATGACCAAGTGATCACAGGGAATGCTGGC
The DNA here is from genome assembly GCF_000325575.1 of Pteropus alecto. Lineage (NCBI taxonomy): Eukaryota > Metazoa > Chordata > Mammalia > Chiroptera > Pteropodidae > Pteropus > Pteropus alecto. Next base: position 5,597,411 of record NW_006437746.1, read on the forward strand.
TTCGAGCACACACGCACTCAACATATTTATTTGGGTACTCAGCTCTCAAAGGCTCACTGCGTACTTGAGAATCAGAAGGGTTTGTTAAATCCTGGTCTTCTATTTATCTGTCTCCTTTGGCAAATCACCCAACCTCCCTGACCACACCTTCCCAATCTGTAAAAAGGATAAGTCCGGCTACTTCTCAGGCTTACAAAGATTAAAGCCAAGAAAACATAAAAGTGTTCTGTGCAAATGCTAGACAGCGATGCTGGCTGAACCCACACCTTAGACCACAACTTTCCAGATGTAAGTTCCCAGGAAAACCTGGAAACCAAATGCAATCGTTTTGCTCAAGTTGGGCCTCTCCCGTCTATAGCTGTCAGATCACCAGTAGGAAAAACTTTGGGAGTAATGACAGTCTGCCTGGCAAATAAATAACCACAGGGCACATGGCCCCAAATACCTTCAAGTAGCCCAACTGGCAATGAGTTCATGGAAATCCACAAAAGTTCTTAATAAACCACCTTTGGAAGAAGCCAAGTGCTCTCTCCAAAAATCACTCTGGGAAGTACCTTTTAGCACTCAGATGCATTTGTGAAAGAGCAAGTTTTAAATAAGACACAGAATTCTACCATACGCTTAGGACAATGACCCGGGTCGCTCACTGATCATTTTCCCGGAATTGACCAGGTCAAATATTCCTCACTAAAGCCCAATATTTCAAACATGCCATCTCACTCTCCTTCTGCCTGTGTGCTCTCCAGACACAGCAAAACACCAGAACTGTGACCACCTAGTTTCGAAAGACAAAGTCAAGGTAAAGACAGCAAGAGCTACTGCAGGGTCTTCAACTCCAGGTGAAAGAGGGTGCTTTTAATTCTCTCCCCATCAGGAACCTCCCTACGATCGCCAGAGCACATACCATCCGAGCCGGGGCAGAGTTCTGCCTCTGTGCGAAGAGATCTTTACCCTCCTCAAGTCCATGAGAATGCAGGCAGCCACGAGATGCAGGTCTTATTGGCTTCTTAAACTCAAAGGCTTCCTGCAAGACAGTAGAGTCGAGACATCGTCCACTGTCCACGGAAACCACCTAGAGGGCCTCAGCTACAGTTCAGGTGAGACAGCCAAGGGAGCGGGCACTGGTCACCTCCGTCACTGCCTCCAAACTAAGAGTTTACCCATTTCTAACTCCAGCACTGGACCTGTGTAGCTCAGAATTTCAAAGACTCTGTCAACAGCTAACTTCTAATGCAGCATTTTTTTCTCTCACCACTTTATTTTTCCTAACGCATTTCTGCCAAGTACACAAAACACTGAGTTATAAGCTAAGTCAACAACTTTCTAAAATCTAAAAGAAAGTCATTTCAATATGACTCTGAGCAGGATCCACCACTTTTCACTCTAGATTTATGTCTGAAGGCTTTATATTTTCTACCTTATTCCTAGGAGAGAATTCATTTCCACTTAAAATTATTGTATCCCATACTCAAAGCCATGGGAAAAACACTACCGGTTTACTCAACATGGACGAACCTCACATAATGCTGAATGAAAGATCAGAAGTGATAGCATATGCACTGTATGATTCCATTTACTTAAAGTTTAAAAGTACTCATAATCCCCCTACCCTAAAATATCCATGTAAGAACTTGGTATTAAGTGCTCAGAGCAGTAACGGCTAATATCAAAGTATTTATGTGCCAACACAGTACTAAGTATATTCTATGTATTAGCCCATCAACCACCAACTACAACCAATCATCCTCATTTTACAGATGAAGAAACTAGGCCTTCTAGGTTACATGATTTCCTAAAGATCTGGCTTCCTAGCCAGACAGGACAACCCCAGAGTGAGAGCTCTCCAACCTATGCCATTTCCCCTCCAGAACGGAGCTCAGAGCAGGCAACCCTATGAGAAGCCAAGTTTGGGAGGGATGAGAGTGGGGACCAAGCTGGCATGGGTACAGCTCTGGACTGTTCTTTGGTAAAAAAGACTACACAGAGGTTGACACAGTCTTCCGAGCACTCAAGGCAGGAACTCATCTCTGTATTCTCCCTTGGAACATCTTGCAATTTGCCAGAGGAATCACTGGGAGAGTTCATGGAGGCGCCATACTAAGTCTGGAAGATTATAAGGCTTAGGAATTTTAGTAGGAAATGGAAAAGGGGAGAAAATATATATGCAAATATATATAAAAAGATTAGAATAGTTGAGCTAATTCATTTAACTATTTTGAATGCCTGCCCTGTACAAGGCACTCTGCCAGCTATGAGAGAAAAGCCAGGCCAGGGTGTTCTTAGACTTTTGGGTGGACAACCACAGGCTCACCCTCAAAGCTACCATTTCAGTTACTCAAATTCCCTGGGACTTGTTGGCTCTGTTCTTTCAAATACTGTCAAGCAGCCTTTGCCTAAGCTTACAATTCAGCCCAAGGTCAGCACAAAGAAGAAAGGAAGGCCTGGGCAGACCCTTCCAGATAAATTATTCGTGAATATAATTACTCCTAAGAGCTACCATCTGTGCAGCTGCTACCTGCCAGGAATCATATGAAATCCTTTGTCTACATTATCTCATTTAATTCCCACAACAGAGCTGCTAGATACTGCTGTTCCTATTTTACCGGGAAAAAAAAAAAAACACCTAAAAAAGAGAAAAAAACTGGCCAAGGTCACACAGCTAGTAAGCAGCAGGATTCAAATCCAAGTTTCTCTGACTCCAAAGACCACCATGACTTTGGTGAAAGTTTAGGCTCCCAGAAAGCAGCCTAGCCACTTCTCTGTAAGCCAATGACACTTGTGGGTTTTATCTCTGCCAGCTACATTAATGCCACACTCACGTTTTCCTTGTTCTCATCCTGGTCCATCAGCTGAAAGACATCATGGTCAAGAGAATCAGAATGGCTCCTCTTCAGAGCCGGGCTACACCCCAGGAGCTTCTGCTGTCAAAGTGAAGAAAGGAATTAGGGTACACAAATGAAAATCCAATGGCAACTCAGTTCTCAAAAGAAAAAGAAATAGAGAGGGGCCTAGCAATTCACACAGTGCAGTAAGTGTGGCCAGTGTTCAACCTTGTCAGGACACAGGACATAAGTTCCCGCTATGTGGCTTTACACCTAACCCCACAAGGCCTATGGTCCCTAGCAGGGATTTAGGGCTGCCAACTCCCCCTACCAAATAACATTATTTGCATAAAAAGAACCCCTCCTGGTTTGATAAAACTCTGATAATTAGAGATGGTGGGAAAAACCCTCAGGAGGCAGTTATTGAAGCTTTAGGAGCATGACTGCTTATGAAACTTAAGGCAAAGCAGTCTTCATTGCCTACCTAAAGGTCTACTATCAAGGTCACACTGGTAGCTAAGGGGCAAATAAGAGGTATTAGTTCAAAATGAACTTACAGGTAGGCAATTTATTCTCCTCATGGGATTATCAAGGCTGCAACAAAATCAGAAGGTAAACAATGAGAATAAAGCAGATAAAGAGGTAGTCACATCGGAAGATGCATTGTGTCTCACCTATAGTTTGAAGGGTAGTCAAACATTCCCATTTTAGGCAAGATGGAAGAACAGCTTTTTGATGCTGTCCTATTCTCACAAGCACCCCCAACGCTGGGCTTCACGGTGAAAACAACAAACCCAGGTGTTGTCTTAAAATACATTCTCTTAAGGCTATGACATCAGCGGTTGGGGCAAGAGCTTGGGTGAGACTCAAATACAACACCAAATTACAGCTAAAATAAAGGAAAGAAAGTTCTGAAAGCTGCTGACACAAACTACTCATTCTCAAAAGGGACCAGACTGCTTATAGGATCCAGTTTTACGAGGGACCACTAAATCCAGAGCTCCAGTCCGGGGCATGATGAATTTCATTTAAAAAATTAAGAGTATTTTTCTAAGCACAAACATTTAAAAGCAGTGAATACATACTTTTCTTTACTATCCAAGGGCCCAGGAGAATCCAGACAGAAGCCTGTGAGAAATAAAAACATCTTTCACAAAATAATACACGAAACACCATTTTGTTATTAAAATAAGTAAGAATGCTAGTACTTTTTCTTTAAGCCAGTCAATAGACTTATGGCTTTGATGATATGCCAGAATTGAAGTCGAGTCTCTATGTGATTGTCAAAAACTTAATATCTGCACAAGTCTTAACATTTTCATGGTATATCTACTAACCCCCCTTTACTACTTGGCAAATACGATGAAGACAAACAGGATTTGAGAATAGAAACTGAATTAAACAGACTTGCTTGGTCATTTAGACAGAGGTTACCCAGTAACTTTCTGTGAGTTCTACCCATGGAAAGAATAGGGAATCCCAGTTTCCGGATATAGTTTTGATTTCAAATATTTTATCTTGTCCGATTATATGCATAATTTGGGGGTTTGGAAAATACAATTACGCCATATGACCAGCCAGTTTAAGTATTTATTGCCTTCCCCAAAGTAACGCCAAGAAAGGTGCTCATCTTACCAAAGGCAGTAAGGTGGAGGAGACTGCTTAGCACCACCCAGACCCACCAGTGCCTGCCTAGCATCCATCCACCTTTCCTCCCTGCTATCTAGATAACCGGACAGGAAGGTAGGTGTTCGCTCCTGACTCATGTGGTCCCTTGCCACATGCCACAAAAAGTTTCTGAGTGAAAGCACATGTTTCGGCAAATTCCAAATATCGCTCCCGACACAGCAGACACATGATAAACATGGAGGACTTAAAACAATACCTGAATCGGTTGACTCGGAGGAGCCCACTCTCTGCAGACTGTTGTTTCTCACCTCCAGTGACTGTTCATACTCGCTGAAACCAAGAGAAATAATTCTGTTTATAGGACATAACTAAAAGGTTACATACAAGAGACAGGCTGCCACTTATGATCGTTACTTCTAGACCACACTACAGAACACCATGCTGCCACAACAGCCAGCTAGCACTTAAGTGTTAGAGATGAGAAGGGAGTGGGGTGGTAGGCACTGGCCTGGGTCGCATGATAGGATAGGATGACGGTGATGAATGTTGGAGTATTTCCTGAAATGGGAGCATGTGCTCTAGGTACAGTGCTAGCAGCAGGGATGAAAAATGAATAGGACAAGTTCCTGCTTTTCAGAGGCTGGAAAATCTACACCACATGTACTTACTTAGAAAACAGGATGTCCAAGATTGAAGGAAAAGCAGCTTCACCACAAACACTGTGGGATGCATTTTTTGCTATGAAGAGAAGTCCAGGGAGCTTTTGGGTATGGAAAGCTGGGTAAAAAGGCCTGGCCTGAGGAATGCATCGCGGTGGACATCACGAATGTGCACAGGGCGAGGGGCTGCGCTGATTTTGCACAAACCCCAGGAAAGAAAATGCCATGTCCCTTTGTTGAGAAGGAACAAAGCTCACAGGAAACTAGATCCTGCGAGGTGGTTAAGCGAAGGGTGGAAGCGAGCGCCTAGGAGGGCCCGCTCTGCCCCGTGGGGGTCGATCTCAAAGAACTTCCTGGGATAGAGACAGAAGAGTACAGGGCAATCCGAAAGGGGTGGCGAAGGTGGGGAGCCCGGGACGCCCCCACCCCCTACCGGGCCTGGCTCGGGGCTGAGGGCAGCCCTGGAGAGTCCGAACGGCCTCTCCCGCCCAACATTCCGCCTGGGGGGGAGGGTGCACATGGCGAGCCCCCGCCAGGCGGGGCCGCTCCCAAGCGGCGGAGAGGTCTGGCCCTTCTCGCGGCCTGATCACCCCGAAAGTGGTCTGGGAGGTCAGCGGCCTGCGGCACCGCTCGTCTACCCCTCCTCACCTGCCCAGCCCCTGCAGTTGATCCATGGTGACCGTCAGGTTGGTGACAGGCGACAGGCCCCCGGCGGCTGGCGCGCCGAACAGCGCCTTCACGACGGGCTGTGGCGCAGGAGAGGGGCTGCAGGCGAAGAGCAGGCGGCGGCGGTGCGAGGGCTCCGGGCCCAGTTCCATGGCTGCGCCCGGCCTCCCTGGGCTCCCGCT
>NW_006437746.1:5603523-5610107 GCF_000325575.1 Pteropus alecto
GCCAGCCACACGCACGGGTGCTTCCCTCTCACCCCGCGAGGCCGGCGGGCGGGCGGGCGCCGGCAACCTGAAGATTAAATCCAAACAAACGCAGCGGGTCGGAGAGAGCGGCCAGAGCAGGGAGGCAACGGCCCCGGCTCACGCTCTCTTCGCTTTTTCGCACCCCCTTGCCCAGCCCGGGGTCTCGAAGACCTAAACCGATTCTCGCCTCCCTCCCGGGCGGGCTGTCGCTGCCGAGAAGACCTTTCGCGGTAATAGCTGCTCACTGGGGACGGCCGCTGCCCCGCCCCCCTTTCCTAGTTGGCGCCAAACGGAACCCACCAATCACTAAGCAACTTGTCCTCCTCGCTCCCGAATGGCAGGTAGGCTGGACCAATAAGACGGGAAGAAGGAAGCAGCTCGTGGGACTCTGCGAGGTCACCCGCTCTCAGAAGGGGGCGGGGCCGAGGGAGACCGGAGCCGGTCCAAGGGAGAGGGGGCTCAGAGGTCAATGAAAACTCCCAGCAGGACCTGCGAAACGCCGGTCGAGACCGAAAGGCGGCTCTTACCCGTTGCATGCTGGGGAGCGTAGTTCCCGCCCCGCGTGGCAGCCCAGCCCCTCCCACCCACGTTGGGCTGCGGCTGCATGGCCCCCACCTCACCCCGCCCCCGCCCGGCGTCCCAGACGCTGAGTATATGTGGAGAAGGCCATCCAGCCGCTAGAGTCCAGGCCGAGACCAGCCTTGGCTCGACCTATAACCGTGCAGTCCTGTGAGCCCCTCTCTTCCTCCACGGGCCTCCACCCCCCCAATTTTATAATGAGGGAGGGAACTGAATGACTCGAGGACTGGGCACTGTACCCCACCCCCACCCCCCCACACACCAGGGCCCAATTCTGGAGGTCGTCAAACTGCTGGCCACGAACTATTGACCACACAAGACTTGAACCCTACAATACCGCCTGCCGGCAAAGCTCAGCATTCACTGCTTACCTCCATTTTAGCTCTTACTATATTTTCTGAGAATCATTTCCTTCTCTTCCACCCTTTCTTACCTGAGTGGGCGCTCTCAGATTGCAATACCATAAATTAAATAATAGCTAACGCTTATATAGCGTTTATGTGCCAGACGCTGCTCCAAAGTGCTTTATCTGTATTCATTCATTCATTCCTTACAACAACGCTATGAGAGAGGAATTATCCCCATTTTATAGATGACCATATTTACTTTCATATGTCCTACACCGGTGACTGCTCCCAGAATGACCGATTTTATAAGAGGGGCATAGGTACAGCTGCAAGTGGACTGTCTGCAGACAGCATGTGTAGAGCAAACACTCTGCTTATTTAGATTGTGTATTTATTTTAGGTGTCTGGTGATTATGCCCACTACCTCTGCTAGGGGCTACCATTCAATTCATTAAATTTAACGTTTCTTTGAAAAGCTGTTGCTTTGAAAGGTTTGTCTTATACAAATAATACCAAATAATTATACACCTAGAATATATATACTTACAGATAAGTATAATTTTTAAACTCATCTGTAATTCACCATCTTCAAAGAAAAAACTGTCATCATTTGAATTTTTCGTATGTGCTTTGTAAATCAGTATTTGTTTCACGGTCAGATAAAGAAATAGAAAAAGAATGCCTGAGCAGACATTCCTTGAAAGGGATCTGCAGAGTGGTTTGACACACTGAAGCATTTACACCAGCAGGTCCAAATATTGGAATAAAAAGTCGGTGTCAGAAATATCAGAGAACCATCGACTGTTTTCCTTTTTCAATGCTGAAGTGTTGAGTGTGATTTTTATTGTTTGGGGCCATCTTCCATTGTGAAATGGAGCATAACTTAACCACATTTCCACCACCCCCCTCACATAGGCTTGCTCTTTAAAGTCCTGGAGCAGCGCTAGGGGAAGGGAAGAGCCTTGCACTGCGAATTGGGAGGTCTGAGTTCTAATTGGATTCTGCTTTGGGGCAAGTCAGTTTTTGCTTATTCATTCATTCAGTCCCTACTGAGCGCCTACCAATTTGCTAGATCCGAATAGGCAAGGTCAATGTTTCCTTGGAGAATGCTGGAACAGTCTCCATACCCACTTTACTCGGCTAACACCCACCCTCTCCAGGACAGCTCTACCCTCAGATACCCTGACTGATACATTCCCTTGTTCTTATTCCCCCTGCAGGAGCCACATGTTTACTTTTGTTTCTGTGATTATTTAATCAAGGCGAGTCCACTCAAATGACTATCAACTCAGAAGAGTAGGAACCCTGCCTTTCCTTTTCTTTACATGGAGGAGCCCCCAAGTTCCTGGTTTGGGGGGACCCCTTAGTACATATAGATTGAATACACACTGCAAAGAAAAAGTGTGAATGCTTCGAAAGTGTTTAAGAGGGTGATATGATCTGGTCTGGACGGCAAGGAATCCCTGAGGAAGTGTCCAAAAAGATAAGCCCTCAGGACTAGGAAGAGGGTACTCTGGCACAGGGACAAAGGCTCTGAGTCTGGACACAGTCCCCCGTGTGTGGCAAAAAACAAGAAGAAGAGGAGGTTAGGGAGGGCCCAGACTGCAGGGCCCTGAAGATCTCATTCTGGAACTTGAACTTTATCTCCAATCAATGGGGAACCATGGAAAAGTTTACATTTACATTTTAAAAAGATAACCCTAAAAAAAAAAAAGAAGAGAGATAATCCTAGCTTCAGAGTGGAGAGTCCATTTAGAGAGCAGACAATGGTTGAGCTGGGGACACCAGTTTGGAGGGAACCACAAAGTCCTACTGTGAGATGGTGGTGACTCGAACTGGGGAGTTGAAGCAGAGGGGAAAAGCAGGCCTCCCTGTGAGTGGTGAGAGGTGGACAGCTGTTTCTCAAATAGCTGGGCTCCTGGCCCTTCCCTGCCACTCCCCGGCCACCACTTAAAAACTTGGCTTTTAAATCTGCATTCTGTATCCCTGTGCCCTCTATATTTTCTTTGGAGAAAGAATTCCCCTTATTAACAACAAAAGCAAAAACCCACAAAAAAATTCCAAACATTTCCCATTAATTTATTAAACTTATTTTCTGTAAAAAAAAATTTTTTTCTGAGTTAATGTTTACATGTGCCCACTTTCCTTTCAAAGCAATAACTGGCAGGCGGAAGACTAAAACCTTCAGCTCAGAACACCAGTTCCTCTACAGCGAGGCGGGGGTACTAGTTCTCCTGCTTTATCTGTTTCATCCCCCACAAGCACTCAAGCTCCAGCCATGACCACCCCTCCCCTCCAGAAGCCCCAGGGTATTTAAGCCTCTCAGCTGTCCCTCGGTCTGTGGTGCCCACCCCCACCCCATCCGCTATTTTAGGTACTTTCCTCCACTAAACCTCTAAAAAATTTCTCCCCACTCCTCCCGTTTTGTGTAGTTTAATAGTTGGCTCAACCTCCCATTTCTTGCATTCCTTCATTCGACCAATGTTTATTCATTGCTCACTGGGACAAACCCAGTGCTTGAAATCAAATCCCACAATTCCTACCCTCAGGGGCTCACATCTGCCAAATACTATCTCACAAAACATTCCTTGTACTAAAGGAACCATCGTGGTGATAATTGCTGTGATAATTTGTGCCGGGTTGTTGGTGGCACCTGGAGGAGAGGGGGAGGTAGAGATGGGGAAGGCTCGAGGGGAGGGAGAGGGGGTACTTCCCAATGGAGAGTAAAGCTGCTGAGGCTTGAAGCCTTAAGTGGCTGGGAAAGGGGAACTGGGGTGAAGTGGGGGTGCTTTCTACGGAAAGAGCCCTCGGAGGTCAGGGATCGAGAGAATAGCACTTTCTGGGGAAATACTGAGTTTTAGAACGGGCACATGGGAAAGGTCATGAGGGACCCAAGTGGGAACCAGGGGACAGTTCTTGAAGGACTTAGAGCTTACTGAAGGTTTTGGCCACATCCTGTAGACTGGAGGTTGTGGAGGGTGTGTGATAATAGGATCAGAATTGCCACAGGGTGGACCAGTGAGGTATAGTGGGACAGCCTGAGGAACAAGGAGGGGCTACCCCACAGTCCTGGGGGAGAAATCCTGAGGGAGAGCTCTTTAGATTTTGATAACTGAGAGTTGAGGCGGAGGAGGGGAAGGGAGCAGTCTAGAAGGATTCCTAGGTAATTACTTAAGCACCTGGGTGGATGGTACCATTATTTCAACAGTTATTGGAGCAATTTGATGAACTCAGTTTCCTGCTTGTGTACTGTCTGGGGTTGGCACTCAGGAGAAAGACTTGGGGTTTCTCTAGCCTGAGGATGTTAATGTCCAGCGAAGATATGAAAAAAATGTTTAGAGGACTGGATCTGGGGAACCGCGGCATGGAAGCCCGGATGTAGCAAGACAGGCCCACGAAGGCGGTGCTGGCAGTAGCCAGTCTCTGGTTCGCCAAAGGAGGCCATGTTGAGTAGGTGGGAGTAGTAGCCACAGGAAAGCTCCGGAAAGGTGAGAGCTGGCACAGAAGGTACACACGCCACGTTCAGGTTTATAAGTGCACACCACAAAGCACTTACATTTTGAATGTTCATAGCCACATTATTCATTTAAACGTCAAGCAGGGAACGACCCAAATGCCTGTCCACAATAGAAGGGGCGAACAGAAGTTCTTTCACAGAGTGATTGAAAGGTAAGAGCTACCCACGCTGTGGACGATTCTCACAGTCAATGTTGAGCATGAGCCAAACATGGAAGAGGACGTGCTGTTTGATTCCAGCGACATGAAGTTTAAAAAAATGGAAAGTCCTGCTTTTTAATCCTTGTGACAGAAGTTAGGGTTCTGGTTATCTTTGGGGGGCAGTGGTGACTGGAAGAGGCCATGAGGAGGACTTTTGGGAACTGGTCACATCGTTTCCTGATCTGGGTGCTGGTTACGTGAATGTATTCACCTTGCGGAACTTCATTGAGCTACATACTCACGATCTGTTTGCTTTTCCGTAGGAATGATATATTTCAAGGAAATGTTTGTTAGTAATAAAACCTTCCCTTGACCCCAATTTACCCTCCAGCTATACTCCTTCCCTTCACAGTAAAACTCATCTCGAATTTCTCTCCTTCCATTTTCTCTTGAACTCACCCCAACCAGACATTCCAGCTCCCTAAGCCACAGAAATGGCCTTGGGCAAGTTCTCAAGACCTTCATTTTGCTAAATCCGGTGGCCAAATTGCTCGCCTTGTGTGACGGTGTCCAGCAGCCATCACTGACAGCACTAGATGCAGTTGATCGTTCTCTTCTAGAAACATTTGCTTCACTGAGCTTTCAGGAAAGACACCATTCTCCAGATTTTCCTCCCCTCTCCAGTTGCTCCTTAAAAAAAAAAAAAAATGCAGATAGGTCATGATGGAGGAAGCCATTTGGCCCCTCAAGGGTGGGAAACAGTTGTAAGGAGAGAAAACAGCCTTGGGCCTCCTGGATAAGCTCTTCTGGGGCATCCTGGCATCTTGCTCCCAGCAGCAGCACAGAGCCTGGCTCAAGGCGATAAAGTATTTGTGGAGTGAATGAAGACTAAGAATTGGAATGTTATCCTGAAGCCAAAGGCTTATAAGGACCTCTGAGAAGCCATCCTTCCGTCCCCACTACCCCCGTGGAAGATGGACTGGTTTTATGGCTTGGTGTGTTGAGGCAGGTGCCTAGAGTTCCTTTTCTCTCCTGAAAAGATTGAGGACTTTTCTGCAGCTCTTCCCCTTCGTGGGCATTGGCGCAGCACCCAAGGAGGCCGCCAGAGGGCACTTGTTTCCCGGGAGAATATTATTGCTGGGGAGCGGGGGTAGGGGAGAGAATTGAGTGTTGGGAGAAAAGACAGCTATCATTAGAGAGACTTGGGCTGGAAGCTAAGCACAGTAAAAAACTGAATGTACCCCAGTTGTCGGTCTGTTTCCAGAGCCTTTTGCAGAGTGGGACATGCTCGGGGCCCGGAGCTCCAAACCCGTGTCGTTAGTCTGTGCTGGGCCTTTATCTTATGTGTCATTTTCTTGACCACTCTGGGTCTCAGTTTTACCCCAAGGAAATGGGAGGAATGACCCTGATCAGTATACCACCCAGAGGCATCAGCAAGAGGGAACAAAGCAAGTAGTATAAATACTTTTTGGAAGAAATGTGAGGCATGCTGATCTCGGTCACACCCTGCCCTGTGCTAAGGCAACACCTTTGTGTATGACATTACTGCCAGTGAGTGCCTTAAGCTGTGCATTCTTGGGGAGGTGATTCCCCAGCAGGTAGAGGTGATAGGGCCTGAGTTAAGTCAGAGGCAGCAGGCAGGGAATGGAGGCCATTGGGGCAATAGGGAGCCATAGTAGGTTCTGGGGCAGGGGGTAAGGTTCATTCCAAAGGGTCAAGTTTTCTTGTGAGGTTTCCTGGAAGTCAGAGGTCCTGGATAGCAGCTGAGCCCTCCTCACAGCCTGCACCTATGTCCCCACAGAATGTACTGAGAGGGAGAAAATGCTATGCTGGGGACAGGATGGGACTGGAGACCAGCAAGCTGGACCTGTGGTCTCATTGCCCTGTCCCATTCTTTCTCAATCCTGCGCCTCTGAAATTGTTCCTGGGGTTCCCTCCCATCCTGGTTGAGTTAGAGCCTCTTGCACCATCCAGCTGTTA
>NW_006437747.1:0-419 GCF_000325575.1 Pteropus alecto
CATTATTATTTTCCTTATGCTACACTTTATATCTCTATATCTATTTTATAACTATCCATTTGTACTCTTAATCCCTTTGCCCTTTTTCGCCATCCCCCCAAACCCTCCTCCCATCTAGTAGCCCTCAAAATATTCTCTGTATCTGTGAGTTTATTTCTGTTTCTGTTATTTTTTTGTTCTTTAGATCCCACATGTACATGATATTATGCGATATTTGTTTTTCTCTGACTTATTTCATTCAGCACAATACCCTCTGGGTCCATCAAGGAAAAATCTTTTTCCATCACCTTCTTTTTAGTCTGTGTGTGTCTTTTAATCTGAAGTGAGTCTCTTGTAGGCAGCATATGTAAGGGTCTTGTTTTCTTATCCATTCAGCTACTCTCACTTTTGGTTGGAGCACTTAATTCTGTTCCATTTGA
>NW_006437748.1:0-20553 GCF_000325575.1 Pteropus alecto
GAGTTCAAATAAAAATCTCATAAACTTCACATTGCCCGCATACATATTATATATATATATAATCTATATAGTTATATTTTGTTTATATTTCTTATATTTTACGTATACTTAGTGAGCTTATCAGCCTTAAAGCTTCACAATGTGCATATTTTAAATAATGAGAGAATTAACATTATTTCGCATAATGTTTACAGATATTGATTTGATTGAAAATCTTTGTCAACCATAATACCTTCTATGCCAAAAGCTTATTGGCTTAGACTGGCCTTTGTTTTTTTATGCAGCTTTACTGTTATACATGACATAGTTCTGGCCTTCATACCAATCACAATCATGATGATTGGTCTTTACCATTATCTAAAAAGAATAATAGTTGACCACTGATGTCTGCATATATATAAAGGTTAAACTTGTCCAGAGAAATATGAAAATGAAGAAAACTGTGAAAGATAAAGATTTAATAAGATCTAAAGAGCAAAAGAAAAATTACACTTGAGTCTGTCTTTAAGTGATAGATAGTTCCAATAATAAATATATTTTTTACTAGATTCATCAGAGAAAAGTCCAAATAATGATAGAGATTCCATAGGATACATGCACTGGTATTGAATATTTTGAATAAGTGTTAATATCAAACTACCCTTGGGGATAATCTACCACTGAACGTGTGTAGACTGAGAAAAGGCAGAATAGAAAAGTGATGTTACTGATTGAGGCCAAATAAAAAGTCAATGTTCATCAAAATTATCAATGGAGATTTTGGTAAAACAAGAAATAATTATCCATTGGGACATAAACTTGTTTCAAAATATTTCCTTTTGTTTTCTTAATTACACAAGGCCTAAAAGTAATTTAAACAGTAATAAAAAAAAAATCTTTTAACTTCTACAGCACAACTCTGTAAAGCATTTTATAATTTTAAGTAGCTCCAATCAACTCTATATTACAAATGAGACTCGCAGACCAAATAGAAATCTTATGCTTACGACATTTCTGCCACAATCATATATAAAAAACATATGGTGTATTTCCCAAATGGTAATAATAAATAAACAACTGTAAAGCTATATTTTTATATCCTAAACTATAGCTATCAACAACCTGAATGTAAATTAATCACATTATAGAATACCTATATTAAATAAATTTAAATGTTCTATGAGTTAAAAACACTGTTTTATGTGCCCCCTTATCTGAAGTTTTATCTACTTACAAGTACATCAGCTTTGCCACTTAGTCCCTTCCCATAGTCGTCAGTTGCAATGACTTGAAACTTGAAGTAGGACCTCCTCATATTATGGAAGAGCATAGCAGTTTTGATAAGCCCTGTATATGTTTCCACCACAAATCCTTCTTTTCCCTCTTTAATTGGTGGTATTATGAGTCTGTATGCCATGACACTATAATTGCCAGTATCTTTATCAGTAGCCTAGGAGGGAGAAAAACACAGGTTATAAATAATCAGTAAAAAAAATAACTTTTAGTAAAGGATTTATTTATTTATGTTTGTAAGAATGATGTTCCTTGTGTAGTAATAATATAAAAAGTCTTTTTTTTTCTGGATATTATATAGATTTATCGACTTTATGTCCACAGGGTCAAATGGTTGTCATTAGAATGATAACTACTGAACTGTGAATTAAAGAACATAGACACTAACAGAGTCCAGTCCATGAATCAGGTGTTTTGAATGGCATGTCAAATGGGTTCATCTCTGGGCTGTGGTCCAATTTGGTTTAAGGGTGGGATTGATTATGTACTTAATCATTGCTTTGTGTATAAGCATTGTATATGATTGTGTATATGTGCTTTTTATCTAACCTATTTCCTAAAGGGAAAAACAATGAAATAAACATATTTATACTCAGTGACAATAAAACAAATCAAAGTTCAGAGCTTTTAACCAATAATCTCAGATATGCATAAAGAGATTCTAATCAGTTAATGCCATGTCATAATTTGAGAGGGTTAGAATTCTACCACAACTTCCTTTTTTATTATCTTGTATCCTGATTAACCATATTTATTCTTGGTGGTAGGTGCTTATGACCTACATGTTAAGGTTTTTTAATATTCATAATTTTAAAAAAGTAAATAGTTGCTTAGTATACGTTTGTGTGTGTGTGTGTGTGTGTGTGTGTGTGTGTGTTTAATAAAGCTGTGAGCATAATACATTAGGCTGGCTTTATGGCTTCTACTTCAGGAAAATTTTTCAGAATGCCAATTTGAAAATTATTTCATAGTAAAATATTTAGAAGCAGAATTAATCTTAGTGAATTAATACAAAGCTATATATACCCTACTCATGAAACTAGATATGTAAAGGTTATGTTTTTATTACTATTTCCATTATCTGATTATTCTTAGTTTAACCAGTGACATTACTATTAAATGTCATGTATCAAGTATTTATGTTTTGCCATTACAATACTAAAAGTTCTACAAAAGTAATCATTTTTAATAAAATAAAAACTCTCAGAGGAATGTATTATTCTAATTATATGTATTAGTGCTGTTCAATAGAACTTTCTGTAATGATGGAAATGCTCTAAATATGTTCTGTCCAATACAGTAGCCCTTAGCCACATATGACTATTGAACACTTGAAACAAGGCTAATGTGACTAAGAAACTGAAATTTTAATTTAGTTTAATTTTAATTAAAGTTAAGTAACCAAAGGCTACATAGTAAGCGTTTAAGTTGGGATATAATAACAACAATAGTAAATAATATAAATGTGTATTAAGATGCAGCATGAGCCTGTCTCTCTAGCTTCAAATTTGATATATGTGCTTAACCTGTTAGATAAGGTCACTTAAAAACCCCAGATATTTCATTTCACTTCAGGATAAAGTATTTCTTGATTTTTCTTAGAAGTTAAAATTCTCAGCATTAGAATAGGATAAGTTCTGACTTGTCCTATTGTCCTATCTCTTTAGATGATCTGGATGGTTTACATGACAGAGCTTAGTTTTGGCATTAGAGGAATAGTAATTAGATTTCAACATTAGGCCACATTATTACTTAAAGAGAAAAAAAGAACAAAGAAAAAATAGTTATCAAAGTTCTTCTTTTTAAGATTCGAACTTCAGAGTTTTTATTCATTTAACAAAGCACAGCATAAAAAGTAAAAAGCACATTTCCAACTAAAGTTAAAATCAGAGTTTGAATCAAATAATCAAAGACATATCTTTTATATATCATGAGCTAATTTGGGACTAATGCCAACTCACTCAAAGATTTGGTTCAATATTATCCTTTAACTTATGATTAACACGGCCATTTCCCCTAAAATAAACTTTTTATTGCTAATGCAAAATTTATTGAAGTATAAGAAATATACACCAAAAAATGCAAAAATCTTAAGTGTACAGCTCAATAAAATTCTGCAAAATATACATATCCATGAGACCAGCATCTGCATCAAGAAATACAACATTAACAGCATCTCAGAATGTCTTTCATGCTCTTCCAGCCATCCTAGCTTCCCAAGGAAACCACTATCCTAATTTCTAACACTAAAGATTAGTTATGCCTATTTTTAAACTTTATATTGATGGGGTCATAATATATGTTCTGTTTTCTGTCTAACCTCTTTTACTCAATTTTGTGTTGTGAGATTCTAAACTTTTATATTTTAAAATGGACTTGGTAACAACACAATCACATTTAGAAAAGAAAAGGTGGTTACAATAAAATCATTGTGATTGCTTGGTACATTAAGCTTCTTTGCATAGTTCTTACTGATTAACATACAATTTCAAAAAACAAATAATTTCACTTTATTGTATTGCTAATTTATTAAATTAGGATAACCACAAAATAGCCATATTTTATTTTACATATTAAGGTGCTCTTTTAACATACCTTTCCTGAAACAAAAATCATTTAATGCAAAAGTTTGGGTATGGAATGAATAATTATAACTCAAGAATATCTATTTTCTTTTATAATTTTTCATAGTACATTTGAACCAAATTGTCAAAATGAGATACAGGATTTTAAAAAATCATGTTTACTAGACCTTTTTTCCAAAATTTTAAAACTCTACCTGTTGGTAATAATAACTCCACTTTAAATTTCTATTTTTTGAAGGGGCTTGATCCTCTTTGAAATATCAAAGTTCTCATTTCAGAAAACACTTATTGAGGATGGTTGACAGAATCATTAGCATTTTTTCAAATCTCCTTGCTCTCTTCCAAGTATATATAGTGAAATACTGGTAGGTTAAACAGTGAATGATAAAAATCCCAATAAGTATTATACTTTTAGAATTTTCAAGTTTAACATTGAATCTATCCAATTTTTAACAAACAATGGATTTAAGACTGAAACCTATATATAAGATGTGACTGATAGATGTTGGATATGTATATTACAACCATACACAGGTAACAGTGTTATTATTATAAATCAATTAAAAATACCATGCGTTTAAAAACATACCAAGTCACAAAAAATACCGACAACAAAATTAAAAACACAATTTTTAATCAGGTTCAAGATGTGAACAAACTAAGAGAGTTTCAGCATAGAGTATATTGTATCTATTTGTTTCCTACTTTTAATAATTTTAATTTTGCTTGTTTGTTTTTTGTATTGCATTTTGGAAAGAGGAAGACTCAAAAGTCAGATGTGATTTTAAAAAAGTCACTTAGAGTTTCAGGTTTCCTTATAAAATGAGAATATTGATTAACAAATATTATGTTGAGATATTGTATAGCCAAGTACAGTATAATGTCATAATTATCTAAATTTTTATCATATCAAAAAATTACATTTTTCCACATAGGCATTTACCAATCAATATGCAACTTGAAGCACAAAACCAGGTAAAACTCTTATTACTTCAGACATATTATCATAAGATTATAACTACTTTAATACAATACATTAATCAGTTTTTTTTCTTAGCTCAAGATGCACATACTTTGTTCTCCTAATATATATGCATATATATATATATATATATTTTTTTTTTCTTTTCCTGGTCTCCTTATTGCTTCCTGGTCACTTTTGAATCAACCATGCACAACCACTCTCTCAAGTGAAATCCATGCATTTATGTGTAGTATGCATTTACCTTTCCTTGTTGCTGAATATAATGAGGCTGTAGGTATCTAGTTCTTAGTCTACCTCTTTAACTTCACCTTCATTTTGAATGAATTTCAATGTTTATGTAGATGACACACCCATTTCAAATTCCTAGGCATGAAAATCTTTCAATTTTTGAACTGACTGCATCAATTCAACTCCAGTTTTTTGGTTTATGGAGATATTGTTCCTAAGAAAACACTGAAGCTCTGGAAGCATAAACTTTAATGTATAAATTTCTGACCACAACTTCCCATTGCCTTCTTATTCAGTTAAGAGCACTTCTATAATAACAGTAAAATTTTAATTCCAAAATATCTTCAGTGCTCTCACTACTTCAGGGCTTACATCTCTTCCCTATCCATTATAGATTTCACGGTCACCTCGTTCTCATTTTTTCTCCTTCCATACCTGGAACTTCTTTCTCTTGAATCAATTTAATGATCAACCTACTCTTGGGTGACTGAAGAGTAATGAAAGAAATTAAATAATCAGGCAGACTAATGCTACTATGAGTCCATGATCTCTGAGTGCAACTGTGCTTTTATTTATTTGGAAAAAAATTGTTTTGTTCTTTATCTTGCTCCAAAAGTTCACTCTTTTCTTCAAATCGCATATTTTTTCAGTCTCCTCCAGTGAAGTTATAATTCATATAAAAATTGAGGATACCAGTGTGAAATCTCTCAACTTCTCGGCCTATAACTATAAAAGTACCTCTATTTGTACTTATTGTCTTTCTTCAAATCTCAGAGTAACAAAGTGACTCTTCTGTTATGAAGGTTCTTATTCCTTCATCTGAATCTCTCCTATATCTTCAATGTCTAATGCTTCATCAGCTCTGTCTGTACTTCCAATCTTTTCCTCTACAGACTATATGACATCTACCTTTCTCTCATTAAAACAAAACTAAAATTTTCTTTTACTCTATGCCAACCTCAGATCTATTTCTATAATTTTCATATCTATTTTTCACAGTTATGTTCCTCAAAAATATTCCTACAATCATTGCCTCCAATTTTTCACTTCACAGTCATCCCTTAATAGCAGCTGAAATTCTGCTGCTATCATGCCTTTGAATCTGTTAAAGTCAATGATTGAGGTCAGCTCAGCCTCAGATCAATTATCAATCCAGTGCTCTTTAAACGACAAAGAACATTTGCATTATTTGTGTGATATTATTGCTGATGCTGTAAGCTAACATATATTGAACACTTAACAGTTTTCAAAGTGTTATGGAAATATATACGTTATCATATGACAACCTTTTACTGATTAAATTTTATTATTATTTTATAGGTGAAGAAATGGAGGCACAGAGAGATTAGTAATTTTCTCATAATCACACAGATAATTGATAGCACAGCTGGATAGGTCTCACTCTAAAACCACTACATTGAATATGTCAGACTAAGTACCAGGACTAAAATCCCAATGAAAACAACATTAAATACTAGATAAAAGGTCTTAAAAACTCTTCCTAGAAATATCAAGTAGATAGAAAGAAAATGATAAATAGCTAGGTAAAAAATTAAGTGAAGGCAAAAATACAAAAATCTTGGTAGTGATGATGACTTTCATTTAGAGGTTTTTTTGCTGATCTAGGTGAACTTAAAATTTGATTTATGAGGTCTCGAGCGGCTCAGAGAACAGGAGGCAAGACCCAAGGCTTACTCATGGAAGTGAGTCTAAAAAGATTTCCCTTCTCAGAATACTAAATTTTCACTATGAGGGCGAATGAAAAATTCATCTCTCTTTTGCAACCACAACTGCCACAGCCATCTCAAAACTGCAAAGAAAATTGCCTAGCTTAACCCTTGATATTGAGTGTAGTGGAGAAAAAACTTCCTTGAGAATTCATAACCAAACACAAGTTCTCATTAAAGTTTGTATCTTTTATTCACATACCACCAATTTGTTCAACTCAGGGATAAACCATAATATTCTGAATTTATAAATCGAATGGTCCTGAACTCTACTTAAATGAACAGAAACAATGAAATTGAGAATTTGAGAAATGGAATCTTTGATTGATAATGGCCTAATGTCCTCACAGAAGCAAGCACTTTTTCTTTTTTTAATTTTTTTTTACTTTTTAGATGAGGCAACCCTTGGTTAACCTCACAGATTGCAAGGACCTTGTCAGCTTACAATCCCTTATTTTTTTTAATTTTTTACGCCTACAGCACCTTGTCTTCCTAGGTGGTCTCCCATCCAGGTACTAACCAGGCCCGATCCTGCTTAGCTTCTGAGATCAGATGGGATCAGGGTTGTTCAGGGTAGCATGGCTGTAGATGCAAGCACTTTTTCCAAAAAGCTTCTTCCAATCTATGACTCAAATAATTCTGACTTATAAGTTCCAAGGAAGATGAAAAGTAAGAATAAAATAATTCTCAGAATGAACAAGAAACAAACTATCATGAAAATGAGTCTGTTGTGACAAAAAAAAAAAAAAAAAGCAGTCATTTCCACAAAGCTTTAGATATTTGAATTAGCAGACAAGGAGATAAAGGGAATGTGTTCAATATATTTTAATAAATAACAAAGTTCTTAAAATATAAATACATATTGAGAATAATTGAACATAAATAAAAAATATCTTATAGAAATAAAAATATATAATTGAAATAAAAACTCAGAATGAAGTTGTTAGATTAGGCAGAACTGAAGAGAGAATTAGTGAACTGAATAATAGGCAAAAGAAATGATCCAGAATGCTTCACAGTTACAAAGATGAAAAAAAGTCTAAAAGCAAGTTTAAGACAAAATTTAAAGTGACAAAGTTTAGCAAACATCTAATCAGAGTTTCAAAAGGAGAGAAGGGAGAATGGGACAAAATTTTCCAAAACTGATAAAAGATAGCTATCCACAGATTCAAGCCCAATAAACTGTAAACAGGGTAAATAACAAGTAATCTATACCTAGAACCCACACATCATGTAGAAACTGCAAAAAAAAAAAAAAAAAAACCCTGCCTCTGTCCCAAAAGTGGAGTCTTAAAAGTAGTAGACTGACAATTGACTTCTTAACAGCAACATTAAATGATAGATGCTAAGAAAATAATATCTTCAAAGTAAAGAGAAGATAACTGTGCATTTAAAATTCTAGTCCTAATGAAAATGTCTTTCAGAAGCAAGAGTAAAATTAACACTTTTTCAATCACTGAAAGAGTTCAACATAAAAAGATACCCAGGGAAAGTTCTAAATTGTGTACTTCAATTGAAAGGAATGTGATTCCACATGGAAGGTCTATGATTTAGGAGGAAATGGAAAAGCAAAAAGAGTATTAAATATGTGAATAATTGTATAGAACAGACTCTTCAGCATAATAATTATAGCATTATGTATGGTTAAAAAATAAAAATAAATCACAATAATATATAAGTTGGAATGGGAGTAACTGTAGTTAAACATCCTAAGACTAAATAATAATGTTCAAGCTGTATGGGGCATTAAGTTTTTTAGGTATGTGTTATGTTAAAATTTCTAAAGTAACCCTAATTAAATAAAATAGAGTGTATTACTTCTCAAATATAGCAGGGATACACGTGGTTAAAAAATTTATCCTCAGAAAATTTTAATAGAAAAAATATAGGAAAAAAAGGACAATGGAAAACTAAAATAAAATGATAGGGAGTAAAATCTATTTTACCTGTAATTATAACAATGTAATTAAATCTTTTCAACAAATAAGATTAATCACAATGGATGGAATACACTCTACTGTATAAAATATCATCCTTAAAAGTAGAAAAGTAATTGATAACATAAGTCAAAGTTCATTTACATTTTAATTTATAACACATTTATTTCCAGGTAGAATTTTACCTTCTTGTTTTAGGGGAGGGGAAGTAGAAAAAGAACTAATATTTAAACATTTTAACAATATGAGAAGCAAGGCCTGATACATTCTGTTTGGCAAAGAAGAACCAGTTCAAAAGGAAACTGCTTGTCTAAAATGTCATTAGTTAAACATGAATAAAGCATAACAGCATGTGGTATTTTTAAAATTATTATGAATATAACCTGTACTGTTTCCTTCAAAACTGAAAGGAAAAATTAATTAAAATTATCAACCTATTCTATCACTTTTTAGATAGTGAAATAAAGGGATATCTCACAAGCTTGGTTAAATTAATGTCTAAAAATTAAAGCTGATACATAATGGAAACTCTAAATGGATCAAATTTACTAAATAATCAATGTCATTTTACTTATTCCATCAGCTTCTTTATAATCAAAATTTTATACTGGTTTTCTGACAGTCATTATTACCTGGAAGAGCTGACTATGGAAGATTCAAGTCACTGACTTTTGTGAGTTTCTCTTAGTGAGCAAAATAAGCAAAGTTACATCTAAAGTTGTTTTAAAAGAACAAAAGTCAGAAATGCATAATATAATTATACTTGCTATAATTATTTTTTAATAAAAGCTAAGACACAGGAAACCACTTACACACTTCTCAGACCTCTTTTTGAAATTTTAATACACACAGGTGCCCAACATTAAGAGAAAATCACCAAATAATTGCCTCTATCATACAGAGGAGTAAGTGAGCTCATTAATTTTCTAGCAGCCTAAATAACTGTTCCCTTCTGTTGTGTAAATGAATACGATGGATGCAGAAATATTAGTAGAATAATTAGCGATGTCCTAAGAAATTCTGAAACCCATTAAAGTACAATAATGCTAACTTTAATTTTACCTTCTCAATTAAACCCAATTTTAACACTTAACAGCATTAAGGGCTCACTTTTTTAAAATGTGAAAATATTTTAGAATGTTGGGGGGAAAATACTCAAATCTTACATTTTCACCAACTAATGTCAGTATTTCACGCTTTGCTTACAAGAGGCAAAAAGAACAGAGCTTTTGTTTCTTAAACTGCCTTAAGTTGGCTCTTGTCTTCTTAGAAATTACAAAGAAATCTTCATTTTAAAGCCTTTAAAGACAGACAATATATACAACATATGATAAAATATAAATGAGGAAAATCTCAGGTTTATTGATCTATTTATGACTATTCAAGATTCGTGCAAAAAAAGAGGAAAGAAATAGTTTAAATAAGGAAGCTTAGTGTTTGACTTTTTCATAAGAATATCAAAAAAGTTACCACAAAAGATAACAGAAAAAAAGAAAACTACAGACCAACATCTCTCATGAACAAAGATGCAAAAATCCTAAATAAGATATTAGCAAATCAAATACAGCAACATATTAAAGAAGATCATACACCACGATCAAGAGGGCTTCATCCCAGAGGCACAGGGATAGTTCAACATACACAAGTCAATTAATGTGATACAACACACATACAAATTAAAAAATAAGAATCATATGATCATATCAATAGATTGGAAAAAGCCTTTGACAAGATACAGCATCCATTTATGATCAAAACACTTAACAAAATCGGTATAGAAGAAAAGTAACTTAACATAATAAAAGCCATCTATGACAAACCCTCAGCCAACATTATACTTAATGGTGAAAAACTAAAAACTTTCTCTCTAAGATCAGGAACAAGACAAGGCTGTCCACTATTGCCACTGTTATTCAATATAACATTGGAGGTCCTAGTAAGTGCAATCAGGCAATAGAAAGATATAAAAGGCATCCAAAGGAAACAAAGAAATTAAACTGTCACTGTTTGTGGATGACATGATCCTCTATATAGAAAACCCTAAAGAATCCACAAGAATACTACTAGAAACAATAAGCAAACACAAAAAGTCTCAGGATACAAAATCAATGTTCAAAAATCCATAGGGTTCCTGTACTTTAATAATGAAGTGTCAGAAAAAGAAGTGGAAGAAATATTTCCTTTTGCAATTACAACAAAAAGAATAAAATACCTAGGAATAAATCTAACAAAATATGTGAAGGACCTATACAATGAAAACTATAAGACCCTATTAAAAAATATCGAAGAAGATACAAAGAAATGGGAAGATATTCCATGTTCTTGGATTGGAAAAATCAACATAGTTAAAATAACCACATTACCTAAAGCATTATACAGATTAAATGCAACCCCCATCAAAATCCCATCAATGTTTTTTAAAGAAATAGAACAAAAAATCATCAGATTTGTATGGAAGCACAAAAGACCCCGAACTGCCAAAACCATCTTGAGATAAAAGAATGAGGCTGGAGGCATTACTCTGCCTGACTTCAAATTATACTACAATGCGACAATAATCAAAATGGCATGATATCGGCAGAAAAACAGACAAATAGACCAGTGGAACAGAATCAAGAATCCAGAAGTAAACCCATATTTATATGGGCAAATAATTTTTGACACAAAAAGTCAAAAACATACAGTGGATAAAGGGAAGCCTCTTCAATAAATGGTGCTGGGAACTGGAAATCCACTTGCAAAAGAATGAAACTAGACTTTTGATTATCACCACACACCAAACTTAGCTCAAAATGGATTAAGGGCCTGAATATCAGACCCAAAACAATAAAATGCATAGAAGAAAACACAAGAGCTAAACTCAAGGACCTTGGACTTAAAGAGGATTTTGTGAATTTGACCTCAAAGACAAGGGAAGTAAAAGCAAAAATAAACGAATAGGACTACATCAAACTAAAAAGCTTCTGCACAGCAAAAGAAACTATCAACAAGTTAGAGAGACAACCATCCAAATGGAAAAATATATTTGCAAGCAACTCTTCTGATAAGAGTCTAATATCCAAGATCTACAAAGAACTCAATAACAACAAATAAACAAACGATCCAATCAAAAATTGGGCAGAGGACCTGAATAGATACTTCTCTCTAGAGGACATACAAATGGCCAACAAATATAAGAAAGATGTTCAACATTGCTAGCTATTGGGGAAATACAAATCAAAACCACAATGAGATACCATCTCACACCTGTTAGAATAGCTATAATCAACAGGACAAGTAATAACAAATGTTAGAGAGGATGAGGAGAAAAAGGAACCCTCATACACTGCTGGTGGGGTTGCAAATTGGTATGCCATTATGGAAAACAGTATGGAGGTTCCTCAAAAAACTAACAATTGATCTACCATATGATCTAGCAATCCCTCTACTGGGTATTTACCCCAAAGACTTGAAAACCCATATCTGAAAAGATATTTGCACATCAATGTTCATAGCAGCATCATTCATGGTGGCCAGGACATTCAAGCACCAAAGTGTCCTATGATAGATGATTGGCTAAAGAAGCTGTGTACATATACACTATGGAATGTTACTCAGCCATAAGAAGAGATGAAATACTGCCATTCGTGGCAACTTGGATGGACTTCATGCTAAGCAAAATTAGCCAGACAGAAAAAGTTGAAAATCACATGATATCATTTACATGTGGGATATAAACCTAAAAGCAACAAATGAACAGGACAAACAAAGAGAGACTCATGGACACGGACAATTGACTACTGGTTACCAGAGGGTAGGGAGAAGGGACAAATGGGAGGTAAAGGGGGTCAAATATGTGGTGACAAAGAAATCTAACTATTAGAAGTGAACACATAGTGTAAACATATATTGCCTTCCTGTTAAAATACACAGGATTTCATTAACCAATGTCACCATAAAACATTTTTTTTAAAATAAAATGAAAATTCTAAAACAAACAAACAAAAAATGGTCCCACAGTACAATGTTAATAATTCCTAATTTCAATATGTTCTTTGGTATTTGTATAGTTAAATAAAAGTTGATATAATTCAGAAATATTCTAATTAGCAAAATACAACTTTCTGTAGAAAGAACAATTTAATGATAATATGTAGAGACATACAACATAGTTTGAATTATAAAGACCTTTCAGGGGTTTAATTATTATTTTAATATAGTTAGAATTTATCAGAATTAAGAGTTAATTAGAACTGAGTTCACTCTTAATTTAAAGAGTGGTGCCAAATATCATGGGATAATAACTATTTTAAAATTAAGGAAAGAAAACTGAACTGAAGAAAAGCAAAATGTTTCTTTTATTACTTCTTAAAGTTATACACTGAAATATTCTATGTTAAAGAAGGCATGCGAGTTCAAAATAAGAAAAACTTGCATTATATAATAATGGACACATTATTAAAATTTTATTTTCTTTTACTTATAAAATATTTTGGAAAATAAATATTATTACCTCAAAAATAATTGTTTTGTTCTTTTCTTCATTATTGCTGATATAATGACTAATTGTATATTCCTCAATAATGCTTTAAAATGAACTCTGAAATTATTTCTTTGAACTTTCATTCATGTGGAAAATATATTAATTGTGTTCTATTCAGTAGAAATAGCAACAAAAGAAAACACATGTACTATGAGCCCTTTATTTGAAGAGAAAATTAGTTTTAAATGTTGATTTTGAATCAAAAAATGTTGTTTTTACTAGAAGCTTACTTACACAGATTTATAAAGCAGGGTTAACCTTACATTCATTTTAAATTTTAATTATTGTTCATTTTCTCATCTTTTAAAATTTGTTTCACTTGGTTTATAGATTAACTAGAAAAATCTTTTTGAAAGATAAAAATTTAAATTTAAAGTAGAATACATAACTTTTAAAAAAATCCTCTTGAACATAAACTTTTAAAAACTTGATTTGTTCCCATTATTAGAGTATTTATCTCAGTGTTTAAGTTGTTGATGAATTTGTTCCACCTTGTTCCATAAAGAGATTTGAGCATTTAAACATCTTCAAATATATTTTTATAATTTTAAAGTAGACTATTAATGTTAGAAAATAAATAATGGCAATAAAATTCTAGAATACGAATAATGTATAAGAAGCTTACTAATCCCTCAATTTCTAAGTTTAATAAAAAATCAGGGGAAATGAATAACGAGGAATTTGAGATTTAAATCTGAATATTGAACTCTATGCAGTCTTTCTGATAATGTTTCATGGGTTATCTAATATGAGAGTAACAAGCACAAACAAAAAGCTTTACTACACAACAAACAAACAAACAAACAGGAAACTTTTATCATAACTCTACTAAAAAAAAAGGAATACACCAAAAGAAAATAGAAGTCAATTTATAAACCTTTTACTTTGGAAAATAACTTGAGAACTTTCAAAACTATATTAAATGTAAAATGCTACAATGAAACTAATGTTCACCATTTCATTAAGTGTTTTAATCATAAATAAATGTTATATCTTGTTAAATGAGAATTTGACATCAAAGACAAGTGAACTAAAAGCATAAATAAATGAATGGGACTATAGCAAACTAAAAAACTTCTGCACAACAAAAGAAACCATCAACAAAACAAAAAGGCAACTGAGGAAATGGGAGAATATATTTGTAAATAGCACCTCTGATAAAGAGGTTAGTATCCCAAATACATAAAGAACTCAACTCATACAACTTATACAACTCAATAACAAAAAAAAAATCCATTTTAAAAATGAGCAGATGACTTGAACAGACATTTCTCCCCAGAAGACATACAAATGGTAACAGACATATGAAAAGATGCTCATCACTAGCTATTAGGGAAATGCAAATCAAACCACAATGAGATACCTCCTCACACCTGTAAGAATGGCTACTATTGACAAAACCTGATCCCTTTTACCCTTATTTACCTCCCTGCCTCTACCCTTTCCCTCTGATAACCACTAGAATGGCTATTATCAACAAGATAAGTAATAACAAGTGTTGGAGATGTTGTGAGGTGGGAAAGTAAATTGGTACAACCACCATTGTTGGTGGGAAAGTAAATTGGTACAAACTGTATGGAGATTCCTCAAAAAGTTAAGAATAGAATTACCTTATGGCTCAGCACTCCTTCTGGGTATCTATGCAAAAAAAAAATTGTAAACATTTATACATAAAGATATATACACTCAAATGTTCACTGCAGCATTATTCATGGTGGCCAAGACATGGAAACAACTGAAGTGCTCTTTGATAGATGATTGGCTAAAGAAGATGTGGTACATATATACAATGGAATATTACTCAGCCATAAGAAGAGATGAAATACTGCCATTTGTGACAAGAATGGATCTTGAGATGATCACGCTAAGTGAAATAAGTCAGATGAAAAAAGTTGAGAACCATATGATTTCACTCAGATGTGGGATATAAAACTGAAAGTAACAAATGAACAAGACAAACAAACAAAAGCTGATGGACACAGACAATGGTTTAGTGGTTACCAGAGGGAAAGGGGAGAGGAGGGAGGTAGAAAAGGGAAAGGGGTTCAAATATATGGTGACAGAATTAAATTTGACTTGGGGTGGTGAACACACAATACAATATACAGATGATGTATTATTGAATTGTACACTTGAAACCTATATAATTAGTTAAGAAATGTCATCCCAATAAATTTAAAAAAAAATGCTATAAAGCAGGGTGGTCAATATTACAATTCCATCTTGAGATGATATGAAAAAATATTAGCATTCACTATTGATGATTTTTAGATATATTTTTTTATTTTTTGAGAATCGTATGTAATAATAATAACTTATGAATCTATAATTGCAAAATTATTAAAACATTTTTGCTTTTCCTTTTAAAATTTTCTAAATAATTTCTACCTAATTATTCTTGCTGTTATTTGTAAAGACAAAAAGTTGTAACAACTTAAATGGCTGATAGTCTTTTTTTTCAGATTTATTGAGAAATAATTGACATACATCACTGTATAAATAGAAAGCATATAGGCAGATGGTTTGATTTACAAATATTGTGAAATGATTGTCATAATAAGTTCAGTCAATAGTCTTGTATGATGTGTCTAATATATAAGTATTTCATTACTTCTTGCTTAATACAAAAATATCAGAAAATATAAATTAACTAAAATATTAAAAACTCTATCAATTTATAGTCATTATTATCTTTATATATGTCTTTATATGTAAAATGTATACACAAAGCATATGTATACACACACATTTTCTGTATGTAGAATTATACAGGGTTATACCATTTTTATGGTTTCTGAAGCTACTATTTTGTTATTAACTAGGCATTGAATTTTCTTTATTTCAAACAAAAGAGAGTACATTTCTACTTCAAACAAAACACTAAAGTAAGATTAAAAATTGTAATAATCAAGTAGTGTTATTTTAAAAAGTAGAAATATTTTTTAAAGGATACATAAAATCTATAAATTGTTGTAAAACTACCCCCGAAATAACACTAACATTACCGAAGCTTGAAAGGTAGTTACTAGGTAACATTTATATTTAATAAAATTGCTAGTGTTTATTTGTTTTGGCTAAAAACCAGCTTTAGCCACCCTGTATTTAATCTAATTACTTTTGGCCAGCCTGCTCTAATCTAAGTAATTCTTTAGACAATGAAGAACTGGCATTGACAATGATCATGATGATTAAATGCAGATTCGGTGTCAGAGCTGAAAAAGAGTACTAAATATAAGATTTTATTCAAGAAATATCTGTGAAAACATAAGAGATAATATAAGTGTATACCCAGTGTCCTGCACTGGGCTAAGCACTTTATCAATAGAGTATCTGGTAGGTAGAAAGAACAAAAGCCATTTTGTAGATGCCGCTTCAGAACCAGAGAAGACTTGGTAAATGACCCCAAATTACATCATTGGTGAGCAGACCCTATAATCTTTCACTCCAAGGCCCAAGTAGGATTTGTCAATAAAGTGATTGCCCTGAGAGAAGTATGTGGTGGGGTAAAGATTTTTCCCAGACTCCTTGCTTCACAGCAAGATGACATCTGTATTGAAATGATAGATTTCATTTAAAATTGCAATTAATATTTTCCTTTTTTTTTTCCCTTCTGTGCAGACGTTAGCAGAGTCCAGTAGGAATTAAATTAAGGCAAGTAGCTTCATCTCTACATCTCTCTTTTAGGACAAAGCGGAACACACTCAGGAAATTGAGTTGTTTATATTCTTATCCTAGTGGTGCTGCTCCATCAAATGACATGTTGAAAGAGAATTCAATGTTTTAATTGCATTTAGTGCTAATCAAATAAATATAGGTGAGATTACACATTTTCATTGTGTTCTTTCTCTTTTCTCATTAGTTATCCCTAGTTTCCATTATGATTATTAACATAACATAACATTAATATGCTCAGGAGGTGCCAGAAAAGATTATATGTCATGCTGTGATTCATTAAAGCCAGAGAAAGAACTGCTTCATTTCTCAACTTTTTAACAGATAATTCATTTCATAAGCTTAAAAGATAAATTTTCTGCTGTTTGGAACTTTCTATTAATACTTTTTCTTTGAAAAATGGCATGTTTTACTATATCTATCTACAAGGGGGAAATTTAACATTTTTATATCACTGGCCTTTTCTAGTCTGAGATTATTTTATTATTTTATTTTTTTAAATTTTAATTTTTATTTAATTCCTAGGTGGTCTCCCATCCACATACTAACCAGGCCCAACCTTGCTTAGCTTCCAAGATAAGACATTTTTAGGTGAGGCAATCTTTGGTTAACCTCACAGATTGCAAGGACCTTGTGAGGTTACAATCCCTTATTTTTCAGGTCTATAGCACGTGGTCTTCCTAGGTAGTCTCCCATACAAGTACTAACCAGGCCCGCCCCTGCTTAGCTTTTGAGATCAGATGGGATAGGGCTTGTTCAGAGTAGCATGGCCATAGACAAATTTGAGGTTGTTTTTACAGATAGCTTTAGTACAATTCTTTTTTGGGGGCAGGGGGGGACTATTTAAGAAATTTTTCCGATTTGTTGATTATTTTTAAATTTTATTTGAGGACTTTAAGATTTTTTCCACTTCTCAGACATGTTAATTCCTAGAAGATAGTCTCATTAAATTGTATGGTTTGCTAATGTGATCATGGCCCCAAACCCCAATTTATCTTTTTTCAAAAACTATTCTTTTAAAAACTGTTCTCTGGATAAATTGATGCTGGTTCTATCTGAAGGCTGAAATTTCTCCTAGCTGTGCTGTTAGGGTTTTTTCTCAGAACTTCACACCTGTGTATGCAGAAATTATTTTTTCCTTAAATTTGTTACAGCTTTCTGAAAGGGAAATACGAAGCTATTGATAATTATTTATCAAATAAAATATGTACAAAATACTCAAAATACAGTGTTAATGCCATTTATTTTAAACATATAAATATGTCTCATAAATGCCAATCTGATCCTTTTTGATATGAGGACTATGTCATTTAAAATATGTAAGTTAAAGTGGTTATATTGATTATATCTCAATGAGATAAGATTTTAGTAAAAATACTATTTCAAAAATAGAATTTGCATAACTATTAAATAATGGAGGAATGTCTCATATTATCTGTCAGCTTTTATAAATATTCCTTATTCTGCCATTAAAATAAGAAGAAAAATTAGTATTCTATATTGACACTAAAGGTGAATTCTAGAAAGATAAATCCACTATTCGGTTTCAAGGGCAATGATAAAATATCTGAACGTTCAATAGAATTGTGGTTTTAATAAGATGCGCACTGTGCATACCAAATTAGAACATTTTGAGTCTGAGATTATAGTATCTTATAGGTATAAAGAACTATTCAGATAAAATAACTAACAATGACTGTGAACATTTATTGAGAGATTTCAGAGAACCAAGCACTATATTCAGTGCTTCATAAACATTTTTTCATTTATACTCATAAGAAATTTGTTAGATAATATTGTCATCGGTGGCAGACCTGATGTCTACAGAATTTAAGAAACTTGTCCAAGGTTATCCAGCCCAGCAGTGGTTAAAAGATAAAAATGTAGGTTTGTCTTCATCATTTATGTTTTTGGAAAAGAGAAAGACATAGATTTAAATATTAAAACTTTGTTTTTATGGCCTTCATATTTTGTATTCATTAACCTTATTCTTCATGATCTTGGGATTTAGCATATTTATAACATTTGATTAAACTCTGATCAATATTGTCTTAAATGAAAGTTCTCTAGTTCTCTTAGTAATTGACAGAAGGAGCAGGAGCTACCATTCATTTCCTGCCTACAGATGTTCCTTAAATTTATTTATTTTTTACACCTTTGGTCTCAGCCTCATTTCATGGTCTAATTTTAGCTCTAATCTAAAATAGTACACCCACAAAGAGCCCCTTCCTCAAAAGTGGTTGCCTCAGTATCAGCTGGCCTTTCTCTGCTCAGATGTTACTCCTGCAGTGTGTTCTGAGCTCACTGCCAGGGTTTTCTGTGTCTAAAAGGCACACTGTTTTTTCCTGTGCTGCCTGTTCTTTGCTCAGTGACTAAATACTTCTTCTAAGACTTCAGTCATCTGTTTCCGTTCATTTATTCTTCCTTTCCAGCTCAGATTCCTCATGAGTATCCTGTAGTATAAAACAGCAGAAAGGCCTCTGCCTATACTCATGTGTCCTACAAGACTCATCAATCTGTTTTTGACCTGTGGACATGACCACTCAATTTTCAGGTCAAAAACCCACACTCTGGCTTACAATTGTGTATTCTGAGACCTAGAACCAGATAAACCCATGTGCTTTTTCATCTTAAGTTGCATTCCCTCTATAAACCCATCTTCCAGATCTAACCTATCATACTTGATATTGTCATCTCTCAGTAACCGCTACAATAATGCATTGCTCTATCTTCCCAAATCACACTTCCTTGATAGAAATCATAACGAAACTGTGTGGCATTGTTTAACCAAGCATTAAAAATAGATCATTTCTTAAAATTAACTAAACAAAAAACTAACAGAAAAATATGAACTCCTCCACTTTCGTCAAAATTATTTTATTATATCTTCCATGAAAAGCTTAATATCGCCAGAAAATTGAATAATTTTCCTTTTGTTTCTATACATTTAGAGATTGATAAACATTTTGATAATTTTATTTTTCAAATTATATCTCTGGAATTAACTAGCATCTAGATCAAAGAATAGAGCATTATAGGTCTCCCACTCAAAATAACAACTATTCTGATTGGATTAGTTTTTCCTGTTTTAGAACTTTATATAAATTGACTTAGGAAATTTGGATTTTTTTTTCCTGAATTCATTTGCTCACATTATATTTCTAAGATCCATCCAAATCATCACATGTAGTAATATTAATTTTCATTGCTCTATAGAATTCCATTGCACAAATATACTATGGTTATTGTATCATATATACTGTTGATTGACATTTAGGTTGTTTTTAGCATTTTGATATTAGAAATAATGTACATGTCTACAAATAATGGATTTTTTGTACATATTTGTTATCAGCACATTAGTGCATTTCTGTTGGATAAATACTTAGGAGTAGAAATTCTGAGTAAGGGGATATACATATGTTGACACTTAAGAGATGATGTTAAACTGTTTTCTAGAATATGGTACTAATTTATACCTCATCAGCAATGTCTAAGAACTCCAGTTGTTTTAAATTTGGTTTTGTCTGTCTTTTAACTCTTCTGATGAATATGTGGTGGTTTCTTGTGGTTTATTTTACAATTCCCTAGTAGTTAATAAAGTTGAATACATATATATATATAT
>NW_006437748.1:20633-30792 GCF_000325575.1 Pteropus alecto
ATTGTTTTTATATCTTCTTTAATCAGTCCCTATTCCAATCTTACTTCTGTGTTTATTGTTTGGTTTTTGTTTTGTCTTGGTCGGTCTTTTTTTTTTCTTCACTCATCAGTGCGTTAGAGTTCTTTATATACTCTGGAGATCTTTGATTTTAAGGCTGTAGTATATCTTGGGGTCTATTGGCTTCAGGTGGTAATAAAGTATTTCAAATTACTATATTGACTTTGTCTTTTTATATGTTACTGGGATCATAAAAGGCCATCATCATCTAGAAAAAAAAAATCCTGAGAACAAATAAAATGAAACAAATACAAAAGAGCTGTAAGTTTACGAAAACAAATGTAGTTACCACATCAAGGTTCAGGATCTACTTAATCCATTGAGTTTTATTATTTGTATTCATTAGAATGTATTTTGGTGAAGCAAGACATTTCTTTGCCTATTTTTGAAAAAAAAATTTAAAGTCTCTGAATTTTTCAGATGTACAGTGACTTATGAACTAACCAGTATAAATTATATTCTTGTTATATATATATAATCTTGCTTCAAGCTTACTGATTTCATTAATGTAAATTGATTAGAACTACTAGGGAGTCACCATTCTTTATGACATATTTGGAATTATTTTTTTCATAATGTACTTTAAAGAAATCTAGCACTTTATTCTTCTTATTGCTAATATAAATAGGCAGTTCAAAATGAAAATACATTTAGAGAAGTATGAATAAACATTTTTTAAAAGGCTTATTTTAATCATTTTTGTTTAGATTTGTGTCATAGTGTCAGGTCAATACAACACAAAGTTAACTGGAGGTTTAAGAAATTACAGGACATTTTCAGACAAAAGTATTTCTTATTTGCCTGAGATGTCTTTGGGATTGTGTCTTACAATACAGTCCTTAATTTACAAAAAAAATTCTAAGATTTTTAAACCTAGTATAAATATTCCAGACAGATCTCTACCAGATGATGCTAAATACAGTTCTTGAAACATAATATAGGAAAGTGCACAAAATTATCACTGTTCTACAACATATAAAATCTGCTACAAAAAATGCAAGCTTGATTCAAAAGATAATATTCCATATCATACTCTGCATTGTTAACACATTTGATCATCTGAAAGACACTCAGGTATTAAATAAATTTCTAATGCTACTAGAGTATGATCAGACTTTGAAATATATGCACCACCAGTGAATTTAGGAAAGGAAAAATGTTTTGGCCATTCATTGAATAAACTGTCCTAATATATCATGTCCAATGGCTTGAAATCTGTAAAAAAGTCTTCAAACTTTTTACTTGTAGGAAAATTTTCAGTTAGGTGAACCACTTTTCATCTACTTTTAAGAGCTTGAACTTTCCTCATTCTCTAGATATATATAGCTTGGACAAAATAGTTCCATTTCTATTTTAAGCAATCAAATTTAAGACATTCTTAATTAACTTACATTCAATCTAATAAATGTAAATTGAATTATTACTATATGAATGAAATAGTTTTAGATCTCTCTTCTGTGACAATAAAAAGACAGAAGGGGAAGAAAGAATAGAGAAGGGGAAGAATTAGTAAAAGAAATAGAGTAAAACTTAAATATGCAAAATTATCTTATCTGAGCACTTCATCTGTACTTACAAAAATAAACTTCGGTTTGCTTACTCATACTAGTAGCAACAAAACTAAAATTTATACTTGTTAAGACCAGTAAAGACAAGTATGTATCAAAACTGGT
The DNA here is from genome assembly GCF_000325575.1 of Pteropus alecto. Taxonomy (NCBI): domain Eukaryota; kingdom Metazoa; phylum Chordata; class Mammalia; order Chiroptera; family Pteropodidae; genus Pteropus; species Pteropus alecto. Next base: position 22,364 of record NW_006437748.1, read on the forward strand.
ACTAATACCTCACAGCTCTCAACTTCAACAGGGGGAAAATGTTAGCTTAAAATGCTCAGACTCTTGGAAACAGAGTAGTTAGTAGTCATCTGTTTGCATATACTCCACAGAATTCCAAAATAGATATATAAAGTCTTTTCTAAAAATATACAATATATAATAATATAAAAATAGCTGAAGGGAAAGAAAGCAAAGACTGCAACAGAAACCAGAGAAAAAGTTATCACGATATACGTGTATTGCATTCAGCTTGTAAAATTGCAAAGATGAATCAAATATTTGACTCTGAGGCTCCAGCAGATCAAAAGGAAAACATTATTAGCTACAACATGGGCTGTGACCATATAACAAAAATATATCAGTTGTTAGGGAAAAAAAAAAACAATTTTCTTGACATTTGGTTTCTTCAGTGGTGTTAAATAAATGAAAAAACTGTGATAGATACATAACTTTCATAAATATATTATCAAATCTAAGCTCATAATTTTGACAGGAAGGGACATTTCTAGGGAAATGATGGGCCATGTTACTCTTAATTTTGTAATCAGGCCCAATAAAGTAACTGAAAGAATATTTTACTTATCCAAAAATAAAAAAAAATAATTCAAGTATTATATGGAAAGTCTTGATTAAACAGGTTAAAAGGTATGGATATGTAAAAATAAATGAGCATATAAAATTTTAAATGAATACCAATTTGAAATGTTAAGTTTATGGAGTAACACGGCACCTGCTTAGATGAATTTTGAATTCTAGTAGAGAAAATTGGCACATAGATATACAATAACAGTATAATGTATTTAAGAGCCAAATTAGACATCTAGTAATTCAGTTATAGGGTCATAACCAAGAAGGCAATGAACCCTCAGGCATCTATATATATTCACTTTGTTCAAGGTACAAACTCTATGAGGTCAGATGACATGGCAATCATGAAGAAAACTATGGTTAGTAGAATCTCCTAAGAGATACTACTCTCTTGAAACAATGAAAAGTGTTTGTATAAAGCCAGATGTCCCATAGTTGGCAAAGGAGGATCAAAAGTAATATTTTATGGGACCTTAATTCAGACTGATGCTTATTTATATCTCTATTATATAGAGCAACTAGGAAGAAGATTATCACAAAATATTATAGTAGCTTCAAGTGACACAGACCACAAAAATCTGTGATACATAATGATGCTTTGGATTTCAAAATTAAGTATTCTAGACTATTTGAAGTTTAAAATGTAACTCTCAAGTATAATAGTAATTTTAGGGCACTTGGCATTTTTTTTCCTATGCCATTATTTTCCTAAGGTACATAACATAGAGACTATCAGAAATGGTTAAAGATGTTCAAGGGTTCCTGATTCTAAAGCAATATTTGCATAATAGAAGACAACTCTGGCCCAGAGTAATAAAATATAGCATTCTATAGAGAGTTAAGAGCAGATCTGGGCCTGAAGTCAAGGGATTTGACTTCCAGCCAAGTGTTCTTCCACCTAGAGGCATAGAGCATAGTCTCCAGGCCAGAGTGCATGGATCTGAATCCTGGCTTCACCACTGACTAATTGTACACCTTGGACAGATTACATCTTGTTTCGGTGACTCAGTATTCTCTTCTGTAAACTCAGAATAATCATAGTAGCTACCTCATGGGGTTTTTGAGGGGAATAAATGAGTTCATTTCTTGAGAAGTATTTAGAGTACCTAGCATAGCATTATTGGAGCTTAGTGTGGGCCCCCCAAAATATGCCAAAGTGGCATATTAATACTTTGAATTAAAGTTACATAAAAAGTGGCCAGCACAAAATAGGCACTCTGATCTGTCCATGTCCCTCTGAAAGCAGACAGTAAATATCCCATATGAAAGGTAACTTTCATTGCACCAGAAGGAAAAAGAAACATCTTTACCACCAGAGATAGAGAATTCTGGGCTGAGAAGCCTGTATAAACAAACTGTTTTTTTTACTAATTTACTACCCCAAACCTGAACTTTACTTATTATTTAATAATTAAGCACGCAAACTCAAATTTCTTTGTCCTGTCAAATCCTCATCAATTTATTGTTTCATCCTCTAAAAAGCACAAAAGCTGCTTGATTTGGTCATTTCTTTAGGTCCCATATCTATGAGACCTCCTTATGTACATATGTAATCAAATTTGATTTTCTTTATTAATTTCTTTCACATCAATTTAATTCTTAGACCAGCCAGAAGAACCTAGAAGGGTAGAGGAAAAATTCTACTTCCCCGATAGTGTAAACAATAGGTAAGAGTTTGCTATCGGTGCCATTTTTGACATGAGCCATGTGTGTCTGGCCTAGTAAAAGATGCTACACTGGAGAAACACATGAATGTGCTGCAATTATTTTCCTTCCATCAGCCTCACATTATCAGGGTAGGACTGGGAACTAGGAGCCCTCAGAAGCCCTAATCTCTGTCTAGAAGCAAATTATATTGCTCTCTGCATTGTTAACCTTGCATATTTCTATACTTTTGCTACTAAGGAAATTTACATCTTCTAACAATAGCTGTGACATTTTTTCTCTCAATAGCAGCATTCTCCTAAAACCTCTTGTCATCATTTCACACTTATTTAGGAAATGTAATAAAGAATTAGAAATATATAAGTGAGAACTCTCTCTTTCTTGATGCTTTTTCAAAATATTATTTTCTTGTCCATAAATTTAAATATGGCTTCTTTACTTTCTCAAGAATGCAATGTTCATAGTCTTAATGACATCCAGGAGACATTAAGTCAACATTTTAATTCAATTATTATGACACTGTGTTTTTCATATATGCAACTTGTAGAAAGAGAGATTAATCCTTGTTGCATTAACTTCTAGAAAAATATCAGAGATTTAAAAAATAATCTTGATCATATTTTGCCTCTTCTTATATTTGCATTAAATTAGGCTATTGGTTGCAGTTAAAATGACATGTAATAAACTGGAAAAGTTGGTTAACAAATTGAATGGTGTTTCTAAAGCCAGATATGACTTGTTACCTTAATAGAGGGAACCATAATGCACACAGGACATCTCAATTTGAATATCATTTTGTTGTCTTGATAATTATATCCTCATTTTTCGTAGAAACTTAATATGCTCTGTTATTTATGCCATCATTCTACTTCTGCTAAGATTCCAATCCTCTCTTTCCATGGGAAGCAACAAATGATATAAATATTATAAGAAAAGGCCTTGAACTAGGATTAGTCTAACTTTGAATTCTGTCTTCACTAGCTGAATGATACTTGGAAAATTAATCAACTTTATTAACCTTCATTTTTACAATACATTTATAAGTAATTGCACTGATGTTGTAATTAGATGTTTTATTTATTTGTTTTATTTGCTTATTTATTGAAATAAATCCTGCAGGCTAAAATAAGTAAGAATGTTTACAGTTCTCAAAAAGTAATAAAGACAAATAAATGGTAACTACTGTTATTAATAAGGAATATATTATTATAAATATTTCTCAAAGGTCCAAGAGGAACAAAAATGGTAATGCTTAGAGGTTAAGCTTAATCTCCTTTAGGTCCAAGAGGAACAAAAATGGTAATGCTTAGAGGTTAAGCTTAATCTCCTTTATCTCACACAGAAAATTATGAGTAATATGACAAATATACATGACTTTTCAATTTTGTTTATATTGGCCAAATAGTTGCTTTCAAAAAATTCTTTCTACATTCTGGACACTGTTTCTCTGAATATATAAAAAAACTATGTTGTAAATACTGCTTTTAGCTTATTGCTTGTCCTTTTATCTTTTCTAGTATCTTTGTCAAAATAGTCTACTATTCTGATGTAACCAAATCAGTCATTTTTCATTAGAATAGGAGACTTTAGTTATTGTCATTCAACTACTGGTCTGCCCCCAAAGAAGGGTAAGTCAGAATCTTCTGGGAGATTATGATGTATACTCCTTGCAGGCTGAGAAGCAGAGGTATGGCCCCACAGTGAGCATCACTGCCAAACTGTTGCAATTGGTACTGATATCATTGATGATGTGTTGGAGAATAAATGATAAAAACCACAGTTATATAATCAAGAAATACAAACAAAGTAACAAAACTCTTTGCTTCTAAATGTGAATATAAGATTCACATTCAAACCAAATTAGGAAAAATGGATAGCACTAAAGAATAAAAGGTTTGAAAATAAGTTCTCACGTTCTAACAATATTGATGATGTCTCTCATCACTTTTGAAAATTTTCTTTTACTGTGCTAAAATATACATCACATGAAAGTTACCATTTTAACCAAACCATACAATTCAATTACATTAGGTGCATTCACACTGTTCTGAAACCATCACCAACACTTACATCAATACTTTTTCATCTTCCCAAATTGAAACTCTGTGACCTTTAAACAATAACTCCTCAGTCCACCCTCCTCATAGCCCCTGGTGATCAACATTTTATTTTCTGTCTCTATTAATTGGACTATACTAGGAACCTCAAATCATATAGTATTTGTCCTGTATCTGGCTTATTTCACTTAGCATATACATTTTTTAAGACTGAATAATATTCTATTGTATATATACAGCACATTTTGTTCATCCATCTGTTAATAGTTGTTTCTACATTTTAAGTTACTGTGAATAATAGTGTTATGAATATTAATATACAAATACTTGTTTAAGTCCCCACTTTTAATTCTTTTGGATATATACTAAGAGCTATACTTTTAACTGATATTAATTCTTGTATTAAAGGCTGAAGAGAGAAATTACCACCTTATTTTTTTCTCTCTATTCTTGCAATTAAAACCACTGATTGCTTGTGACCAATAAAAGTCAATTTGGTAAATCTAGTTGTAAGTTATCAGCCTTAACCCATAGGAAATATAGGGGATATTCCCATATTAATTCTCTTGTTTTGTGTCCCTTTGATACCATCCAAGAATTATTTAACATGACATGAACATTTACATTATTGAGTCAGAAACTAAATCCCTACATGTCTGTATAAATAAAAGCCTTATTTATTTACTTTTGTTTTGGTCTAGTTTACTAGAATATTAATTCTCTAAGGGCAAAGGGATAGTCTATTTTGTTTTTCTCTGTATTTTTAGCATATACTAGGGATGCAATATATATTTTCTAAAATTAACTTTTGACAATCTCTTAGCACATTAGATATACCATTTCACAGTATGTATGTATGTATGTGTATGTATATATATATATAGTTGTGAATAATGAGTTAAGTGGCTTCTTTTTTTCGCTGTCTGTTTTTATAATATATTCAGCCAAAGAGAAAAATTAAGAATTAAGGATTTGTTTTTGTATTTATATATATAACTTTCTATCTTTCTATTACTACTACTTACTTTGGACAATTCACTTAAATAATGCTCTCATTGTGTTGTCTTTCTCCTAACATATTTTTAGTAATGCCCTTAATCCATTATCCATATTTTAAGCAAATAACTATAGTTTTATTCATTGATATTTCAGTCTCATCTTTTTAGTCAATTCTATATGTTTTCTCTTCTCTTTCCTACATACAACACCATTTTAAATTTAAAATTTATCATTATGTATTTCATGATGAACTAAAAAACTAACATGCATGTATGGTAGATGAAATATTACATTACCCAAGTATTATATAGTGTGTGGTATACAAGCCTCTTTCAAAATCCTGAGCTTCTTCCTTATTTTTTAAATCATCTTTCCATCAAGCACCAGAGCATAGTTGGCCCTGATTCAGTGCCGTTTCCAATAAGATTTTTTGCTGTCCTAAGTACGCATTGCGAATTACCTAACTCACTTTCACTTTGATTAAATTTGGAATGGCGGAAGATTCCAGGCTTCAAGGCTAAAAGCGGCACTTGAAAATGTTCATCATTTAAAGATTTATTACTCTCATCCCCTCCCAAGGTACCTGCCTCTTAGCATTGTTCCACAAACACACTCTGCACTCTGTTTCATCTGGGTTTTGGCTCACTGCGTTTCCTCTGCTTAGACTATCCTCCTCATTCAAGATTTCCTGAAGTTATTATGCTGAATGAAATAAGTCAGACGGAGAAAGATAAATACCATACGATTTGACTTATATGCAGAATCTAAGGAACAAAAAGAACAAACTAATTGAAAATCGACTCACAAATATGCAGTCAGCAATAATGTATAGGCTAGGTAGAGAGCCAGAGGAGAGATAGAGCAATTAAAGCAATTAGATAGAGCAATTAGTTCATTTCATAAACTGTATAAATGTCTACTCAATGTATGGTTTACTTGAAACTAATAATAAAATAAAATACTAAAAACAAAAAAAGATTCACTGAGGAACTCTAACCATCCTTCAGTGTCATATAAATCCTTCACCCTCTAGGAAACCATGTATGTTATTTCACCAATTGAAATATCTCCTTTAACATCCACATGGCAATTTGTGCTTTCCTCATTGAATTATTATATTGTATACTTGCTTCAATACGTTGCTAAACTTTCTATCTCTTTATTTCTCTCTCTCCAACTTACATAGAATACTACATTGCATAAAAAACATGCCTTTCCCTAGCCTGAATAACCCATTGATAGACTGAAGGGAGGAATGTCCTGGAGTTCTCGGTAGTCCTAGACAATCAATCAATCCCACTGTATTTATTTATCACAGAAATCCAGGTGTTCACTCTAAGACATCTCTCACCACACAGATATCTCTTCCTCTCTTTAAACATCCTGATATGACTCAGTTTTCCACCTTACCTTTACCTCTACCACCAAACTTTCCCCCAGGACCTTCTGGAATTTATAATCCATTATCGGCAATATCCTCTAAAAATACAACCTTACCTATGAATATTACTTTCTGATTCTTCCCACCCTGCACCTCTCCCCAACACAAGACATTGCTATCTCAAACAGTTGCTCCCATACTTTACGTAGTGCAGATCCTAGGGGTAGATAGATAGAAAGTATATTTCTGTCTCTGAATTGCTTCTAGAATATTATTCCACCTCCTTTGCCGTCTTTCCCAATTTCTCTGAAGTAAATGCCATCATCTGAATTTATCACCCACTAAACTCTCTGGCTACAGTCCTCTACAGATCTCTTTAATGACTCCTTGATGAATAGGATATTTAAACATTTGGCTTACTGGTTTTTTTCTCACTACAATATACTTTTATTATCATAAATGATCATGTAAAAATCCACAGGGGCATTCTATTCACAGCAGTGGGTGACAGTTGATCACTCCCTCCATTATGAATCTTATTCTTTACATGGTGCATGAATTCTACATTTTCCTAGTATCCCTGCTACCTCATGAAAGTGAATTCTCATTGTCCTTTGATGAATCCTTTTCCTGACCTCTAAATGTTGAGTAACCAGGAAACAGTCTTTGGATTTTTCTATCTATACCCATTTTCTAGGTGATTTCATCCTGAACCATGATTTCTTTCCTGAATCTAGATCAGCATCTGTGACTCTCTTGCCAAGAACTATGCTTGTATATTGAAAAAGCTTCACAAACATAAAATCTCCAAAAATGAACACTTGATTTCTGCCACCACCACACCTGGGAGAGAAATGTTCGAAACAAAAAAAATTCAGAGTCGTTTTTCATTTTCTCCAATACACCACATAATCCATCAGCAAATCCTTTTGGTTCTCTTTTGACTCTCTTTTCACCATCTCCCTTGCCTACTACCATGGTTCAAGCCACTGCCGAATCTTTACTGGAAAGTAATGCACTGTGCTCTGTTTCTATTCTTTCTGATAACACTTACTCACCCACACTCCCAATCATGCACAAAATCTAGAAAAATCCTTTTATATTGTATTTTGTTACCCCTCTGGACAGAACCATTCAACAACTTTCTTTCTAAAATTTCTAGAATAAATCTCATATTGTAGCCCTGGACTACATTTCTAAACTCATTTCCAATCAGTCTTTCAGAAACACTGACCTCCAAGTTCTCTCTAGCTTCAGGGACTTTATACTGGAATGCCCAGAATGCTCTTTACCTAGCAATCCACAAATCTTTCTCTTGACCACATGAGTTTGTACTAAATAGCCACCAATTTCCTTTATATACTATTTGTTTATTTCCATAGTTTGTATTAGTGGACACTTTAAGTATTCAAAAATATTTACTGTTTAAATAAATGAACTGAATCAATAATTAATGGAACTAAAATATAATATGTAAAATAAGATAAAAATCAACTCCAAAGGATTATTACTTGTAAATCATAATGAGAGACATATAAATAATGTGATCGATTTAAATTTGTGGACCGCTTTTAGTTATACCTGGTGATTCAGACCAGAAGTCAGTATTTGGCACTGTGAAAAAGCTATTTTACACAAAAAACAACAAGCTATTTTGCATGCTTTATTTGCTTGGTTGATTTTTCTCTCTCAGAATGTTTAATGTTGTAAAACTATATGTAAGAAGAGCTCTGTTAATA
>NW_006437748.1:30804-74764 GCF_000325575.1 Pteropus alecto
GAAAGAAAGGCAAATGCTCATGTGCAAAACTATAGGCAATCAATAGCTGGTTCTGCTCAGGGAAATATAGGCTTTATGCATATATATTAATAGCTATTTTTAAAAAAGTTATTAAAATGCTTTTAGAAAATAACTGTAACTGAGAATCTAAAATGCTCTAATTTCTAAACTTTTATCTTAAATGCAAATAATATTTATCAATTTATTCCTTAATAATAAAACCATTGTAACTTTATATACCTTGAATCATTAAAAATTCTTAAACTTAGCTGATAGTAACTAATTTGGAAAAAATGGAAATTTAGCAACTTTAGTATTGGACTGTATTTTTTTTAAATTCTGTTTGTAAACAGATTTTTTCTGACATATCTAAGTTTTTAAATTTTAGCAAAGCACTACAATTTGTAGTGTTGTTTTACATTCATATAGCTAGCATTTTGAATTTTAAAAATTATTGTATAAAAATAATTTTAGAAGTTATTGCATTATTTCTTCTATTAGAAAATGGCAACTTTATATTTGCCACTAGAAACTCCATCATGAGAATCTTTGGAGTTATCTGGAATAAAACCTATTAGAAGCATATAAATCTATGAAGAAAACATACATTTTTAAATATCTTGTTCAGTAGAACACATCATAAATAATTTGTTCTTATTTTTGTAGTAAAAATAAAACTAAAAATTTTGCTTAGTATTCACTTCATAATTAACCTGCATTTAGTTTGGCTAATTAAACTCATATATCTCAAAGTTAAAGATTTTGTTTAATCAGAAATAAATACTCAGTTAATCCAAACAACATGGTTATAGTTTATCTGCAAAATTTAAGCACTTCGCTTTTACTTTAGTTTTGTATCTTAATAAATTTGCTCATACCTTAACTCTTAGCACAGAAGCAAACATTCTTGCATCTTCAGATACACCTCCAATGTAGAATTTTTTCTGAAACACTGGAGGATGATCATTTTCATCCTGAATCTCAATATATACTTTTGCTGTATTACCTAGAGGATAAGAAATAATATATTTTTTACTGGTGGTTATTTATTCTAAAAAATACACTGAAGTAAATACTTATTGTACTTTATTTTTTCTGAAACAATAGAAATCGCTTAAATCAAAAAAAGTCATTCCTAAATGACATGTCTAATACCATAAAATTCACAGAGGACACTGATAACGATGCTGTTGCTATTTTTTTTAATTATGACGCGTGGTAATTCATTTTACTTGATTTAATAGGCACTAAAACATTGTATTCTAGTAATTTTAATGATACGACTCAAGTGTTTATGTTTACAAACACTTCGCACACATTACCAAGTACACAAAAGTGACACAAATATATAAACACCTTACGTAGTAATAGAAACTTCCATAAACAATATATATATATACACATGTTTTATTCTTTTTAAAATTAAATTTATTGGGGTGAAATTAGTTAATAAGATTATATAGGTTTCAAGTGTACAATTTGATAATACAGTATCCATATATGGCATTTTATGTTTACCACGGAAGTCAAATCTTCTGTCATCATATATTTGAGCTCCTTTACCCTTTTCTATTATGCCCCTTTCCCTCTACTAATCACTAAACTGTTGTCTGTGTCTATCAGTTTTTGTTTGTCTAGTTTGTTTTTGCTTTCAGTTTTACATCTTAAAATAATGTGGTTCTCGACTTTTTCTGTCTGGCTTATTTTGCTTAGCATGATTATGTCGAAGTCCAATCATGTTTTCACAAATGGCAGTATTTCATCTCTTCTTATGGCTGAGTAATATTCCATGTATACATGTACCACATCTTCTTTAGCCAATCATCTATTGAAGGGCATTTCAGTTGTTTTCATGTCTTGGCTACCATATATTCTATTTATGCATTTTGTAAACTCCAGAGAGTGTACAGTAAAATAATCATTTAAAATAACAATTTAGCAGTTATTAAAAATCTCTAAAATTAACATTTATAGAAACATGTAGATAATATTTAAGCTATCGATAGTCAATGATCGTAAATTTCCTATAAAATAATTTATCCAACTTAAACAATTGAACTTTTTCCAAGCATTTTTATGATATATTCATCTAATGAACAACATTGTTAGAATGTAAAATATCATGTTTCCATATCAATTATGTTTAAGTCCATGTTTGTTATGAGACTAATACAGAATTTAACCATATTTAATTTAGTGCTTTAAATAAACCACGGAATAAAAATTATGATAGTATTTCTATGCCATAAATTATGAAAGCAAGTACAATTATGGAAAGATAATTATAGTATGTATTTAAATATCTAAATTCCATTTAAAATTTTTTATCTGCCAGGTTTGGGCACCTTTAACTTTATATGCATAATAACATTAATAACAATAAATATGTATATTTATTTAATTTATGTACTTATCTCAGTTTTTTAAAATTGGTTGCTCTTCTTGTCTTTAACTTCTTTTCAATATGGATTGTGTTAATTTTTCTTCTTGATTTTAAAAACATTTGATCAAATATTTAATTTGTATAATTAAGTTTTATTTGAATTGAATCATTAATCTCTGTTGCTGAACTGTGCAAAAAACAATGTCCTTTTATTTGTCTTGAATTTTCCTTTATCTACTTTAAGAAATAGTCTCTAGTTGTCAGTTCTCAGATTTGGTCAGAAAACATAAGAATGTCTTAAAGATACAGTACCTAAGCTAGAAAATGAAGGGCAGGGAGGGCAACATGGATGAAACTGGAGGGCACTGTGCTAAGAGAAATAAGACAGAGAAATAAAAATAAATACTGTGTGATCTCACTTATAGGCAATAAAAAATTTTAAGCAAAAACTATTGAGTCAGAGCCTAGGTCAAATATCAGTAATTCCCCATGTATCTTGTGTGACCTTACACAGGTCACTTACCCATTTTGAGCTAAAGTTTCTCATCAATAACCTAGTAATCATATATAACTAACTAGATTAAATGAGGAAATACATGTAAGGCATTAAATACATGGTAGCTTCACTATTTCAAATATGACTCAAATTATCGACTCAAGGTGAAAGTATTAGTAACATTACTATTATCATTATCATCATCATTGTTATCATTATTATTATCAGAAAGAGGAAGAATATCAATGCAATGGAATTAAAAAAATTCTAGTACTGAGTTATAAAAAAAATTGGGGTATTATATAGGGAATATTAAATAATATAGTAGAAAATACATATATTTTTACTGTAAATAGAATAATTTAAATAGTAATAAACACTATTGGAAAATATAGAAAAAGTGTCTTTTTAAATATTCATACTTTTGTTTACATGGCAAGACTACAAATTTATAGAAAATTCATTTTAAAAAGTCAACAGAGTCTAAGAAAAACAGACACACTATAAATTATTTGATGTAAAAATATTCTGCTGATATTACAAGCCTATTAAGAATGACTTTATCTTAAAATGCAGAACCATAGCTGAGGCAAAAAGTATATTTGAATAAACCATTAAACTGTGTATTTTTGACATATAATTAAAAACAAAAGTATATATTGAGCCCAAAGCTGTTTTATTTACTTAAGAGCAATGATTGATAAATTTGGTAAAATATATGAATAAATAAACAAAAAAAGTACAAGCCAACAGCAACAACAAAAGATTGGATTGTGGATATGCAATTTACTAAGCTCTTGAAAATGTATGTTGACTGTAGTGACTCATATCATGTAGGCAGTCTTGAATTGTCATACATACCCCTATCCACACTCACACACACAATCAGAAAGAAATATTATGGCCTTCTTTCTTGAGACTACAAAGTAATTAAGGTTAAATGAGATCATAAGGGAGAGGCCTTGGTCCAAAAGGATTAGTGTCCTGGTTCTTGACACAGAGCTCCTAAAATCTCTTGTAAATAGGGGTGGCAGGAGAACATTTTGTTCTAACATTTAGTCTTTGACCTCAGTTCTTAATATATAGCTCCTAAGACTTTTCTAATTTCCTGAGTAATGGGAACATCTGATACTGAGCTCCTAAATCCCAGAGAATTTCCTGGGCAATATGAATATCTTTTGTTCTAATGACCTTTGGTGGGTTTCAGGATGGGTGCTGGTTACAGAAAGAACAAGTCATAATTAGAAGCTTTAAACCTTCATTTCTCCACCTCACTCTCTGAAGAGGGAAAATAGCTGAAAATGGAGTTAATAATCGATTGTGCCTATGTGACGAACCCTCCATAAAAATCTCTAAAATATGAGGTTTGGAGAGCTTCCAGGTTGGTGAACACATCCACCTACCAGGAGGATGATGCACCTGAACTCTACGGAAACAGAAGCTTTTGAACTGGGATGCTCAACACTCTTACTTTAAGTATCTGTTCATCTGGCTGTTCATCTGTATCCTTTATTACATCCTTTATTGCATAATAAACTGGTAAATGCAAGTAAGTGTTTTCCTGAATTCTGAGGGCTGTTCTAGAAAGTGACTGAATTCAAGAAGGGGCATTGTAGGAACTTCTGATTCACAGGCAAGTTAGACAGACAAAAGTTGTGGGTCTCCTGAGGATCTACTGTTTTGGATAGGCATCTGAAGTAGGAGGCAGTCTTGTGAGACTGAACCTTAACTTGTGGAGTCTGCACTAACTCCAGTTCATATTAGAATTAAGTTGAATTGTAGGACACCTAGCTGGTGCTGCTAAGAATTGCTTGATGAGTGGCAAATCCATACATCAAGGTGTGATAGTAGTGTGAGAGTAAAGGAGAACACAAGTGGAGTGTTTTTTTCCTATATAGTACATATTAGGATACTAGCAAACTTTTGAAATCATTATACTAAATCCTTTGGAAAGAGTAAAAAAAGACTTTTAATCTATAGGATATGACTTAGTAGCTGAATTGATTCATCCTCATTTTGCATAAGTGTAGCTTTGAACATTTTTAAGAAAGTTATGGATCATATCTCCATAAAAAGGACTAGTAGCCATATGTAATGACTTTTCATTTTAGAGCAGTCATGTGCTCCAAGGATCTCATTAAGAACTGCTGCTTTCAAACACCTTTTGTAAAACAAACTAGATTTTCAGAAATACTGGAAGAGATAAGTAAATTACAATACATCCACATAGTAGAATATTAAACAGTCATTAAAATGATGTTTTTGAAGAATATCTAATGATATAAAAATATTTTTGATATACACAAACTAAAAAGAAAAAACCCAAGATTAAAACCAAAACTCCATGTTCAAAATTATGTGTGTGTGTGTGTGTGTGTGTACATGTGTGTAGCCCTGGGAGAGGGACTTAAATTATGCAAATTTTAAAAACTTTCAAAAGTATAGGATTATAAATTATTTTCTTCTTTATAATTTTCTTAATTTTTATGCAATGATAGTACTTTTATAATTAAGAAAAAGAATGTTAAATATGTTGAAAGACTAGAGGGAAAAGAGAAAATATAAGTTATAAAGTGTAATATACAAAAATGAAAAATCTTTGGTTCCTTTCTATGTTTTTTTCCAAAAAGTCATCTCTTGCATCTAAAGAGACCGGGGAGACACCATGAGAATCTTTACTATTTTTGCATCAATAAGCCCTAGCTGATGCTAGTTAAGCATACATTATTTTCCCCTGAAAATAAAAAGAATTTGCTTACTTGTCTGTCTGTAAGAAAATATTTCCTGAGACATATATGATTTACTTGTAAAGATTTAACCAAGAAGCAATGACTACAGAGAGAAGTAACCTTGCAAAACACAATCTAATTATTCTTTATCCATATAGCTTTGCTTCATTCATTAGTTATCTGGTACACAACACATTTAATAATTAGAATTTTGCAGAAATTTTAGAAGCAACACAAATTGAAGTAATTTAACTACAACTACTTAATGCAATGAACATGTTAAATTTAGTCCTTAGAAAGTATTTAATGAATTCTTGTTAAATAGGGGCTTTTAGCTCCTGCAATTTTCATTATATTCAAACATTATCTTTAATCTTTCCAAAATTTCTAAGAGGAAAGAAATTTTTTAAAGCATTATAAACTTGTAAATTGTGAAAAGTTCTAGTAAATCAGCTATTTAAATTTCTAAGCATCAGTCTCAGTAAAAATACAAATTAAATTTTCTTTATGATAGAAAATGATATATAGCACTATAATTTTTAAGTAATATGCCACTCTTTTACATCTGTCCCTACCTGCTCACCTAAATAGTTGAGTCAATCACATTTCACTTTTTTGTTTTGTCTGTCGTCATACTTCTCACTTAAATTTTTCAGTGAACCACATTTGGCGTCTAAATTGGTTTTTGAAAAGGTAAAGTAAAATCTTTTGCTTTGTCTGCCAAACATTCCTTCCTTCATTATTTTGGACAGAGAACTCCCATTTTTTTCCCCCTTGAGTTACTATACTTTAATATGTCATGTGCTCTTAGTGAAACTGTCAATCACAGTGCTCTGAACTCCACCCTTGGCCAAGGGTACATGTACAACGTAACACAGGCTAATCAGATGCTCCCCCTCAGATACTTGATCCTTGTGCTTAGCTATATGATCCCAGGTGTCTCAATGGCACTGCTCCCCATAAAGCAGGTGTTTCGAGCTTCTGATCAAAATTGCTAAGGCTTATCTGTTTTCTTTGTCCTTCCTTAGATTTTTTTCAACTTTTCCTTTGTGCAAGCCACAAAATATTCTTTTGGTAAGTTCTTTATAGTTTGTTTCCAACCAAATAACCATTCCAAGTACAGTTGGGAATGACCAATTTAGTCCGTATCAGAGAATAGGGGCCATATCTCCCCACCTACAGAAAGAGTTTGCATTTTCCCTTCCAAAGTACCAAAAATATTATAAAATAAAAATTTTCCACTTATTGGTCAAAATTTAATCAAGTGTTATAGTTTTCATATTTTCTCCTTTTCAAAATGGATAATTATATTATTATGACCATTAATTTGGGGGGAAATGTTGTCCATTTTGCTTATGCATTGTCTGATTGTCGATAAATATCAGGGTACTCAAATTTAAAGACTCTGAAAGGTATGACTGCTTTTCTAACATGTCCCAAATTACAACCATTCGTTAAGTAAAGAAATTAGAGAAAAACACAAGGAATCCTATATACAATAATTAAGAGGAATGAATGAATAATTTTTAGTATATGATTGCTATATTTTTAAATGTCATTCAAACGTATCATAGCTAGTAATAACAATAAAAATAATAGTAATAATTTTAGCTTTTTAAATTGGGTATCATTCTAATAAGTACTTTGCAGATAATATTTTGCTTAAAATTTTCAAACACCCTAAGAGGTGTAGTAATATTTATCCTGATATATAATGTTGAAGATTCTAAAGCTTAGAGAGGTTAATAAAGATCAAAGATGTATATGAAACCCAGCCCTGTTTGATATCAATGTCAGGGAACTTGAACAATTTATTACATTAAATTTTTAGGTACCTACCTTTTCTCTACTATTCTATTAAGGTAATTTTTAATTTGAGTTGTGCCATTGGTAAATTATAACATTTTTTAAATAAATATTTTTAATAAAATTTCTCTTTACCTCTTGTCCTTTAATCTCATGTATATCTTAGCATTTATGGAATAACATCTAATAGGAATCTTCCATTGGTTAATTGAGATCTTGGACTGGCTAGAGTATCCAACTGCCTTATGCATTTTAATAAAACATAAGCATAGCAATCTCTATCAAGAAATCTTGATAGAAAGCATATGCTGTAAATAAATAACTGAGAATAGACTTTGAAAACTGAAAGCGACAGCATTTAAAATAAGGATTTCCCTTAAATTGTTTGTCTGCAATTATTTTCAAGATATTACATGGGGGGCTAATTAGGTGCAAGATATCAAGAGAGAGCAAAACAGGAACGAGATTGACTAATTGAACTTATAAATGTTCCTGGGATAAAAAATGAATTCGCTTTGGAAGAAAACTTGTGTTTTGAATAATGATTAAAAAGAATGATAAACTAAATTTATGTTTATTATTTCTGAAACATAAAATTTTCGTATGATATATAAATTAAACTGAAATGCAGGACTCAAAAATATAAAAATTAAAAAATCAAGAAATATTTAAGATACACAAAATTGTTAATTGTTTATTGCGTAGATAAAAAATTAAGTCAGGTTTTCACAGGAAAATTCAGGTAGTAAATTTTGAAACACAAAAGAAAGAATAATTCATATCGTGAATACTAAAAACATGCAATATTGTATTTCATCCTACATAAATGTTAAGTTGGCCTCCATGGCGTCAATTCCAAATTGCAAACCCTAGAAAGATGTGGTATGTCATCTAAGAGCTCAGACCACACAAGCAAAGGAAAGAAACACTGTCTTCAAAAGGCACTTTGAGGCAGTGTCTTCATTTGCACCAGAGTATGAGAATTGTTTATTATAAAGTATAAGAAGAAAAGGAAAAGTTCCTATTTATAATTACCTACTGTAATTTCAATAAATATTGTTGCTATTTGAAATTAAATGTAATTACTGCGTGGTCAAATTAAGTGTCATTGAAAGTATTTTCTTTAGTCATAAATTTTCTTGAACATCAGTAATGTTTGATGTTTTCACCATCCTCTACATGTCTTGAAATTCTTCCTTTCCTTTGGCTAACAGGCCATCATTACACATGTTAACTATTCTTTTCCATGGCCCCTTCAGTGGCTGTTTCTTTCTCTCATTCACTAAATGAAGGGCTTCTCCAAACTCAGTCCTTTGCTCTTTTCTCCTGCCAGTCTCTCAAAGAGACATGCCTAGATGGCCCTGGAGGCTCATTAATTCTTTTCTGAGAGATAAATGTGTAAGTAGGTCATTGGATAAGTGTTGGTTCAATGGAGCTAAATTGCCTCTCCCTGGTACAAGTTGCTTAGCTTCATCAGCTCCCCTGCTTTAGGATGTTTCCTTGACCAGGAAGCTCCCACTGTTACATGGTCAATGCATTTTTCCTTACCTCACTTCCAAATTCCCTTTTCAAAATGTAGAGTAGTAGTATTTAAAGTCTGCTGCTTTTAGCTCTTTTTATGGTGTGTTTGGGTATGTACCAATTAGGTTCTTCTCTCTATGGGTTAGGGAAGCGCAAGAGATGCTTTTTTTTCTTTGATGCCTTTCTGCTTGATTTCCCAAATTAAACTTCATTTTATGTTTATATCATGTGATGCTAGTGGCCTTCTGCATAACAATTCTTTGGCTTAAGTAATCATTTTATATGATTTCTTCCAAAATCTCTATGCCCAATTCTGAATATCTTTCAAATTTTCAGTTTCTTATTTCCAACTATATTTCTGATTTCTGTTACCTAGGATCAAAAGTATAAAATTATCTTTGTTTTATTCCTTTCTCTTCATCTCCAGTCATCAATTCTCATCAACTTTTCTTTTGTATATGTCCTATATTTTCCCCATCTCACTGGCTATATTGATCATTCTATGTGTTAACTTGACTGAACTAAGGGAAGCCCGGATAGCTGGTGAAATATTATTTTTGAGTGCATCTGTGAGGGTATTTGGGATTTGAATCAGTAGACTGAGTAGAGAAGGTCACCCTTACCAATGTGGGTGGGCATCATCCAATTTGTTGAGGGCCTAAATAGTAAGTACAAAAAAGTGGAGAAACAACAAATGTGCTCGCTGCTTGAGGTTGACAATCCATCTTCTTCTGCCCTCTGACATTGGCATTCTTGGTTCTTGGACCTTCACACAGACTAGGGCTTACACCATTTCCATTCACTCTCCTGGTTCTCAGGCCATTGAACTTAGACTGAAATTATACCAGCAACTTTCTTGGGCCTCCAACTTGCAGACAGCCAGTCATGGTCATGGCACTTTTTAAGTCTCTGTAATCATGTGAACCAATCCATCAAAATAAATTTATCTATATCTATGTCCATGTCTGTCAATTTATCTATCATCTCCCTATCATCACTCTCTTTCTCTCTTTCTCTATCTCTCATCTATCTATCATCTATATATCTATCATTATCATCTATTATCTATCTATCAAACCTATCAGTTCTATTCATCTGGAGAACCCTAAAATACTAGCCCAATGCTTATTCAGGCATAGACTATTCTTTTAATCTTTATTCTTTCTCTTTCCAAACTATCCTACACAATGGACTAAACTTTGTCATGTTATTTCTCTCCCTAAAAATAATCTGCAAGCACATCTTCTCTGCATTTGTATTTCAAATAATTGTGAAAAAATTAAAGCTGAAAACATACAGGTAGCATCCTATACACTCAGATTTCCTTTTTCTATTTCCAGATATCTTAATTCTGTAAATTTGAGGAAAAGAAGTACAAAAAAAATATTTTTAAACAACCACCTCAAGTGATTAACATTAGGTAATTCAAAAACCATATTTTGAGAAACACTGCTTTATGATGTTTCTTTTACTTATCTGTCTCTCATTTCTGTTCTTCATGAATTCATTGGTACCATTATGCTGCTCACTGTTCTCTGAATTCACCTTGTAAATTTCTTTCCCCAAGCCTTTTCTTCTAATTTTCTCCCTCAATCCTTTCTCATTCCTCTTCCACCTACCCTAATCAGAATCGATTGCATTAAACAAGACCACTTATTGCTTCAAATAACATTTCCACATCCTTCATGAATCAAGAAGCTATTTAATTCACTGCAGCATTTATTTTCTTTACACCCAAACCATGCATGTCTGTTTGTCTCTCTTATTGCAATTGGCCACATACTTCTTTGGTGTTACTATTTATTTTTATGCTTAAGCATCATAGCTTCTCCACTAGAATATAAATTCTTTGAAGACAATGATGTCATCTTACTTATCCCCTTACCTAACTCAGAAAAATTCTTATACTTATCAAGTACTCAATATATCATTTAATGAAAATAATGTTTCAGGAGCCACATGACAGAAAACAGATTCATATTACATGTATTTCAAAAATAAAAGAAGCATAGTTGTTGCAAGTAAAATAAAAACTTAAAAAGTATTAGTCTGTAAGAAAGGTTTCATATTTGCATACACACACAAACACATATAATAATTACTTGGTTTACTTTATTCTTATAAATATCTCAATGTGTCCATTAATATAATTTAGGATAGTTTTTTCTAAAAATAAGATATATACCTTTCCTGCATAATTAAATAAGAAATAAAGTCCAAGTCTTGTATCTCTTATGTAAATTATCTTGATGCTACATAATCGTAAGAATACTAGCATTAGTCAAAGATTAATAATACAAGAGGACCCGCAAAGCCTTTGTCAATCCATGTAATGTAATCAAGGATAATGAGTAATATCTGATCTCAGAATCAAAAACAGCACAATCTCAGTATCCTATGTTGTACATATATTTACTATTTTTATCCTTGAAAGAAGCAGTTCTGTTATTTGGCCATATATCTAGCATTTTATTATAATTTCTTATGTTTAATTCATAAAATGTCTTTGTAAATGTAATGCAATGCATAATCACTGAGAAGAGTTATACAATGATGTTTCTACTAATTAGTCTAAGTCAGAATTACATAAATTTTGGCCAAAGTCAATCATAACAAGCTCTAAGAGTAAGTACAATATGCTTTTTGTATATAAATATTAAACATCAAATGGTAAAGTTCAACAGAGCAATAGATAACGTGACAGCATTTCTTTAATAGAAAACATCAGAGCATGCACTGCGGGGTGAAAAAAATAATTTTCCTTATACTTTCTAAGGTCTTCTGGCTGGACTAAAATCAAATTAACATGGGAAATTAACAGGACAAAATGACCAAATTTACTATACCCGTAAATATAAGAGTTCCATAAGAATATGAGACCAGATGACAGATTAGGCAGTTAAGGCTTAAATGACATCTTGGGCTAAGAAGAAGAGGGGAGTTGTGGTTTGGGACTTCAAAGGGCAGGACAGCAATTCACATGGAGATGGAAAATCAAATGTTTGATAAACAAATGTTTGTTAGGCAGTCTTTTAAAATGGGACACAGAGAAGACTTTGATCAAATGGGCATTGCTGGTTTCTCCCTATCATACCTAGTTCATATTAAATTATAGGTATCTATGATAATAGCACCCTTCATGGAGCTGGTACTCTAACTTCCTTTAGGCAGTTATGGGGAAGTTCAGAAGTTTTTCCTGAATCTTTATTTTCTTAAAAATAGCCAGCTTAAAATAATCAGTACCCCAAAAGACATATTCTGGGATGCCAAATTCTGCTTCCCCTCAGCATCAAACATAATTTACTAGGTAAATTATCTATTGTGTAGGCAAAGGAGTATTCACCATTTTCCCCTGAAATAGATCTTCTCTATCTCCATGCTATTACCTATACTATTTTTCCTTCAGGATCCATCTCAAATTGTATCTCCTCTGAGATCACCCACATAGTACCTGTGCTCCTGAGATGGAAAAAGCAATACGAAATTGGATAATATTATATCCTTGCCTTTGAGAACTCATAGGCCAGATGTATTTGTTTCCCATGATACAATGAATGATTAAGGAAAGTTTCAAAAATGGGATGATGTTTAAGCTGAGCCTTGTAAAGTAGGAGTTTATCTGTGAAACAATGAGGAAAGGACATTTTAGAGGTAATAGTGCAAGCAAAGATAGCAAGGTATAGTTCCTTGAGATTAAAGGAAAATAATCAGTGTGGAAATTGAGAAACACAGTAACCTAGGAAATGTCAAGCAAAACAAGATCAAGCAGCTCACTGAAGATGAGTGAGAAAATGAAACCTCTGAAGGTTCATTCTGTTTATATTTCTACTGTATGGTTCTTTCCCCTATATTTTATTCTATTACATAAACATAATGTTGAAATTTATTTTTTGCCTTATTAATAAAAAGCTTTTTTTTATTTCCTTAGCATATTCAACCAAAAAATTCAGCAGCTTGTTAAGGATGGTCAAAATAAAATATGTCACTGAGAGAAAAGAATGTTCACTTTTCATTTGTTATGAGGTAAAAATAAATAAAATGAATCTAACAGCTATACTAAATCTTTAGCAAAATATTAAAAATACTAGTGCTGTCTTATTTTATAATGAAAATCTGACCTTGATTATATAACAATAGATTTCAAAGGGTCAGTTACTGCACTCATAAACAATATGAATGATTAATATATTTAGGAGAAAATTCTGATAATTTTCTTCCATATTTTTAATGGTTAAAATTAATTTTATACTTATGTTATACAAAAAAAATGGCTTCAGTTTTCCATTTATGGAAATGTTGCTATTTCTGTAATGCGTCTGATTTAACGAGTTTCAGCTCTTCTGTGCATAGTTTTATGTGCACAGTGACTTAGAAAATGGCAAGCAAAACAAGATCGGGAATCCCACTGAAGTTGAGAAAATGAAATTTCTGAAGATTTGTCCTATTCACATTCCTTCCTTCTACGTGGTTCTTTCCCACATATTTAATAAGGTATAGTTTGCCTCTATTGAAATGGGAGTTTTCTACCATGAATGGGTATTATGCTCAGTAAAATAACTCAGACAGTGAAAGACAAATACCATATGATTTCACTTATATGTGAAATTAAAAAATAAAATAATAATTAACAAACAAAACAGAAACAGGCTCATAGACACAGAGAACATTTTGATGATTGCCAGGTGGGAGGAGTTTTGGGGGAAATGGGTGAATGGAGGGAAGGGATCAAAAAGTACAAATTGGTAGTTACAAAATAGTTATGGGGATGCAAAGTAGAGCAAAAGGAATATAGTCACTAATATTGTAATAATTATGTATGTGTCAGAGGGGTACTAGATTTATCAGGGTGATCGAGTCAAAAATTATGTAAATGTTTAATCACTATGTAGCACACCTAAAACTAATATAATGTTGTATGTCACATATAATTGAAATATTAAAAAAATTCTTAATAAATGGGAGTTTCCAATTGCATAGCTCTGGGGCTTTATTATCAATTAAATGATTACTGGTCCTAGAAACAGAATATAAGGTTGCAAAAATATCTGTGAACTAGTGAATGATATCTATTTTGAATTTCAAATTAAATTCAGACTAAAACAGCTAAGACAAAATTAAATTATTAACTATATTAATTAAACAGATGTTCCTAAGAATGAAAAAAAATATAACTCCTAAGTTTTGGCCCCATTGTTTACTCTTAGTATAAGTTAATGAAAACCAGTTTATTAATTCCTTGATTCTTAAATATTTTAATTGTAATTATACATGGAAGCCATATAAAATGTTTTCTTCATGAAACATAATTTTCCTCATATTACATTTGAAGAAATATATATTATACTCTATAGTCTAATTAAGAAAGGCAAATCACACATCACTGTCACCTGTTCAATAAATCAGTTTTGAGAATACTCCAATGCATTTGGATTCACAAATGTATTAATAAAATTCCATTTTAAAATTACATTTTCAACTAAGCTATTTTTCACAATTGAATCATTTTCTTGGAGAGATAAATTTGTTTTATTAAAAATGTAATTTTCTTATCTGTGTATATAAGACGCCTAGAATATTTGAGAAAAAAAATCACAAAGGACATTATGGTATCAGTTTTCAAAGTAATATCTAAGTTTTAAAGTAATAAAGTTTGAATAGAGTTTCTAAAACTGTGGCCATATATTTATATTAGAAATATAAGGCCTTGAACATACCTGGAATATTAGGACTGAAAAAATAACATAACATTCTGCAATGTTGTTGTTCAAGTTATACGAGGAATGCTTTTGTAAGTCAGTTAAACATGAGCAAGGAGTCATTAGCATTATTTGTCACAGACCTTCTGTTTGGAACTAGAAAAGCCAAGAAAAATGAAATGTATTACACATTGTATCCTAAAACATAAAATAAAATCAATAGCATTTGAGTTGTTATATCATCAGTTTAAGGTTTGTCTTAATTGTCTTGTCTTTTATTCCTGATTGAAAGGTTAGTTATTGGATCAAAACACAATGACATATTTATAGAAAGCTATTGTTTTTTTCTTCTACACTTAATGATAATTATCATATTACCATAAAAGAAAACTTGCACTTCAATTATAGCACTCCATAAATCAAACTGAGCTATAAAGATGCGTATTATTGCTTTTGTTCTACAGAAAAATATAAGAATGTGGATGATTTTGTGGCAGTAATATTGATATGTTTCCGTGAAAGTTCTTCTGAACACAAGTTCCTTGACAACTTTTCAGGACCAATAACATTCTGTCCTGAACCCAGGAGAGATTGAGTTGGTCTGGGGAGACAGAGATCGTAGACAGGAACAAAAGAGAATTCATAATTTTGAAATAACATATTCAAAACATTAATGCATTCACATTTATCTTTCATTCATAGAATGAAGATAATTATTTGATCAAAAGTAATGAGGGCCAAAAAAACATGAGAGCCAAAGAAGAAATTATGGATATCTGACAGAATGGGACCAGTAGAAGAAAAATAAAAACTGAGAATCTGGAAGACCAAAGGGTTTGTGGTGAAGGACTGAGAAATCAATCTTCACTTCCCAGCTATATTGGAGGGAGAGAATCCTCTAAAGCTCTTCAGAGTCCCTGTCATATCAAGCACTGGGAGGCAGCTCCTAAACACATTCCCATAATTAGGACATTTTACTGGCTCCATCTGTTGTAATGACTACCTAAATCATGACAATGAAAAAATGACGTCTGCTATGGCATAGGAAGCATAGGTGGTATATATGCTGCATATTTGCATACTATTAGCCTGATATTCGAACCCTTCATAATCTGGCCTTAATTTTCCAGACTCACTAATTCACTGGACAAAATTTTATTGAGTATATTCATGTGCTGTGCATTTTAAACTATTGGGATATATCAATACACATAGACAGAAAATTCTGCCCTCATGGAGTTTAAATTCATAAAAAATGTTGTGACTATATTCCACACTGAAATATCAGTATGCTTAATATAGACATATGAAATATAATCATAAGTCTATTTTTTTCTTTTCTAC
Source organism: Pteropus alecto (assembly GCF_000325575.1). Lineage (NCBI taxonomy): Eukaryota > Metazoa > Chordata > Mammalia > Chiroptera > Pteropodidae > Pteropus > Pteropus alecto. Next base: position 46,780 of record NW_006437748.1, read on the forward strand.
TATCTCCTATATTCTGCTGATTCGAGATAGTCTTTTCTTCTGCTGTCAAATGAAAGCTCAAGAAATCCCATGAGTACTTAAAAACGTGGTTCTAGTTAATAGAAAGCACTGTGATCATGATAAGTTTTAAAAACAAAAGATTCTCTAATTCAACATATCAGTCAATATTTCAAATTTCATTTAATGGTAAATTTTTTCTCTTTCTCAGCTAAAATGTGTTCTTGGAAAGTCTACTGTCTTTAGAGAAGAGATAAAAGACTTCCTTTTTCTCTATTCATCATCTCCTTGCTGTTTACTAGAAGCAGCTTTTTTAACTCAGATTGCCATCATCTGCAGTTGGAAACTGAGGAGAAAAAATTGGTAAGATAGGGAGGAAAGTTCCAAATTAAATATTACTCTTGTGAAATGGTTGAACATACTTTGGGTCAGACCGGTGTTTAAAGAGACATCATCCATGGGACACTTTCAGCACTGGAGTATTCTCCTTCAGCAAATTGATTTTTGCCTTTGCTGCAGCCTCCGTCCCACTCAGCTGCTCAGTAGGGGCAGCCTCATGTTCTCGCCCCGTCCTACCTTCTGCCGTTGCAAGATGATTTATTAGATTTCTCCCTAGTTGTATGGCTTGTTCATCTAGATCCCAAGTGATTTTCCTTGGCGTGTGTTCTTTGTTTCTGTCACAACTTTGATTTGGCTGCCAGAGGGATGAACAGAGCCTATATCATCCACGCCATTCTCCCCCGCTGTGCCCTCACCTTACCTTTTGGAAAAATTGCTCTTTAAAAATGCTTTCTGTTAACTTGGACTATTTTATTCACAATTCATTTATTCACCTCATCATGTATTTATTATTTTGCCCCCTACTTCTAAATATGATTAATGGAGTTTAAAAGATAAAAGCCAGTAGTTAGGAAAGGGAAAAAGTATATCTAGAAGCCCTGGAATAATAAAAAAAAAAAAATGCAGTCCAGTGAAAACTTAATCCTAAACTTAGTAATAGCTAACACAGTGTGAAAAATCAGAAGGCTACATAGTTCCCATTCTTTCAAACTCATCGACTGTGAAACAATTCCAGTGATTCAATAAATATTTCAAATATCCTTTGGTTAAAGTTTGCATTTAGATATCTGAGCAAATTTATCAAGGTGACAATGTAATATTTCAATCTTCCAGTGTCCTCCTTCATTACAAACAGACCGAGATTTTGATACTAAAATATTGGGAGACAGTAAACCTTGGGCCTTTTATAGTTCTATACATCTTTCTGAGTGTGCCAAAGTGGCAATGCCCTGACCATTTTTCACCTGGGACACAGGACTGTCTATGCAGCTGGCAGTTCTGAAAAGTGAGATACTATTTGTAGGAATGTATCACGTAGTCCAGCAATTTACCTGATCCCCATTTGACAAACACTTGGTTATGCTTGCTATACAGCAGCAGAATCTCTAAGTATAGAGTTCTTTTGTGGTGTACTCCACTCATGAGCAGGTTTTATCTGGCCCTACAATTTGCCTGTGAAGTTTGAGGCTTAGAGAGCTGCATCACTATGCTGATCACTATGCTGATACACCTGCTAGTATTTTTGTTGTGATAAAGTCCTTCATTTCTGCCCAAGATTCTTTTATTTTTTATCAAGATCTATGGACATTTAGAGGGCTAGATTATTAACCTGTATAGTTATTTCTGTGGAAATTCTACTGCTTCTAGGTCTCCTCCTCACTATCAAATTTATTTAAGTAGGAAAATATAGCATCAAACCAAAACTCCACAAAAAACATCTACAATTAAATAAAGCAATAAGCTAACTTCCAAATCATAGAATGTGAATGGTCGTGGAAAACAAATGACATAAACAAAATCTCTATTATATCAGCAAGTATGATGACAAATACTTTTAAGGATGTTCAGGGAAGAATAAGAATTTCTGTTGGTTGTGGGAGCCAGTGAACCTCAAGGTTGACCAGCTGCACAAAATGAAAAGTTACTAAGCTAATATGAAAGCAGTAGCAGGACAAAAGTCCACACACACTAAGGTGAAAACACTGAGAGCAGAATATAAATTGAGCAGGACAAACACAATAGGGCAAAAAAGAAAAAGAAAAACAGAAAAGAAAATTTCTCCCATTAAAGTGGGAGCATAGAAAAAAGCAAGTGGATTTCTAAAAGTAAAAGGATATATATTTTGAACACTTTACAAAAATAACTAAAACAGGTATTCTAGAGCTGTGAATTAGAAAAGCTACCCTAGCACACCTTCCTTTTTTAAGAGTATAAATAGGCTAATTTTATTTAGTCATGAGTGATGGAAAAGGATCATGGTCAAAGTCACAAAGTAAAAAGAAAAAGCAAGAAAAATAATGGCTGTAAGAAAATGATGTCATTTTTTAAAAAGATAAAAACTGTACCTTCCTGTTTTGAAACAAGCTAATTTATCTAACAAAGAGAAGTTATAAAAAAAAACACATCAGAATTAGAAAAAAATCATAAATAAAAAATTTAAATCTAAATGCAATGAATAAATTAGTTTAGACAGAAAGTAATATAAAAAGAGATTCATCACTTATATAATAAGAGTCTCCTAAGATGAAAAACAAATTAAGAAAACAGAGAAAATCATAAAATATAGAATTCAAGGAAACTTTCCTGAAATAGTACTTGAATGGATATATCATATTTATGCAGAAAAGCCAACAGGTAGGTATAGTAAATAAATTATTGGACTTTAAAAAATGTAAACTCTTTGAAAACTAGAAATAAATCCAACACTCATTGAAAAAGGAAACCAGTTTATAGTTATACTTTTTGACCTTAATGCTTTGTAGAAGAAAATGGGGTTATATATTTAAGTCAAAGAAAAAAATATGAGTCAAGGCTCATAAAAAATATCTAGCCAAACAGATTCAATTATAAGGGCCTCCAATAAACTCTAAATAATGCATACGAACATAGCAAATGCTGATCCCATGAGCCTGCTCTGAGGAGTCTACTAGAGCACAAGATACAAATAACTATATGACTGATTATATTATCAATATTAACAGTGATAAAACAATGTTACTTCAAATTAGATGTGCAGGAAAGGTAGAGGTGAAGCAGAAGCATTGCTCACAGTAGAAAATATACAAAAATAGCCAAGAGAAAATAAAAAAGGATTCTAAGCATATTATATAAAGTAAAAGTAAGAATAAGAACAAGAGTCAGCAAACTACAGTCCCTTGGTCAAGTGTGGCCCACACTTGTTTTAGTAAGTAAAATTTTATTGGAGCACAGTCACATCCATTTGTTTACCTACTGGAGTCCAGCCCATCCTTTTGTTTGCATATTGTCTCTTTCTCCTTTTAAACTACAACCTCAGAATCTAGATTGCTCATAAAACCAAATCTATATCTCAGTAGTCACATTTGGAGTATGAAAGTGAATCAACTTATTATTTTGAAGTCCAGTGACTTAAAAGAAAGAAACATACTTTTTTTCCCTACCTTTACTATGGGAGCAGGACCTCAGGGTTACCAATTATTTGATATGGAGAAGTTCTTTTTTATAGAAATATTTTAGTAAATAAACACAGTATAAATGAAAGGAATTAATAGGTAGGAAATGACTATTGGTGGATGCTATTATCACACAAGGAGAGTCAAAGGGATTTGATGTATCCCCTTAAAGAAACAGTGCATACACTAGTCCCCCCTTATCTCCGGTTTCACTTTTCATGGTTTCAGTTATCATCATCTGAAAATATGACATGGAAAATTTCAGACATAAGTAATTCAATTAACAATTCATAAGTTTCAAATTGCACGCTGTTCTGAGTAGCATGATAAAATCTCTCTTCTATCCCACTTAGGACGTGAATCAAACCTTCGTGCAGTGTTTCCACGCTGATTCACTCTCTACACATTAGTCACTTAGTAGCCCTGTGGATTTTCAGATCAACCTCCCTAGTATTGTGGTGCTTGTGTTCAAGTTACCCTTTTTTAATTAATGATGGCCCCAGAGTGCAAGAGTAGTGATGCTAGCAAATTAGATATGCCAAAGAGAAGCCATAAAGTGCTTTCTTTAAGTAAAAAAGTAAAAGTTCCCCACTTCATAATGAAAGAAAACAAACTGTATGCTAAAATCTACAGTAAGAACAAATCTCCTATCCATGAAATTGTGAAGAAGGAAAAAGAAATTTGTCTTAGTTTTGCTATGTTGCACCTCAAACTGAAAGTTATGGCCACAGTGCAGGACAAATGTTTAGTTAAGATGGGAAAGACATTACATTTGTGGGCAGAAGACATGAACCGAAAATGTGTTCCAATTGACAGCAATGTGTTGCACCAGAAAACACTGAGGCTATATGAAGGCATCAGCAAGAGATCTCCTGAAATGAGTAACCACAGTCACATAACTTTTATTATATTGTTATAATTGTTCTTTTTATTATTAGTTTTTCTTATTACTCTCTTACTGTGCTAATTTATGAATTAAACTTTATCAGAGATATAGATGTATAGGAAAGGAACATAGTACATTCAGGGTTAAGTATTATCTGAGGTTTCAGGCAACTACAAAGGGTCTTGGAAAGTAGGATAAGGAGGACTTATGATTTATTTCTAAAAACAACAACAACAAAAACCTGGATCTAATCAGGACTCCAGATCTAACTACTGATTTATAGGAAATAGAGAAGACAGAGAAAAAAATGAAATGAGCCACTGAACATATAGTCATCAATATCTAGACTTCAGAAATCTGGTTTTTTGAACAAGGTGAATAAAAAGAAGTGACAGTGCTGAAGCCTATAGATTAAAAAAGACTTAAAAGACCTACTGACCAATTGCAATATATGGACCTTATTTAAATTCTGATGTGAATAAAATTTTAATATAAATATGACAGGATACTTGTTGATATTAAAGAATTTTTGTTAATTTGGGACAAGTAACAAATGTATTGTAATTAAGTTTTAAGAGTCCTTATATTTAAGAGATACATATTAAAATATTTACAGATGAAATATTGTCTCTGCTCTGCTTCAAAATAATGGAATGAGGGAGCAATTGGAAGTATAGAAAAAATGATTTCCCAGGACTCAATAATGTTGAAGCTGGATAGTTAATATGTGGAAGTTCAGTGTAACAGTATCTGTAATTTTATTTATATTTAAGATGTTCTGTATTAAAATATTAAAGTGTTTTAAATTCTGCTGATGTCAAATTTTGGAAATGAGTTCTAAATTTTTCTATTTTAATTATTAATTTTTATTTAAATATTAAATTCACTTACAGCATAGTTGTAAAACTCATTTTGCAAATGACTTCATTAATAACTTCTTGGTAAGGCATCACAATAATACTTCTTTAATGAATTGAATTTATTCTGTTTATTATCTTTATTCATACGATATGTGGTAGAGCTAAATACCATAGGGCAGCTAATTCTGAAGAAAGGATGAACTTTTAAACAATTAATTAATTAACCTCAATTTACATAATGATCTTATTTGCATAGCTAATGGATTAGGAATTGATTATAGGCCATTAACAGTCATTAATAAATAAAACTGTGTTAGAAACACAAATCTGTATTTCACATTGAAGAGGCAAAGGTTAGTCATGAAATGTTAGTAAAATATTCAAGAATCAGGCATTAAACTAATATTTAGGGTTTAGGATTCTTGAATTTCTGAGAGGATAATGCATGTATTTGCTATTCTGTCTCTCCTCTACATACATAATGGGGCACATAAAGGCCTACATGTGTGTATTAGGTAAACTGTTATTATCCTTAGATTTACACTCAAATTACAGTCATGAGAGCTAGTTGTGTTATATTCATATATGAGAACTATATATATTTTGATTCCTAGAAATCAGAGCTATTTTGTAAAAAATACCAAGTTCTACAACCTAATATTTACCAAAATTTTCTTTTTAAATTTAACTACTCATTTGTTTCAAAGGAAGGTGACAAATATAGTTTTTGATGAACTTTTACATTTATTTTTATTTGCAATAAGGGAGTTTACATAATGTAAATTAGATCTACCCTAACCTTTTGATGCCTTAGATTTTATAAAAAATATAAATGCCTGAAGTTTAAAGATTTTAAAAACTCAAAGAACTGGTGTGTTATTTTTAAACAATTTAATTATGCAAGTGATGTTTAATCATGCAAGACAACTTAATCCCTTTAATTCTAAAGGCGCACTGTGTATAATCTGATTTTTTTCAACAGATTTTATTGTACCTATGCAACCTTCAACGCTAGATCAGCAAGTGAGATTTGAAGTAAAGGAAAAGAGAGATTTATTTTTAATGATTATTAATTGACCTGAGACGGGAAATTTTACAATTCCTCTTCTGCCGTTTACTCCCACCTTACTCTCCTTTCTCTTCCCGTGGCACTCACATGCATGTGTACACTTGCTCTGGCTCTCTTCTTTTTCCTTTTGCCCCTTCTAAAAATGCTGATTGATGTAGTGTTGTGATAGGATGTCCAGGAATGGACCCCAGAGTAAAAGGTAAATGTTTCAGATCCTGTTTCCCACTTCATGCTTTCTCTGAGCCTCTATTCTACTAATGGTTAAAGTAAATTTGGCTTTCTTAGTTCTCCTAGATTCTAAAAAAGTTGGTGTGATTGTTAAAAAAAAAAATGGATTGCTTAAGTGCAAAGGAGTATTACCTCAATGAATGGAAAAAAGATAGCGTTTATCCCATTATTGGTAATATCTCACAGAATCTGTGCTGGGCCACTTCAGAAATTGGCTTTTACTTGCTTTTCAGTGTGGTTAAAGTATATCAAACTGAAATGTTGAAGAAAGATTTTAGAGTTAAAAACTGAGACTGAATCTTCAACTTTTCATTTACTGACAAGTGTCATTTTTAGAAAATCATTTAACCTTTTCTTATCATGTCTTTGTAAAGTGAAGGTAATGATTTTCATTTCCTAGAAATGGGAGTGAATTAAATATAATGCGACATATACATGTTGATAAATGTTAGTCACTAATTTTAACATGTGTTTTCCTCATTTCTAAGAAAAGATATAAGTACCAGAAACTGCACAATTCAGGGAATGTCTAGCAGTCATCCACTCATTAACAATATACTACATCCCAGAGAGTTAGCCCGTACCTCACAGCAGAATGAGAATAAAGTTTATTATCTAACATACTCAAAAAATGAGTGTTCTCTACAAGATTACAAAAAAAGTCTGGAAATAGTGTGTTAATGTCTTGACATTTCAGGAATATGAAATCCTCTCAGCGTTGCCAGCTATCAAAAATTAAAATAAATGGGAAAACATCTCTGAGTGTTCATGATCTTCTTACATTCTTCATTGAGAACTTTTAGACATATGTATTTCTTTAGGCGATGAGCAGAACACCATTGATTTATTGAAAAACCCTTAAATAACGTAACTTACTTTTCGAAGGAACTCGGAGATTGGCGAGGACCACTTCCAGGGAGTCAGCTTGGACTCGAAGCACATAACTTGTCCTTGTTTCATAGTCCAAAGGGGCATTCACATAGATAACACCCGTGATGTTATTAATTCCAAACTTATCTGGAATTAAAATATGATTTCTTGGTCATTTTCTTTATACTACAAGGAAAAATAATTCTCTTTAAAAGGCACTGTGATTTAAAAAACACCTATTTATAATAAGGGTAATGCATAAAAGTAATAAGATGATGGCTTTTGGAAACTATGTTCCAGAAATGATCAACATCAGTGTTATCCTAAGTACATGCCTTGAAATTCCAGTGTTCTTTTTTTTTTTTTTTGAGATTCTCCTTAAAATTAATGTTTCTGTAAGAAATTACATTTGGGAGCAATGCATATTATACTTCTCACCATGGATTCAGATGGCCCTCTACTGTATGAAATACCTTCAGAAATTCTGTTTTAAAGAAACTCATACAATTTTGTTGTATGAGTACCTCTGAGTAGGTGCCCCTTCCCCCAAATAAATATTTAAAGAAAACCTACTATCCTAATTCATTGGGTGATGTCTTTATTACTCAGATTTAGTGTTTTTTCTTGCTGAAAGATGTGAGGTGGTTTATTGTACAACAAAGTATGGTACTTTATAATCTTATTAGATTATTATACTTTTTATGATGTAATGCATCTTATTATCCTGTATATTCTGCTATGAACACTTGAGGAAAAAACAGATAATTTTATATGTTGGTTATTTCAAAAACATGATTTATTATTTTAAATGTTCATTTTTTAAAAATAAATTTGCTCATATATAATTGAGTGAAGAGCGGGGCGCATTGGTATATTTTATAATATCCTACTTCTTGCATTCCTGGTATCTTTTCTTCACTTCAGTTTTCTCCACAGCATTTATTACTACCCAAATGTTATATATTTATCAGTTTAATAATTTTTATTGTCTTTCTCTTCTTATTGGATGGTAAAATTCTGTGAGGGCAAGGATCTATTTTTTTCATTGCTCTAGCCTTCATGGCTGGGAGAATACTTGGTATGTAATAGATGCTCAATGAACATTTGTTAAGTAAATTAACAAATATTTGTTGAATAAATTGATAAATAAATGAATTGATTGCAAAAAATAGTCATTGTGAGTGAAAGAGGGTAATATCTTTGAAGAAGAGAACTGATAGAATCCCAGAAAGAAAGCATCAGAATAGCCTTTCAGTCAGAATCACCATCTTCCAGTAATTCATTCAAATGAGCAACACAAGGGGAAAGAGAAAAAGCACCCACTATATGTTCTCTAGTCCTTTCAGAAAACATGGAATTGTTCCTTTCGGCCACATACATGCGAATCTACAAGAAAGGTGATATTGTAGACATCAAGGGAATGGGCACTGTTCAAAAAGGATGCCCCACAAATGTTATCATGGAAAAACTGGAAGAATTTACAATGTTATCCAGCATGCAGTTGGCATTGATGCAAACAAACAACTTAAAAGCAAGATTCTTGCCAAGAGAATTAATGTACGTATTGAGCATATCAAGCACTCTAAGAATGGAGATTGCTTCCTAAAATGTGTGAAGGAAAATGATCAAAAAAAGAAGGAAGCCAAAGAGAAAGGCACCTATGTTCAGCTGATGTGCCAGCCTGCTCCACCCAGAGAAGCACACTTTGTGACAATGAATGGAAAGGAGCCTGAGCTGCTGGAGCCCATTCCCTATTAATTCATGGCATGATAGGTTTAAAAAAAATAAAATAAAAGATTTCTGAGTAGGTGTCACTTTACTCAAATAAATATTTAAAGAAAACCTACTGTCCTAATTCATTGGGTGATGTCTTTATTATTCAGATTTAATGTTTTTTCTTGATAAAAGATGTGAGGTGGTTTACTATGTATCAAAGTATTGTCCATTGATTAGGAAACTACATCTGTTGAATTACAGTTAAGCTCAGAGAAGTTTGACCATTCATAATTGTACTATAAATAGTTGTATTTTAAGGATTAGGAACTTGCCTTTGAAGCCTGCTTCTTAAGAATAGATTGTTTAAAGTCCTCCGTTCTTTGTGAGTTACGTTTGCTTCCACCTTTCATGGCACATGACTCAGAAAATAATAGTGTTTGCGATCATTTGGACTAGAATATCTTTTTTATTTCAACCAAGGGTAGACATTTATATATAGCAGTTAACATGATGCATGGCATTCTAAATACTTTACATAATTTACTCAAAAATCTTGGAGTAAGTAGTGTTTTATTCATATTACATAAAGGAAGCTGAGGAATGGTTAACTTGCTCAAGGTTACAGGTATGCAAAGATTCAAGTCCAGGCAGTCTGGCTCCATAATCAGGTCTCAATCCCTAGTGTTATATTGCCTCATATCAATGGAAAAATTTTAAAACTGTATAGTTTGAGCACAGTTAGATTCTTCAGTTGCTTCCTGGATATTTTTACTTTGATGAGGCACATATCTTAAATTCAACGTAGTCAAAAAGGAGTTGATCACATCCCATCCTAGCTGCCTTCAGTTTTCTGTTATATATAGTATCTGTTTATTTGAAATAAAAACCTTGTCTTCTTGTATTCTCTTACCACTAAAAAAAGTACCAGTAAAAAACGTATCAGAACAGATTGAGAAATCACAAATTCAGTCAGATGTTGGAAGTCTAAGGAAAAAGGATGTTTAGTAATCTTTAGAGAGGAAGCACAGTAGCACAGTAGAAACAAAGAAAGCAATAAGAAAAGTATGATGTTGAACTCTTGCTTCAGGGGCAGCAATTTCTTATAATGGTTGATTGTTGAAATACTTGAAAAAGGCCTTTATAATTTCTTTGCAAAGTCTTTTAACAGAATTAACATTCATTCATTTATCACATATTTAATAAAATATATATTAACTATTTTTTGACTATCAATATTATGCTAGGCCATTCAGCTTATCAAAAGGGAAAAACTGAGGACAACTAAGCTGTAGATAATAGGTGAAACAAAGAATGCGTGAGAAGGACTTAGCTCTGGATTTATTTCTAGAGGCTCACAAACCATTTTATTCTCAGTGAACCATGATAAGTAGACAAAACTTAAATGATTTACTTACAATTGCTAATTGTGTGTCTAATTTAACTGTTTGACTTTTTTTAATTTAACTGTTTAACTAATTTAACTTTTATAATGGACGTGGCTCTTTGGACATTCATAATTATGATTTAAAGTTTCTTCAGGTTTATCTAAGGTAAACATGGAATATAGGTCTTGGATGGTACAGAACAGTGAAAAGAAATTCCTATAAGGTAATAATTATGACTAAAAGATGAAAATATGATGCATTCATTTTGAAGAAATGTCATTAAAATATCCCTATATGAGGAAGAGAAGGCTTCCAGAATTGAATATTTAGTATTTCCTAGGGGGTAATTATAACTGAATTTTTAGTCAGATTCAGCACATAGTTACTATTTATATTTGTTAGACACATTTTTGTTAGAAATATAGAGTAAACAATAACTCAACCTGAAATTAATTTCAAATCCAAGTTGACTAGTTTATGGTGAAAATACCAACTGAATAAACATCTACTCACCCTCTTCATTTCCTGAAACAATGGAATACACAATACTCTGATTGATGGCTGCAGCAGAAATTACACCAACTGTAGTCTCTCTGGTTGCAAGTTCACTTACTGGAGGAGGCCTGCAGGTTTAGAGAAAATTAGTAATTTTTTATTGTCCATTTTGCCATGATGGAATGCTGAGTTTAATAATAAAATGTGTTACTTTATGTGTGTGCTTATTTGAATAACAGTATTTTCTGAAGGTTTAAAAGATATACTTCATTAAGACTCCAGTCCTAAAAAACTATGTTCAAAATCATGCAAATACTCCTTTAAGAATATCTTGTCACCTGTATTGTTTTTAATTTAAAATGCAACACACTACTCTACTACTTTATTATCTGCCAAATATCATACAAAACTTTTTACTTGTCTCTAAAGCACCTTCTGGACTGAAAACAACAGATGGATGAAATTTGCTACCTCAACTTGTTAAAGTTGCTATTGTGTAGCTGATGTTATCATATTTAAGTACATGGCTTCCAAATGTTTCTTTCTAGTCCTTACTTATGCTTTACCGTAAAGCTCTAACTATACTAAAAGTATTTGAATAGGTGGCATCACAAAATTCATATTTATTTCAAATTCAATTTTTTACTTAATTGTAGTTACATTATGTACCCAATGTCATGCTATTTACTTAATTTCAAAAATATATTTTTAATAACACATTATTTCAATCTCAAAATCTCAATTTCATTATATAATATTGGTCACTAGCTATCATAACTTCATATTCAAAAATGAATGCAAATAATCTTACTTTTATAATTCACAGGTATTTATATTATCCAGCTTCAATAGATTTAGAAGGTTACTAAACACAAAATTTTAACAATGTCCCTGAGCCTTTTTCTAGTCTAGTCAACCTATCTAACTTATATGCTTTCTAAAACTCTTTAGCTACTTTTTCCAAACTGATAAGATTAATCCTATTGTTATTTTTCATATGGTCTTTTTCTTTTAATACTTACTTTTCTAATACTACCCTTCACTTTTATCTTCATTTTCTCAGTTTTCTTAGATTGCACTGGGCAATTATATCATGCCTTCATTGAAACCTTTTACAACAAATACTGAGACACAAATATAGACAGGAAAATTAATTACATACAACCTTTCATAAACATCTTGTCCAAATTGCTATGTTCTTTGGTGCTATAGTCTATATATATGATTGCCTAAGTGTGAAGTGATCTATCTTATTTATAGATGCTCCAGCACCTAATAGTGGTCCATATATTAACTATATGGTCAATAAATATAACTTAATTTACTCTCTTTATCATTTCTGTCTTCTTTTGTTAACAGTATTCAGATATTGCTTAGATAATCATACCTCCTCTATTCTCAGTCTAATTGGTTTGGGTAGGACTGACCCAATCTCTAGGATATATGGATAGACACGTTACCTATCTCTGGCCAAAGAGGACACCTTATCCCCTTTGCTCAGTGTTCATGTGTGATAAATTTCTCATACAAAGCCAATGAAAATCATGCCCAGAATTTTAATGTCAAACTATTGAGGGGCGGAGATATTTATTTGTTTTTTTGGGTTTTGGTTGTTTTTTGATCTAGGATTTTAATGTTTTTACCCTATTAGTAGGTTTTTATTGATAATAATACCAACACAAATGAAATAACTTAAGGTCGAAAATAGATCTCCTACACTTTGACTAATACTTTAAATGCTGCTATATTTCAAGCTAGGTAAACTCATCATGTCATTTATGGAAAAAAATAAATTCTCTTTTACTTTGCCTTTATCTAAGATTTCTATCACTTCCAATCAAAGAGTCCAAAATAATTTATGAAAAACATGTGTAGAAACTTCTTAAGGTATCTGAGATAACACAATTATATTCTATAAGCAATTTATTTAGTCATTGTCATAGTGTCAGCATACCGAACAAAGCATAATTTTGTTAACTTTGAACAAAAAATAATAGTAGTCTACCATGAAAAGGAAGGCACTTATAAAAGTGATACTAAGGTAGGTTGTGATGGACTGCTTTGCTCATAAATAGGTACAATGTATGACATTTTAGATTATAAAGAGACATTAAGACAATATGCTGTTTGTCACATTGCTTAGGGGTTGACCAGGTGATTGTGAAATAAAAACCTGAAAAGGGTTAAAATTAGAGAGCTATGTAAACACAAGTCTTTAAAAAGGCCCTCAATAATCTTCCCCTGCTGGTATTCAAACCCTTGAGTATTCCTCTCCTCTTGCATGAGGGCTATAGAGTGACTTGTTTCTAACCAATAGAAATTGGTACAGTAGATGGAATGTCACCTCCGTGATTATCTAACATATGATTATAGCTTATAACTTCATTTTTTCTAGTAGACTCTATTTCTTTTGCTGGATTTAATGAAGTGAATACATGGAATCGTCCACATGACGAGATATTGAAGGTGATGTCTGACCAATAGTCAGTGAGGAACTGAGGCTCTCAGTCCAGTATCCCACAAGTAACTGAGGCCTGCAGTCCAATATCCTACCCAAAACCACATGAGCTTGAAAGTGTATCCTTCTCTAGTCAGGTCTCAAACGAGCCCCTAGCAGTGGTCAACACCTCATTTCAAACCTGTATTAGACTATGAAACAGAGAACATAGGTGACTAATTTCTAACCTACAGAAACTTCAAGATGATATATCTGTTGTTTTAATTTACTATGTTTGTGTTAATATTATTATGCTGTAATTGATAGCTAATATACATGGCTTCAATAATAAGAGCAATGAATTATTAATTTATGACAGATCAAATTGCATGCAACTTAAGTGCAATACAAAAAAAACATGTTAGCATATTCTGGAATAATTTTCATAAACTAAATTTCTTTTTTGTAGAATTAGACATTGCTTAAATTGTTTACTTGTCTGTCTTGTTATTATGTGAGATAAGAGCTAAATTTTGTGTTTTCCATAGTTTATTTATCTTTATAAAGTACTGCAGCTAATGCACTTTCAGCTTTAACATAGAAAGATGCCATTTTTTATTTCAAACTTTAAAAATAATATTTTGTGTGTATTTTTGTACTATCTGGATACAAATGATTAATATCGGACAAATTAACTGGTATAATTTAAGAAAGAATTTAAATCCAATTCATATCACTAAAAGCATTTAAAATTCTATTTGTTAGTAAATGTTTAAAACAGATTTACTTCTAGACAAAATATTTCCTCATTAACCTTTGTCTTAATTGTTCCAACACACTTCTTCCTACCAGAATCAAAACACACCATAAAAATGCAATTTTCTCCAGGCTAGAATTAAATGAACCTCCATGATAATGAGCATTAAATTACAAAATTTTAATTCTTTTTTATTTATTGCCAGGCAGGACGTATTTTATTTTGTTTTATGCCCTGGAAAGTACCAATTACATGATTGGGGCAAATTACAGATTCCCTTTGGAGTTACATATAATTTAAATACAAAATGAAGCAAAAAGAAGTCAAGATCCATAAAATCAGATACCAGAGAGATTAGAAAGATAACAAAATTGAATAAAATGAACTGAACATAAATTAATAGGGAAAGTGGTGGAAGTAAAGAATTGAACGCTGCATGCTCTATTTAATAAGAGTAAGTACTGTGCAATAATGCAAGTCCGGCATGATTTTAAAGTGGAGAGTAAATTCAAATTTTGTGTGAATTCCATAAACTTTTACATTTGACAAGCAATGGAAGTTTTCTTTTTAAAGCATCGTCTGACTTGGTTTGATCTATGGGCTTGATCTATGAGCTGACTGCCAGTTTATAGGTCTTAGAAAACTATCTGAAAGGTATTTTCCAGGTCTACCATGCTGAGTCTGACAAAATGTGATTTATCATTTCCTCTTTTCTTTCTGTTGAGTACAATCAAAATCTATTGATTAAGTTCAGAAGCCAAAAATTATGGCCAAATAAAGCATTTCTCAAAATCTCAAAAGGCTTTTTAAAAAATCATCTTTCTCTTGCTATTAATTCATATAGTTATAATTCATCAACTTTATAATTAACCCTCTTCTAATTAACTTTTTAATACCTAATTCAAAACAGGTAGCTGTTGAGTGTCCGAAATGCGATAATTTTACTTTTTAAAGCTAGATTTGCTATCAATATAGTTGAGAAAAAACTTTTACAATAAAAGAAGCACTTGAAACAGATAAGGTTCAGTAATAGAACTATACAGCTTTCATGATGAAGCTTAAGAGTCAAGAGGTCAACTGGATTCCCACTATCCAGAATAGGACTCCTAAGATCATGCTAGAGGAAATGGTTATATCTTTAAGAGATATGGACCTAGAACACTGGAGAGAAAGATGGTTTCATATTTTAAAAATGCCTTCCAAAAAGGCCTTCACCAGAAGCTCTTTCTCAAGGCTTATCTAAGTTGGGTTTGATGCCCATGTTCTTACATATATACCTGATGTCAGCACTAGCTCCTATTTTTTTCCCCCCAAGAACAACACTTTGGGCTTTATTGGCCATTTTAAACAAATCCCACAAATTTTGACTGATATTTCAAAGTTATCTAAATTAATACTTAAATGAAGGCTAGCTAAAAATTAAGTTAAAAAACTCTCAGTTTTAATAGATATCTAATTTAAATTTTATTAGTTCACCATCTTACTATTTGCACTGTCCTCACAATCCCTAAATTTCACATGTAGAACAGTTGTATGTTTTTAAAGATTAATGAACTTTGTTTTTTAGAGTGGTTTGAAGTTTAAATAAAAATTGAGCAAAGTATAGAGCTCCATGTATATCAGTTACCTCCAGTTTCCCTTATTATTAATATCTTGCATTAATATGGTCCATTTGGTATAACTGATGAACCAGTATTGATACATTATTAACTGAAGTCCACATTTTACATGAGCTTTGTTATTTGTATTGTATATACTACTATGTTAGAACACACGTAAATGTCATATGTCCACCATTACAGTATCATACTGGGTAGTTTTGATGATGAAAAAACATCTCCTGTTCTTCATCTATTCATCCTTTCCATCTCCTGAATCCACCACCACTGATCTTTTTACTGTTTGTATACTTTTGTCTTTTCCAGAATGTAATAGTTTAAATCATATAGTATGTAGTATTTTTGGACTGGCTCCTTTTTTTAACAATATATCTTATTTTCCCCCATAGCTTTTTCTGGCTTGATACTTTTTATTGCTGAATCATATAACATTGTAAGGATTCACCACAAACAGCTGCATTTTAGTAAGAAGAAAATTGATCAAAATGACTAAGTCTTTTGTTTAGAAATAAATCTTTGCACATAAAATACAACCCAGGAAAGTTAACTGCTACAGAATTTATATATAAAATACTACCACATAATTTTATCATGGATGTATAAATTAATTCATAGATATCTGTTTAACATTTCAAATTGATTATATTTTGAAAATATAGACTTCAGTGAATCTCTCAATTAAATACTTTTTAACATCTTTGTCATCTGAATAATGACAGTACTAAAATAACTTTGTAATTTTCAAATGTTAAACCCAGTTTTTACATTTTACAAAAATGAAACAATTATTCTACAATTTAAAATCTACTTCATTGTTGGGTTCATGAAGTAACAATAAAAGTAAATGTTATATGTGTCACATAAAGCTTCTGATTATTTTAAATGCCATGCGGTTTAGTATATAAAAGTGTTTGCATATAGATGCTATAAAACTACACTGAGATTCAATCTGGCTCTATTACTTTCCTTCTACTGAGAAAAATCTAATTTATTTTGACATGTTAACATTCAATATATTTGCAAATCCGTACCAATTAAGAAACTGTTTTTATATCTACTATGAGGGAATTTAATGAAAATGGAAAGAAAAAAAAAAAACACCAACTAGAACGCCTATTATTTGTAACCTTGGAGTAAATTTATCAGGGTGACTTAATATTACATATTTAACTGAGAGAAACAGTTTCAAATAGACACAGAACAGAAAAGGGATACCAACTCTCTCAGAATTCTTAAGATGGATTATAGATAAGAAAATTAATAAAGGATCAAATGCTTAGACATGCTTTTTTCATCTTTTCCAAAGTGTGCTTACTATTGTTAAGAGTTTTGCTTCTATTCAGATCTATGAAGTGTCCTCATCTTGAAGACAAGAAAATTGAAGCCCTGGAGTTATAAATAATTCCTCAAGTTCAGAAAACTATATGAAAGCTATACCTGTAATTAAAGATGTCTATGTGTTTGTTTGTTTCATTTATTGTTCTCAGTAGAGTTTTTCTATTCTCTCTTAGTTATTGGTTCTTAAACTTTAAAACCATAAGAATTAGCCGAAGAACTTATTAAAATTTTCAGATTTTAGGAGATCATACTTAAAGATTCTGATTTAGTAGGTCCATGAGTCAGACCTAGGAATATCATTTGTAAAAGGTTACTTTTTCAATAGTTAAAGAGGCAACATTTACTATCTTTGTAGCAAGATTTTAGTAGCACCCTAAAAAGATAGAAAAGGTTATTTTCAGGTAAAGTCATCTCTCATATTGGACAATAAATCTAAATTAAAATAGAAAATCTTAGCAAACAAGTGATGCTTTCTGCATGTGAATTTATTTTATGTTATAGTAATAGTTTACAGATAGCTTTTTTTCATTCTTTAAAATCAAGACCAACAGTTCTCCCCAAACTATTGTACTTACTGATTAAAAATCCATAAGTCCAAACTTGTGTGGTTTATATAAGAATGATGGCAATGTTCCTCAGTGTATAGGGTAATTGTAAATATCTTGAATAATGAGATGTTAACTAGAACTGCTCATTCACCATTTACTTGGCAATTGTTATAAAATCGTTTACAGTTTTCATTGTATATAAACATGAATTTCTGGATTTTAAATTATTCTTTTCCTCTGTTTTTACATATCAGGAGGTAGAATGTTAGTCCTTTATAGTTCTTTACAAAATCAACTCTTTTTTATTCTTCAATATAAAGCAACTGAAAAAACATATTTTTAAATATAAACTGTATAAAATTTTTGCATTGTCATTTGTTATAAGACCAATTCTCATTAATGAGCAAAGGGTGAATTTTTTACTTTCATAGAGAACTGAGAAGATTATTTTCTTCATTCAGGGGATTTGAATTTTTAAAAACATATTAAGATACTTACATAGATAGTATTCTTATTTTGGATATGATGCATTAAGTTTGAATAATACTAACTTTTAGAAAAATATCAACTTGTTGAAGAGGTTAATAAAAATGTTAGGTACATTTGCCTCTTTTCCATATACAAAAATAAAAATTTTGAATTTGTTTTTATAGAAAATGCATTTTAAAATATATGAATCCTTAAAAATGAACATAAATGTGACATTAAATCATGCAAAATTTAATAATCAATGTTAATACATTTCCATTTTAAATAAGTACTAAAGGTATATTTATATTGCTAGCACATTTGTTTGGAAAAGTTGTAAACAACTGTCTTTAATAAAATTTTTGGTAAATTGTGTGTGATACTGCATTTCTCATTCAAAATCGATATTCACATTTAGATTCTGTGATCTATTTCAGATGTATTGACCTTTCCACGATATTTACCTCTAAAATAGATGACAAGTGAATCCCAGTGTGTATAAGTCTTAGTCCATTATCCTGAGAAGTAGAGCAATTGTCATTCTTCCTAATGCTAACTCGACCTACAAGAGTCCCTTTATTATAAAATAATGTTATGTATTTGAGTATTTGAATCACTGTTAGAATTTGATATTTCTGTTTGGATTAAATGAAAGGTATATAAAATGTATTTTCTGATTACGACAGTACAACTATTTTCCAAGAGATCTAAATGGATAATTGACTGAAAACCTCTCATCAGATAGGGACATATGGTAGCAATGAGAGTGTGCCTCACAAATCTCCAACTATATGAAGCACATTGATCCAAGGTCCCTTTTGAGGTCCTCTGAAGTCTATCACTGTGTTTATGTAAAGGTCATGCTTCCTAAAGGCTGCTTACATATAATGAAGGAGAAAAGAAGAGATGCTAAGGTAGATCCCTTTCTGGAAGACACACTCCATCTCGCTATGAATTGAGGACTCCCTGATCATCATGCAAAATCTCACTTAAATGACAGAGTAATCACTTAAAAGACATAGCAGTCTGGAATTGTTCTCTCTCTCTCTTTTTCACTTGGGGTCAGAAGGCATGTGGTTTGAAGAGTTTCCTAGCCTTACTCTACTTCCTCATCATTTCTTTCACACAGGAATATCACTTAAAAAAATATTTGCTTGTTAAATCTCATTTTGATATCTAACTGTTAGTGGACAGATTGGCACTAACACAGGACATTAGGAGATTAAAGTTAAAAAGTAGTATTAGTATTTCAAAATGCATTAATTAAATTCAAAGTATTCATAAACATTTATAAAAAGAGTTTGAGGGAAAATAAAAATGAAGAAATTTAAAAGATATTAATATAGAACTTTAATATATATTAAAATAGGTATTAATACCTATTGATATGTTATAATGAAAATAAATAAATTGAATAGATTTAATATATATTAATGTATGTGGAGACAAAAAATAAATGAGAAAATCTGTAGGGTTATAGTATACCATTATTGAAACATTATTACAGTATAGAAGAGTGCCATATGTCATAAGATATTTTAAACTAGCATGAGAAACTCCAAGTAATATTTTTCTTAGGTCAGCAACTACATGGTTGCTATCACTCTTTTCCTCCACGTCAGTGGCAGACACTACAAGGTATAGAGAGTTCTCTTTCCCACTAAGCCCAATCTTTGTCAAGATACCTTCTAATAATTAATAGGAAAGCAATACTTGTCACTTCTGTCTTAACTAAAGAGTTTAGCTCAATTTCAATTGAAGAGTAGCAGAATATACCACCCTAAAATACAACAGAAGTTTAGGACACGCCACCTCAAAATATGCCACTTTGGTATATTGATTATTTTGAGCTGTAGGCACTTACAAAATAGTGCATTTAGGGATAGGTTTTCTCTTAACTCTCCTTATCTACCTAAAGACAGAGCCTCCCAAAGGAACTCATTTGTCATAGATTCTTTATCCCTAGGATCTACATCAGCTAGCAAAGAAAGATCACAGGAGAGCAGACTAGAAGTGAACACGACACCCAGACAAACTTTTTCACAAACTATCATATCTCCCATCTACTCATCTAAGAACACATTTATCTTTCCAAAAGCTATTTACTCTTCTAAGAAGTTTATATGCCCCCTTTCCCTTACCCTATTAAGATAATATTTAATCCTGAATTCTAAAGCCACCTCTTTGAGTTACTCATTTTTCCTAGGTATCTCCCATGTATACATAAAGTATACATGTTAATAAATTTGTGTTTGTTTTTCTCTTGTTAATATGTTTTTTATTAGAGTCTCAGCTAAGAACTCAGAAGGGTAAGGAAAATATTTTCCTCCCCTGCACTCTAAACAACAACAATAAGAAAACAATGCATTGCAGAGTTATCAAATGAGTTGTGGAGTCAGAGGGTGAAGAGCTGAAAGCATGTGATGACCATTTAAAAGAATAAATAGAGTAATAATTTGTAATAATAATCTCAGCACAAGAACTGACTTTTCAACTTTCACAGCTATCCAAATATTAAGTGGTGAATTCCTCACAACTGTAAGTTTTTAAAAAGAGACTAGTCAACATTGTGGTAAGAATATTAGAAAAATCAAGTATTAAATTATTATGCTGACTAAATAATCTCTATGGTATATTTCACCCATTATATGATATGATTCGAAGGACTGATTTTTGATGAGTAAGATTAACCTATTTTTCTCTACTTCCAGTGAATATCAAATTGAGAAAAATGGTTTAAATTAAGATATGAGATTGAATATAGATATAGAGAAACTTCTTACTTGCCTGAATGGTAATAACTTGAAAGTAATCCTTATTTATGTGAGGGAGGGGCTAATTCTTGAACTTAATTCATTGCAAATAAAAATTGAAGCCACTTGGAGATGATTTTGCAAAAGAAATGATATTTCAATAACAAAAGATAAAGAAAATGCCATTAACTCCGTAAGAAATTTGTTTCAAGAAAAGGGAGGAGAAAAAAAAAAAATAAATAATCATCTGGGTATGCAAACTCTAAGACACTGAAATTACTGATATTTCTTTATAAAAAGGAAAACTGAAAGAACAAAATAAAACAGGAATGATTCATTAAAATAAAAATTTGTTACGATTTTGAAATTGTATATTGTATGTATGCTTCTAAATAATATGAATGTTGTTTACAATTATATAAATAATTATACAGTCTAAAGAGTTATCTAGTTTTCAAAAGTTTTAAGGGGAACTCAGTGTGCCCTGGAAAATGTAGATGCTCATTTAATGACAGATAAAGCAAATGATGTCTTGATCCTTCATTTAACCTAATTAAATGACTCAAATAAAGATTGGTTAGAAGAGGTCATCAAATTAACAAAATGAGTCTGTTTCAACTATTGCAACTGCTATAGGGACCAAAGAGAATCAAGTGCATACTTATCTTAAGAATTACTGTAAACCAGGCCATTTTAAAGTAAACATATCTCTGTATGGGGCAAATTGCTTTCCCATTATGAGATTCCTCTTACCCTGAAAAATTTCTTGAAGCCAGACCATCAGGAAGCAACTTCAGTTCACAGGATTTGAGCAAAAACAAAAATCATATCTTTTCCTATACATATAAAATATTCCAATATTATAAATTATAAACAAGAAAAATAATATCAGAAATTTGTTCTAATCTTGACAAGCTAAATTAGTTTACTTAATTGTAAAATCCTTAAATAATTTTACAAAATTATTTGTTTATTTGTTTATTTTTCAAAGAACCATTAGCAGAAAGGAGGTTTTTAAATATGAAAACTGAGACATAATAATTAAGTATGTAAAATAAAGGTTGGTTTTCTGTTGTATTGCTACTTTTACTTTGGTAAGCTAACTTACTAATTATCTGTCACCAAAAAGTTAGTTGGCAATCCATTGGCTTTTTCCTTCAGTAAATATTAAAGTATTTATTATGCTGTTTATTATAATTTTAGAAAATATAATGACAGGCCCATTGCTATATTCCAGCTACCAAGCAAGGGTCAGTAGTTCACTGTTTAAATGTTTTTAATTTTATAAAAAGAATAATGGATTTTGTTTCTCTGTCTAGGTAAGACAGGTACATTGGAAAATGTTTTGCCAAATATTAAATGCCACTTCTTAAATCTTTTTGATAGCTTCTACAAAACTAGTTACATCTCATAACTTTCATTTGCTATATTTTATTTTTCACTTTCTTTTTCTTTTACTTTTATGATGAAGACATTTAAACTTTTCTAGAATACGGAGAAAGCAATTAATTGTAATCAAGTAGCCAAACTTTAGCTTGAAGTCCAGAAAGGTTTATATTGGAATATGTGATATCAATACTTGATAAGCTGAAATAACTTGAAATGATTTAAAACATCCAAAAATATTTGCTTTGAATTCAAAGAAAAAAAGTATTAATTCTCTTATTATTTTAAGAAGAAATGTATTCTATTTCCCTATTATATATTTTAAAATGTTTCTGTACTGTGACACCATTAGTTCATGGACCCAATATTATATATTCTTAATAGAAATCAACTTATTTTAGAATATCTACAGCAATTAAAATCTATAATGTGTCTAAAATTGCACGTTCAATGTGCTAGTTCTCCACAAAGACCATTTTACTTTTTCCTCAGTAACAGAGGTGAAACTTAAACAAAGCTGTCTAACAAGGAATAACATTCTTCTGCCTTTTCAAAGCCAAGTGTGGACATTTGCCTGGATTTTCAAGATAAAATGTGAGCTGATATAAAATTTGCAACTTTCACCTCACTTGGTTCAGAAAATCTCTGAATGTGGACTTCTGCCCCTTTCCCCTTTTCATGGACTGAAATGGCAATGATCGAAGTTATTTTGAAACAGAATACTAAAGATGGATGGCACTAAATTGACCTAAATCCCTGAATAGCTATGTGGAAGAACAGCATGCAGAAGACCACCATCAAGCTGAAATACTCATTTTAGACTATCACATGGCCCAACATACTTGTTTCCTTGTTCTTTAAACCATTGAAATTTAAGAGTTTCTTTTTACAGCAGCCTAACCTAACTAATAATTTTATTCTGAGTTTAAAGAGTTAATGACTGGCCATTTCAAAAATAAAGTAAGATAATTGGGTCAAGGGAGGGGTTTAGGTTAAGATTCCAGTTCAAAATTCTATAATAAATGAATACTTTAGAATCTCCCCTTAATACTTAGTCATATGTTGAAAAATAGTTTTTCCTAAGGAATTCAAAAGAGTCAGTATTAAAATTAAGACATTTCTGAGTTGTAAAAACTAAACCTCTGCTTACAGGGCTACTTATTCTGGATGACTACCCTCTATTTGTAACTCATGAGCATCCTCCTCTTGCATCCTACAAAGAACAGAAATCTTAAAATTTGTGTTCCCCACAATTTGATCACATGAAACAGAAGTTTTTCTACCTGAAACAATTTTGTAGGGGAAGTAAACTTTTACCTCTAACCTTTTAGGGGTTTTGGCTAGATTTAGGAATAAACTGACATCAGATTAATAGGAGACATCATACATAGTTATATAAATTTTACATGGCACAGGAGCCCTCATAAGGAAAGACCCAAAAGAATGAAAGAAACTACATCCTTTTATATTAAGTTGAACAGAGAGAGAGTTGTAGAAAATAAAGTATGTAGTGAGGCTAAAGGGAGATAAGAATTATTTTAACAAGGCCTGTTTGTATAGAATTCTCTTGGCTTTGACTTCCCGTTAAAGAATTTTTTTTCTCCTTGTGCAGGAAGGGCATCTTTCACATGGGAGTTTTTATCTCCTGTTTCCAGAAAGGAAAGAGGAGATTAAAATGCCCTTCTTACACTTGTTTTTTTAAGTGCTTTTCGCTCAAATAATCCTTATACCAAAGTGGCATAATTAGCTGTAACATATACTGCTATCCTTCAATTCCAACACACGAGATCATCCTGATAATCAGGGATTAATAACAGAGTTTGGCATCTTTGGAAGTTATGTGCATCCAGCTGAGGTAGGAAATGGATTTGAAAAATAAGAGAGGGAAGGAGATATGAAGCTTGCAGCAACCAATCACTCTAGTTTTTTCTTTTCTTTTCTTTTTTTTTCTTTTTTTCTGTTAAGGAAAGAGACTATGCTGGCCA
This sequence comes from Pteropus alecto, assembly GCF_000325575.1. Lineage (NCBI taxonomy): Eukaryota > Metazoa > Chordata > Mammalia > Chiroptera > Pteropodidae > Pteropus > Pteropus alecto. Next base: position 71,068 of record NW_006437748.1, read on the forward strand.
TCACAGCAATCTGAAATAGTGTAAGTATTCAAAGCTAGTAGTTGAATATATAAAATAACACATATATTCTATGAATGCTGTTTTAAAAATGACAAACTGGGAAATATTGCAATATAATTAGAAAAGTTTCTAAAATTATTATGTCATTAGTTGTTTTATACTGATAAAATAGACAAACTATGTTAGTTGAAATGGTACTAACATGATAGATAAGCTCGTAAATTTCTTGCTCACATAACGGTTCATTGAGGGCATTCCTAATTAGGTAGCTGTTCTACAAGCTATGATTCAGAGACCTATGCGGCTTTTATATCGTATTTCTACAATTGTCAACATAAGGCTTTCAAACTTGCCTGTTTGGTTTTTTGGGTTTTTTTTTTTTTTTTCCATTTCTTACATTTAACAGGGGAAAAGGTTAAGTCAGACCAGGAAATGAGTAATATGTCATTAGTTGTTTTATACTAATAAAATTTTGACAAACTATGTTAATTGAAATGGTACTAGCTAACAAGGTAGATAAGCCCCTAAATTTCTTGCTCATGTAACAGTTCATTGAAGTTGCTATTCGTCAAGCTGTGATTCAGAGGCCTAAGTTCCTTTTATATAGTATTTCTACAACTGTCAACATATGGCTCCCAAGGGTTCCTGGTATTTTGTTTGTTTGTTTGTTTGTCTGTTTTTGCCATTTGACACAACTAACAGGGGAAAAGTTTAAGGCAGTCCAGGAATTGATGCAGACCATATTGTTCCATATTTTATTGGCCAGAATTCAGTCACATGGCTCCATCTAGAAAGTGAAGCTAGGAAATGTAGTCTAACTGTATGCCCAGGAGTAAGAGGAAACCAATTAGGAGGCCCAAGTACTCTCTGCTAAGTACTTCTCTAAAAATCTTCAAAAGCTCAATAATTGATAAATGATAAAGTGATGACTGATGAATAAGACCAGCAAGTGAGGCATCTAGCAAGTCTAACTGTATGCCCAGGAGGATGAGGAAACCAATTAGGAGGCCTGGGAACTCTCTGCTATGTACTTCTAAAAATCTTTGAAAGCATTATAATTGATAAATGATAAAGAGATGATTGATGAAGAAGATAATCATCAGCCTTAGTTTTAATAGTTCGTTCCATGTTTTAGGTCAAATTTAAGGCTACAACCACATTTAGATTGTTATTCGCATTTATTGAAAAAGTAGTAACTTCTGCCAATACTTAATATGACCTTTTTATTAATCAAATTTCTGCATACCTTATAAAAAACAAAACAACCCTCTTCATTATCCAAGTACTACTGAATCCATTATGGCAATAGCTCATTCCATGTTTTAGGTGAAATTTAAGCCTACATACACATTTAGATTCAGTTATTTGCATTTATCCAAAAAGTAGTATCTTCTGCCAATACTTATTATGACTTTTTTATTATCTAAATTTCTGGATGCTTTATAGAAAACAAAACAATCCTGTTCATTATCCAAACACTACTGACTCTATTATGGCAATTCTATTGACTCTTAATGTAGGATTTTCTTTATAAAATGCAGGATGCAATGAGATTACCAAATGACCTTTATGTGTTAGAATAAGAAATGAACTAAGACAGTCAAGGAGCTATTTTCAATTGTTAGAAATGTTCTTCTAGAAGGTCAAAAATTCTTTCCCATGACTGCTATTAATTTTAGAACTGAATAGAATCTATTTGCAGTTAGTAGTTCTAGGCAGAGAAGGTAAGAAATGGTAAATTATTCACTATCAAGGCATTATTTGCAATTGTTAGAAATGTTCTTCTGGAAGGTCAAAAATTCTTCCTCATTTGGTTAATTTTAGAATCAAATAATTGGCTAGTTGTTTCTTCTCTAAGTTAACAACTTTATTAATAGAATCGATTTGCAGTTAATAGTTCTATGTAGAGAAAGTAAGAAATGGTACATTATTCATTTTAGAACTGAATAGAATCTATTTGCAGTTAGTAGTTCTAGGCAGAGAAGGTAAGAAATGGTAAATTATTCACTGAAAAAATTATTTTTAAAGGTGGCAGTAAATAAAGACAATTTTTTAAAAAGCAAGCTAAAGGATCAATGCTCTAATGAGATCTATAACCTTGGCTTTAGCGCCACAATGTTTAAGCCAAAAAAGTTAACAAGTAATATGATAGGGAAGACTGGAGGCATACTTCTAATATTTAAAAGGTGGTATTAAATAAGACAATTGAAAAAGAAAAAAAAAAGAAAGAAAGCTAAAGGAGCAAAGCCCTGATGAGATCTATGACCTTGGCCTTAGTGTCACAATATTTTAGCTAGAAATGTTAACGAGCAATATGCTAGGGAAGACTGGAGGCATACTTCTATTGACAAGTAAATGAGCTCTAATTCAAAGCCCAGAGAAAAGGCACACAATTGGTTGAGTTTATTTAAAGGAAAAGTGTTCTGCACCATGTTTTTCCTTCTCTTGAGGCTTCCAATGAATGACTAGACATGGGGCAAGAAGTTTTGGAGAACAAAGATGAGAATTTTATTGGGCTGAAACTGTGGGGAAGTTTTGGACTCACCTTAAATAGCAAGTACATTTTTTTGTGAGTATCTCCTAGATAAGTTGGTTAGAAACACAAGTGAGTTTTCATCCATCTAGGTTCTTGAGAAGACCAAAATAAAGACATTTAAGGAAGTTCTCAAAAAGTAGAAAACTGTATGTTTCATAGCAAAGAATTGGAGTACACAGGTTACCATGTCAACAAAAAGGAAGGCTTTTGATAATAATATACATAATGAAGAAAACAGCCCTTTACAGTACATTGACCAATAATTCTTATTGTTTTAAGTATAGTTTATATCTCAATGTCTTACATATGTGTTATGTAGGATTTTCTGCTATATTTATATTACAAATTTAATTTAGTACTTAGATATTATAAGGACAACATTTTATGAAAGGAGAAAACTAGTTGGTTGAGAGTAGTAAATGTTCCCAGATGCATCACTTACCTCCTCCTTCAGTATCTTAGACCCTGCTCTAACTTAAAATTTTTAGGTAGTTTTTAGAAATTATCAGAGGAATGAAATCTAAATTCCAGAATATGATAAAGTGGTCTATTATATGAAATCTTCATTTTTCTTGAGCCTCAGTTAGTATTGTTGTATAATTTCCATTTTAGCTCTAGATAGACTAAATTACTAAAATATTCTGGAATCGATATATTCTCCTATATTCCTTATTTATACTTCTAAATATGCTGAGTCTGGCGTGAAACATCCTTCCATATTTTTGTGGAGTGTCTAAACTCTACTTTCCTTCAAAATACAGTTCAAAACTATGCTGATCATGTTCAGACAGTAAGATGTTTCTCCAACATGCTTCCTCACTATTGTGAGCTTCTATTATTGTGTTTCACTACATATTGTATTTTTCATATAGTTCGTTGTTTCCACCCATGTTTGAAAACCTCTGGAAAGCAATGACTGGCTGCCTTTTAATGATATGTCCAGAACAAGTAAATCATAAATATACGCTAAATAATGAATCTCCCTCAAAAGTTTATGAGAAAATTATCTCCTGTGAGCCCTAACATACTAATAAAAGTAAACTAATGTTTTAACTTGGAGGCAAAAATAAAACAATCATGAAAGAAAATTATACTATATTTTCAGAGGAGCATTATAAATCTTTCTATCATTTATATCTAATTATGAAGCGATCCTAAAAT
>NW_006437748.1:74805-80665 GCF_000325575.1 Pteropus alecto
CACACACACACACACACACACACACACACACACACACACACACACCATGGACTGAATGTTTCCCCCTATAATTCATACATTGAAGCCCTAACCTTCAATGGAACGATATTTGGAGATGTGCCTTTAGCAGGGAATTAGGTTTAGATGGGCCAGGAGAGTGGGGCCCCTATATTGGGATGACTGTCTTACAAGAAGAGACACCAGAGAGCTTGCTTGCTTTTTCTCACTTTCCTCTAAGTAAGGACAAATGAGAAGGCAGTGTTCTGTAAACCCAAAAGAAAGTCCTCACCAGAACCTGACTATGCAAGTGCCCTGATCTCAGACTTCCAGTCTCCAGAACTGTGGGAAAATAAATGTCTGCTGTATAAGATGTGCAGTCTGTGATATCCTGTTATGGCAGCCTGACCTGACTAAGAGAGTATACACACTAACTCTATAGCTATACTATATAATATATGCACATAAACACATACCTATTATTTAATCTTTAAAAGATTTTTAAAAATCTCTTTTTATTTTAATTTTATTTATTTTCAATTATAGCTGACATTCAATATTATATTAGTTGCAGGTATACAGCATAGTGGTTAGCCATTTATACAGCTTAAGAAGTGATTCCCCCAATAAATCTAGTGAATGTGGCACTACACATAATTATTATATTATTGACTATAGACCTTATGCTGTACTTTTATCCCTGTCACTATTTTGTAACTACCAACTTGCACTTCTTAATCCCTTCATCTTTTTCACCTGTACTCCAACTCTTCTTCCCATAAGTTTGTCTTCTGTATCTATAAGTCTGTTTCTGTTTTGTTTGTTTATTTTGTTCTTTAGATTCCACATATAAGTGAAATCATATGGTATTTCTCTTTCTCTGTCTGATTTATTTCACTTAACATAATACCCTGTAGGTCCATCCATGTTGTCACAAATGGTAAAATTTCATTTTTTAAGGACAAGTCATATTCCACCATATATAGGTACCATATCTTTTTTATCCAGTTGTCTTTTGATGGACCGTTAGATTACTGATTTTTTTTGAAAATATCACTTTAGATATGTGTCAAAAATTAGAAAATATAGAAAGAAACTAAATATCCATTTCTCACCTTCTAGATCATTAGTCGGTTGCATTTTAACCCAAAAACACAATATTGTATCTTCGAAGTTGTTTTTATAATTTTTAATGGATCCATTATTGATCAAGGCATTACTAAAAGTGATATTCTTTACACTAAATTGTCACTTTAACTACATTAACTTTTAAAATAAATATAATGTTAATTTAGTAAAGCTTAAACTAGAATTGGAAGTCTACCTCATCGATAAATTCATATCACATCAATTTTTAGAGACCAAAACAAAACAAAAGCCTTCATGTATTATAAAACCTGAAAGGAATCAATACCTGTATTCTTCTTGTGTGAAGCGTGGGATTTCTCCAGGATGTAAGACAAGAATTTTCACTGTGGCACTGCTGGACATCACAGGCTCACCGTCATCAAAAGCAACAACCACCAACTTAAAGAATAATAAAAATTCACGTTTAAAAGATTACTAACAAGAAGAAAATAAAGTATCTTTGTACTATTTATATTTTAAATCATTGGACTGCCTGGTTCCAAGAGAGGGAGCACTCCACGCAAGGTAGCAGACATTGAACTAGTGTATGGAACATATATTTTCATTTAACCTTCACAATAATCCTGCCAGGTAGATGTTATTATTTTTATTTGTCAGATGAGAAAACTCAAGGAAATTTGAGTTACTAACTCTATGAAAAAAAATTACCCGTAAAACAGGAATATGATACAACATCTCTCCAATGACCCGTAAAACAGGAATATGATACAACATCTCTCCAATGACAAAAAATTACCCATAAAACAGGAATATGATACAACATCTCTCCAATTGTTTTCCACAATTCCACTAGTGCTTACAGTGAAAACATGTGCCTCTATAGGCACTGACATTTCTTTTAAAAGTGTTAAATTCAGTCACATCAATAGCAAAAAGTTAATTGGCTTGCTTGTAAAAGCAAATTAATTTTTCTAGTGAATTAATTGTATACAGAATTATAGGGCAGAAATACTACCCTGGAAGACAAAATTAGAAGTCTATATTTTAACACACTTTGAGACATATGCTCTTAAAAACAACTGCAACATATAAAACTCTGTTTATACTGTATAGTGGAAATTGTTCAAATAATGCAAACTCAAGAAAAGCTTTAGTCTTAAGATGTGACAGCCATATATTATTTATTAATAAAATAACTTTAATAATTTATCACTTTCTTGATAACCTATATTATGTCAAAAAGAATTCTTATGTTTAAGAAATGTTATTTTCAAAATTATGTGTTTCTCTATAATATAATTTTAGAAGCTGCACATTACTAGTGTAAATTAATTCAACCTAGATCATGGAAACATAACCAAGGGTTTTCCTGAGAGCCACGATTTATCTTTGGGTTACAATTTTACAAAGAGAACAATTATGCCAAACAGTGATAAAGTTATATGAGCCATACTACTCATTGATATTCATAAGATTAACTGGTGAAGGTGAATTCCCCAGTGTAGTACGGTCAAAGGTTTTCTTCACAGTGATAATTTTTTTTCTAAGTAACTATAGAAAATGGAAACACTTTAACATTTAATAAAATTGATTATTTATGACAATAATGGTTAGTATTATTTTAAGTTTTCTGGAAGTATAATAAATCACAAGTACATAAAACTTGATCTATCAATTCCGCCTGTGGGTACTTATTTTAAGAAAAAAAAATCAGCAAGTGGCAAACGACAGTTGCACAAGGAATTTCTCAAAGCAGAGATTATTGTAATAAAAAATTAGAAACACGCTAATTATCCAATAACCAGATATTAGACAAAAAACCTGAAATAGTATATTCATATAATAAAACATTGTACTATCATTAAAATTATAGCACTGAGTATTTGTTTGTATGGGTAATATATCATTAAGTTAAAAAAGCTGTAAAAATAATATGATCATATTATTTAAAAACATATTTAAATATCTGTATTTACTTAGAATGTCAGATAGAGATTAAAATGGTCAATTCTAATTATCTCCAAGATTTGAAATATCAAGTGATTTTTTTTCTTGTTACTTAACTACTTTCTAAATGTCTATGCAGTAAAAGTATATTATTTATAACTTAAGAAGATCCAAAAGAAGAAAAAATAAGTACAGTCATCTGTTAAACAACTCTCAATCAAAAATTAAACATCAAGTAGACAATGTAAGGAAAACACTGCACTGACCTTAAAAATTGTTGTAGGTTCTTCATTAAGATTGACTCGAGTTATTACTTTTCCAGAATCTTCTTCTACATCAAAAATACTAGCAGGATAAGGAAACTGGACATCATCTACTCTATACCTCACACGACTTGCAGGTAATCCCTAAAATGAAATTATATATTATTAATTTACTCTCACAAAATAAAAACAAGTGTAGTGATAATGTTAAACTGATTCATAAAATTCATGGCCTTTTTATAAGTGAAAAATCATATTTCAACCTTTCATAATTTCAGGTATGAGGTATAGCAGAATCTATTTCTTTAGTATAACTTATTATGAATCAGTGGAGTGTTTTTACTGCATGTTATTTAAAATTATTTATGTGAAAGAATAAATTTAAGGGTTGCCTTGACTATCTTCTTTTCCACTTCCCTTTAGTTTTATAAATCCCACCTTCTTCCTTCAACATCATGTTTGCTTAATATTTAATCTTCAGAGACAATTATATGTTATTTTCTTTTATTATACTTATTTAACTCTGTGAAACGCAGAGTATGATAAGATGTAGAGGACTGTGGTAAAGTGGGGAAATGGGTGTTGAAGTGAAGGAAACAAAAATTATTTGCCATTTGCTTTGTGCTGTTTATCATACTCAGTTTTTCATAAATAAATTACTCCTCACAACAATCCTTTAGTATAACATTACTAATGATGATGATAGTAAAATAATGATAGCTAATATTTGTTGAATGCTTATTATGTGCAAGAACCATACTAAATGAATGTGTACTCCATCACCCATTTATTAGTTAATGAACTTGAAGCTTAAATGGAGTTAAAGAATGTTGAATTGTCCCAGACATATATCAAGATAAATTGGAATTTCAAATAAAAAAATTATTTTTAAAGAAAGGAAATAATATTGGATAATTTTTAAAAAGAGACTACAATGAGAACAGTCAAAATTTGTTAGACATTCTCACTTATATTAGAGTTTAGATTGATTATATTTTAAATTATATAGGGTTACCCTGGGGTGAACACTATAATATTTTCTATGCTTAAGGCTGGTAAATCTTTTAAGCCAGTCCCAGAGTAAACAATTCAGGCACAGAACTAGTATGCGGTAGAGTTTGACTTCAAACCCAAATAGACACTATGTAACACCAGTAAACTCTTTAGAGAAAAGAACCTCTAATTTGGCATTCTGATGTGGGAGAAGGACATTACCCTCATAGGCTGCTGATTTGTTTGGACTTAATGATACTTTGATACTTTGTATCAAATGATACTTTGTATCATTTGATACTTTGATACTTTGGTGTAAGAAAGGTTCCAAGAACGTTGTTCTTTGTATTGTTGATCTTCTTCATTACTGTCTTTGAATAGAATTTGTTGCTCATGTTGGTTTCTGAATCTCATTTGGGCTATAGGATAAATATGTTAGCCTTCAGGACTTGCATAATTCCCTAATTATTATCTGTAACTCTAGCTTTTTTTATGCATTGTACATCACAGTTGATCACTACCTCCTTGAACACTTCATCTTTTTTTCACTCTTTTGCCTTTCCTCCTTCCTACCTGGCTGCTCTGTCTCAGACTCTTGGAGTGTTCCAAGGCTCTATTAAAGGCACTTCAATCATCTCTACCTCTTCTTAAGCACTCTAGGACCTCTTCTAGTCCCATTCCTTTAAATATCTTTTATTTGTTCTTAACTCAAAATTTTAAATTTCTGGCAAAACTCTGATCTTTTAAACTCCAAAATAATATATACAATGGTTGACAGAGACCTATTTTCAACTCAAAATACCCCAAATGAGAATCCTGATTTCTTCTCTCAAATTTGAATCCCTTCTACTCTAGATCAATGGCCTCACCTTTTACCAAGTTGGTCTCTTTCCAGGCCTCAGGATGATCATTGATCTCTTCTCTTTCTCTCATACTCTGCAACCAAATTTTCATCAAGTCCTGTCAATACCTCAATAAAAGCATTCCCTAATGTATGTCTAGATCACGTCTCATAACCTCCCTCCACCTACAGTATTGCTACTTATCTGCAATTTTGCTTTCTGTTGTTATAATTACCTGCAATCAACAATGGTCTGAAAATATTAAATGAAAAATTCCATAAATAAACAATTCATAAGTTTTAAAGTGCACACCATTCTGAGTTGCAAAATGAAATCTCATGGTATCTAACTTTGTTCTGCCAAAGGCCTTAATCATCCTTTTGTTCAATGTATATGTTCCATGTTGTATATGATGCCTGCTGGTTAGTCTCTTAGTAGCCAGATCAGTTATTAGATCAACTGTCTGGTATTGCAGTACTTATGTTCGAGTAACCCTTATTTTACAAAAATTATAGAACACAATCTTCAGATGGAAGGCACCTGTACGATCACCAAAGGAATAATAACTCAGCAACACTTTGATGAGTTAAAAAATAAAATACAACTTTTGGTTACAATATTCTTCCAAAAGTTTTTTTTTTTTTTTTTTAATGGCTAATAAAGCATGCAATATTGGGAGAAAAAAGGGTGGAGCTGATGACAGAAAAGTTATATGGCCCCTTTTTTCCA
>NW_006437748.1:80756-95055 GCF_000325575.1 Pteropus alecto
CACCTCACTTCATCTCATCAGGTATCATCTCACATCATTACACGAAGGGTAAGTACATTACAATAAGATATTTAGAGACACAGAGATCACATTCACATAACTATTAGTACAGTATGTTGTTATAATTGTTCTATTTCATCATTTGTTATTGTTCTTAACCTCTTACTATGACTAACTTATAAATTAAACTTTATCATAGCTACATATGTATAGGGAAAAAGCATAATATATATACAGAGTTTGGTACTCTCTGTAGTTACAGGCATCCACTGGAGGGCTTAGAATATATCCTCCACAGATAAGGGGGGCTACTATATTTCCTACAGTGAACTCAAGTGATTCTTCTTCTAGTCTATTAAAATTACCTTTTAAAAATTTAAACCATCTCATAAACACTGATTAAATTCCCAATTACTTTTCATCACACACAGAAATTAAATCCAAACTCCTTACTGGGGGCTGTCAGATACCGAAAACATCTGGTGGCTGCCTATCTATATAACTTTATTTTACTCATTTCTCTTTCACTGCATTATCCTTGTTGTTATCTCACTGCCTATATCTTATGCCTGCCACACTCTTCTCTCAGATTTTTAGCTACAAAATTTACTCTCCTCTTCCTCAGGTACTCTCTAACTCGTCATTCCAATTTATTTTTCTTCAGCAACCCTCTATGAAATTATAACATATATTCTATTGGTTTACTTCTTTAATGATTGTCTCCCACATAAGAATAAAAGCTTCACATGGGTAGAGACTTTATGTGAACATGCTGAATGGTACTTGACCCAAGTTGTATTTAAATAAATTCATGGATTAGTGAATGAATAACTGTGTGTCAAAGATGCCCAGATGCTTCAATTGATATTTAAAATATATTTCAAGATTTTAGAAATATCAAATATGGGAGAAATCTTGAGAGACTATTAGAAAACTGTGGACTCAAAATAATAAAACAAATTGGCTGATTGTTTTAGGTCACCATCACAAAAAAAAACAAAAACAAAAACAAATAATTTAGGTATCCACCTAGCATAATTCATTTAATTTTATTCTTTAATTCAACTGGCCAAATTATAATGTCTCTTTCTTAGGACAGATATTTTAATTTCATGAGGTAAAATGTATTTTGTCATTTCAGGCAATGTAAAATTTCAAAAGGAGATTCTGAAATACACTTCGATCTAACATAATTTAAGGGAAGTTAGTATATAATTTCATAATATATATGGAAAGTCACATAAAAAAGACTACTTAAAAATTTTTGAAATTTTGCTCTATTTACCTAATCACTCTAAAGAGGTGTTATCAAAGAAAAAAAATATAGAAAGAATTAACCAAGACATAAACATTAATTTAATAGGAAATTAATAAAATTATCTGCAGTTTCTCTTCTTAGCAGGCAGTGGTGACAAAGATGGAGTTTCCTATCATTATTTTTATTGGAGTCTTTTGTAGGGTAAATATAAGCTCCTTCTTTGAAATTTTATGGAAAATGAGGACATGTGAGAAGCATAGCACAAAAGTTTTTTTGAAGCATCCTCATTTACCATGACAGCTATTTCTATAAATCCAGCCAACCTCATCCATTGGAGCAAGTGCTACTTCAAATTACCATAATTTTAAAAGACTAATGAGATTGTGGTACAGCAATCCTTCTTAATTTCAACTTCTACTCACCAAAACATCCTTTGATATTTTTCCTGAATTTTCAAATAAGTGATTACTCTTTTTTAGAGAAATATGTTTCTCTAAACAAAATGTTCAAAACAGAACCATGATATTACTGGAAGCTTAATCATTCAAGGGTGCTGAAAATCTTGACTCGACATCAGATATGAAATTAACCCCAAATCAGAACAAATCCCAAAGGACTTTTTGTTTGCCATTAGATAAAAAAATATTTAACTTAGTTAAAAAAAAAAAAAAAAAACTAGTAGTATAGAACTAAGTCATAAGATATTTATTTCTACATGACATATTAAAAAAGTTTTTAACTTGTACAAAATATTAGCAATTTAAATTTTTATAAATTATTTATTCCTTAACACTTACCATCTTGTTCATATGTTTTATAGTACCAGGATTAATTCTAGGTAACATTCATTTTATGTGAGATACATTCATTCATTTGTTCATTTATTTAACACATTTACTGACTGAACACTGCTGAGTTCTGAAAGTATAAAATGTACAAACTCACAGCTAAATGTGGGAGATGGAGTTCATCTCATATTCCCTCCTTCCTGATTTTCATTAACAATAATTCAACCATATTGGCATTATAAAACACCAAGCTCAAATGATACCTCTTCTGTATATATCCACCTATATACCACTCTGAGCCAATTCTTATTTTTTTTTCTTATAGTATGCATCTTTACCTGAATTTATGTTATGTATTCATTTGTTTATGGGTTTGCAGCCTATCTCTGTTCACTGACTGTGAGCTCCTATGAGCAGGTGATTTTTTTGTTTGTTTGTTTACTATTATTTAAGAAGTCAATAATAATCTGTTAAGTGAATACTTAAATATCATATGATAAATGCTTATTATATGTGTGTCCTGAGCTGCCAGGATGCACATCTCTAGGGGGAATGATTTACATAGATATAATGGGAATGGCTACGTATGTTATGCCCCTTATAGTTGAAAATGTATATTATTTGTGTTCTTATTTGGAGTAACCACAGATATATTTTTTGTGAGTGAAAGGAAGTAAAGGTGACATCAGTGAACTTTGCTTGGGGAAGAGGCATCACAAATCAGATGATAATAGAACCTGTGAAAACAAAGTTCCCAAAATGTAGAAGACTGGAGGAGTATAAATATTCTTTTAAAAATATTCCTTAGTACAGTACTAGAGAAATGAAACCTTTTATCATCATAAAACTTCTTCCTTTACTACCTTCCCTGGATTGGCTAACTGTAAAACACTGTCCTTATATTCCATATTACTTCCTAACTGTAAAACACTGTCCTTATATTCCATATTACTTCTCAGCTTCTGCCCTTATATTCCATATTATTTCCTATTATAGTTAACACATTCTGATGTTAAGCTATCCTTTAAAATAATGACATAATCCTCTGGATTGCTCTAATATATGAATCCTCATATGATCTATATTAATAGGGTATAGATGATATTTTCTTATATCAACTACATTGCACAATGTATTAAATCTTAGTTATAGAGTGTGTTGAACAAGATTGAGATTTCTGCGTAATATTTTTGGTGACTACAAGAATCATAGCTACATAGTAATTTTATGTATAGTTTAGAGGATATCTAAGAATTTACTTAACTCAGAATGTGGTTAAATGTTGGCAAGTTTTCAGTTTAAAACCCACCAATATCTGTTTATAGATACTCATCCATAGCTATTCATAGTCATCTCTAAAGATGTAGGCAATGGTAAGAATAAGATGCTTCTGTACTTATGGGCCTCATATTTGGTCAGATGGGGAAGACAAAAGGTACACAGATAAACACAATTATCTACTAACATTTCTGATAAAGCTATAAAGGATAAGCATAGGTGTACTAAATGAAGATGCTAGAACTAGAGTACAGATCTTTGGATTTATCACCAAGTGGACTTTTACCCCTCTATGTAGACACTTACATGTAAAAATCTGATGTGCTTTTAAATATGTTGATTTGTAGATATTGTAGCAATTGTGTTATATGTAAAGTCTGATCTAGTATACCATTTGAGTATTAAAATGACAAACTAAAACTTATGTGTCAAGATTTTGGACATTCTATCTTAAACTCAAGGGGATAAAAGTAGATATGTATCATTATTAAGTGACATAAACTAAAAATGACTATTTAAGATATCCAGTAAAATTTTTAGTAAAAACTTTATCAAAATATTTACATTTTAATTTGGGAGAAATTGTAAAGAACCTATTAGCATAGTGTTTTCATGAAAAAATTATTCTCAAGTTTTACAGTGTCATAGATGCTACCAGAGTTACTTCATGAGTCCAGACTTTGATATCCTAAAGTGAGAATATGAGCACTATACCAAACCAGAGGCAAAGTTAGGCATGTTTACCATCACCCTGAAAGCAAGGATGATGAAGAGTAAATATTAACTAAAATTTATGTGCCTGACATTGGCTAAGTGTTTTCATTCTTCATTAAATGCAAGCACCAATGCAGTGAAATGGTTTGTTATTTTTATATGGAAATGAGGTTTGAAGAAGTTAAGTAACTTTTTTATGTGACTTAAAGGATTATGTGTTCAATATCATTTTTCCTAGTTAAACACAAAGACCAACACTAGTGACATTAGTCAATAGCTTTAAGGGACTATAGGGATGTTTGCCAACACTAATAGCCCCTAAGAAGGACATGATTTATGATATCTATTAAATGAATAAATGAACTTTTTTGTTCATGTACTAGGCTTCTTTCCAAATACAATTTGGGATAGTTTGTGACTTATTTAAATATTGTGTGGTTTCAAAGATGTAAAAGACATGATTTCAACTTCGTAATGTCCTTTACCTACTAGATTGGACATATGTAAAACTCAGTAAATATTACTATGAGACAAGACTTCTGGAATAGTCATTTATTCAGTACATATAGAGTAATATGGTGATATTTTGATACTCTGAGTCTGACAATTTTTGTAGGTGATGGGAACATGACAGACAAAAATGATCCTGTCATGATCATCCTCACATTTTTTTTTAATGAAAAGTAGCATTTCTATATAGTAATAATGTGGGTATAATTAATGTAGCAGAATAATTGTAAATTTACATCAAGAAAATATAATCTTGAGATTTCAATTATTTTCTTTATTACTCAGTACATTTTTACTTTTGATTTCCATTCTTATAGTGAGTGTTAAACACAGTATGCTTTGACTTAATGATGGTGAGAGTGTAATTAATTACTACAGAAGGTAATTGCAGATCTGTATGAAAGATGTTCTAAACTTGCAAACATAGGGAATTTCAATGAGACTAAAATGGACCAAAATAATAAATTCTTAACATCAGGGGATATCTTGATTTAGTCATTTTTCTTAAAACATAATTACCAAGAAATTACCTACTCAGACACACGTAATTTTCTTCATGATAATGACAATCACATTATGTCAGGAAATACTAAACCTATTATTATCATTACGTACAATCATTAACTAATTTGTTTTTAAGTACACAAAGATTTGTCTTCCTAATATGGTTTCCAAAATTCTTTCTCCCAACATCTTTGAAAGCAACTAATCTGATTTATTTTATAACAGTATAATTCACCAAAGCTCCCAAATGTGAATTAGCATCAGGGAGTACTACAAAGTGGTTTGATTGTTTTTGGTATGCATAACAACTCAATCAATTTTTTAGTGGATTTACCTGGGTGCTATGGTATCCTTAAAAGAAACTAAGAAAAACCACAGGTCAAACTCTCCATGTAACCACTGAAAAGATCATGTGCTTTTTTTTCTTCCTCTCTTTCATTCTGCATTTTACACCTGAAGTAACTACTATGCCTTGACAACATAGTGAGCCAACACTCTTATAGGCAAGTTCCTTATGCCATGTGTAACTGACTTAATATAATGTCTGCACATAGTTCAGTTTCTACAGCTATTATATTAACAGCTATTAAATATCTTAAGAAATATTTACTTCAAGATTATTTACCAGTAATTTTTTGGGGAAATATGTTTTTCAATGGTAAACATAATTGAATCTCCTAAAGACATAAAATAACAACATATTTCTTCTAAAGTTTCCTCATTTAGATACATTTTTTTAAATGTATAAAGATAACAGTGGGCACACATTCAACTCCTCACTAAAATCAACTCACAAAACCAAAGGAATTTAAAAATAGAAATGAACCCGAACTAGAGCTAGTAATTAGTGATCCTGTCACCTCTGCCTTAAAACTCTCCCATTTTTCTTAAGATGAAACAAGATATCACGACACTGTCTTCATGGTCACTGGACTCCATAAGATCTGACTCAGGTTTACTCTCCAGCCGTGAAACTTATTTTTTTTCCATGTATTTTAGGGCTTAATTCTTTTGCCATGCTACTTGCATTGGAAATATCTCACCTTTCAGACTCCAGCTCTGAGTCTGCCCTTTGGAACCTTCCTTGACTTGCCAAACAAAATCAGGCTCCCTATAGTCTGGTTTTACAACACTCAAAGACTTATTTCTTAGAGCTTTTCACAAATTGTCATTTTTATTTATATGATTGATTTTTTATTAATTTCTATCTCTTTACGTTTGCAATTCTAAGGCTAGAAACATGAAAACTTTAATCTTTAATACTTAAGGCATTACCCTTAAATAATATTGGATACACACACACACATATAATAAATATTGAGGGATTTTTATTTTATTTAGACCACAGATACAGAAATTTAAGGTAAATATAATCCATAGTTCATAAAACATTGTCATCAGTGGATATGTTAGGCATATTTACTTCTCATTTCTTTAAGAATAATCTCAAATTATTTCTGCCAACAGTGTACAAGGGTTCTAATATTTTCCACATCTAATCCTCTACCATTTTTTTTTTTTTTGAGACTAGCCATCTTAACAAGATGAGATGATATCTCATTATGGTTTTGACTTGTAGTTTCCCAATGGTTAATAATGTTGAGTGTCTTTCTGTAAATATTTGTTTGCCATTTGGCAGAAATGTTAACATGGTATAGCCACTATGGAAAACAGTATGGAGGTTCCTCAAAAAATTAAAAATTGATCCATATGATCCAGTAATCTCACTTCTAGGAATTGATCCATATGATCCAGTATTCTCACTTCTAGGAATACATCCAAAATAATTGAAGTCGAGATCTCAAAGAGATATTTGCACTTCCATGTTCATTGATGCATTATTCACAACAGCCAAGATGAGAAAATAACCTAAATGTCCATCAGAGGAGAGATGGATCAAAAAATGTGGTATATCCATACAGTGGAATATTTTCCAGCCTCAAAAAGAGAATAAAATCCTGTGATTTGAGACAACACAGATAAATTTTGAGTTCATATTATACTGAGTGAAATAAGCCAGTCATAGAAGAAAAATTACTGTGTGATTCCACTTTTATATCAGGTGCTCAAAACAGTCAAACTTATATAAGCAAAAGAATAGAATTCTAGTTGCTGGGTGAAGGGAAAATGGAGAGTTGCTCTTCAAGGAATATGAAATTTTAGTTACGTTATTTCTTATCTCATTTTACAAATGTGAGAACTGAGGGACAGAGCGACTAAGTGAATTGCCCAGAGTTACAAGGCTCGTCATTAGTAGCTTTAGGAGTTGAAACTAGCCAGTCTCACTTGAGAGCCTTTACTCTTGCAGCCACTTCAAACTTTCTTGGGCTGATGAACTATATAGAGTTGCAGGTTAAAAGGTGCCATCATATACCAGACATAATTAGCACTGAGAAGAGACTATCTAAATATATACTAGTAAAAACATTTAATATTAAGAATGGAGAATCTTACAAAAAAGTCAGAAAGAAAAAAAATCTTGAAAATTAAGAAAATTAATACAGCTTCATACTTCTACAATGCCAAATATCAGAATATAGTAGAAAAGCATATGTATAGTTTTAATGGGCAGAAGTTTGAATATGAGACTCTAATAACCTGTCAAGCTGTATGTTATATGTATAAGCAAAAGAAAATTTCATATGAGTCTATATACTTTAAAAAAAGTTTTTAAGAAACGTATGAGTAAACCAAGAGATGAAACAAAAGGAAGAACTTAAAAATGTATGGGTAAGAATTTAAAAAGAATGGCATAAATCATAGATAAGCAGAAATAAGTGTAAGTAGTTCTTGTAAATATGTCCAAGAAATATAATTAAAATGTTATAATTTTTAAAGAGAATGTACAGAAGTCATTTTCAAAGAAAATGCAAGAAAATTAAACTGATAGGGTCAAAACAAAATTTGACCTACATATAAAAGTTGAACCCCAAAATAACTCAGAAACATGAAAAATAAAAGGGCAAGCAAGCTACAGGAGAATAGAGGCCAATTTACCATAAAGGATATCCATACATTTCTAATCAACAGAACTATGGTCTTTAACTTAGTTTGATTTTATTCTCCTTGCTATGTCTGTAAAAAATTCCTTTACCATTTGATTTTCTTTTCTTCATTGAATTTTTTTCACCTGAACCCTATCACTAGCAGATTTCTCTTCTATCCTCTCAGTCTCTCTGGCTCTTTCCTCTCTCCAGCTCCTGGCCCATTCTCGAAAGGGCAAGACCTAAGGATTTATTTCCAAGTTTATCTGTTATCTAATATATTTTCTCTTTTAAAAACACATATTTATTCTTATAGCTTCACCTTTTATTCCGGTGTCTCCTATTTCATTTTCTTCCCACACTCTTACTCCCATATTTTCCATCTGATCTATCCCTGGCCCTCTCAATGCAGCTGGATCATCCTGGCATGAGATTAAAGCAGCTGTGGCGACTCTGCCTCTGGTCTTCTTCAAGGCGTTGCTGACCTGTGCAAAAAAACCTCGGCCTCATCCTGCCATCTACCTCCAGCCTCTTTTCATTATTCAGTGTTACATACTACTTAGTTTAATGAAACTATAGCTCTGAGCAAGACAGAAGCTACCTGCCAGCTTTGGCACAGTGGTTCCTGGATAGATCTGGTGAGTACTACTCCTTCACTAGCCATGTTCTGACTTAGTTCTCTCTCTATATGCCTAGGGGAGGAAATTGGACAATTTCTATCATTCATAGATAGTTGCACTTAAATGTTTTTAAATCATTTATAGTTTAATTTGTCCTAATTGATCTCATTATTTTCTCCTTAAAATAGTTTTTATTTTTTTTCTACCTTATCTCTATCAACAAATATCATGAATATCTTTATCACTCCAGGTAGAAACTCTTGATTCACTTCTTATTGTGCTTTTATTCTGTCTGTGATCTTCAATTTCCTGTCCAATCACTATTAATTCTTCCATTTCAATGGCTTTTAAGTATTTCTATTTTCCCCATTTTCATTGTCCACTTTGTCTTTTTATACTTAAATGAAGGCAATAGCTTCTAACTCATCTTCTGGTTTTCAATTATTATCTCATTGAATAAGGACTGTATATCACAGGGAATTAATTGTTCTAATACGTAGATTTGATTTTCTCACTGCCCTATTTGTAAGCCGTTAGTAAGCTTCCATTTTCTATATAATAAAACGAGTTTTGTAAAACCATATCTGCCACATTTCCTGTCCTCAGATGAGTCTCTAAAGACAGCCCTAATGTATTCTTTCAAATAGCTAACATTTATTGAATCATATATAGTTCAAATTATACCACACAAATTCATGAGCATATGATGTTTTTTGACTCTGCAATTTTTAGATACATTTCGTCCTCCAGTTTGTTCTACCCTCACTTAAATGAATCCTCTACATTTTTAATAGTTGAATTGCTCTCCAGAGCAGGCTCAGACTCTACCCAGGCACATTCATTTCTCATTGTCAGAATAACTATAGCATTTCTTGGCAACTTTCATACACTCAATCATGGCTTTATCTCTGTCTCTGTCTTATCATATTCTTATTTGTGAAGTCCACAATAAGTGTTTTCTGGTTGATTATTCATTCAATAAGTGTATGAAGCATCTGTATTGTGACAGGCACATATTTGGGTGTAGCCTACTGCCTACACATAGGTATCATTTAAAGATATGGAATAATTGTGAAGTGGATAACAATAAGACCAAGAGTTACTATGGCCTTGCTTTGTGAGTTTTGTGGCCAAGAATCCAACTTGTGAGAAGCCAAAATACTCTTTCAAAAGGTCTGTTCCCATTTTCTCTGGCAAGAAGTACAAAATAAAGCACATCATTTAAACCATAAGCCATCATTTTAACCCTGGTAAGCATGGTTGTTTCTTAATTAGAAGAGAAACATTTACATCAGAAACAGTTAAATCTAATATTGATTTCAAGTAATGTTAACAATATAATTGTTCTTGAAAGAAATCTATAAGCTACAAAAAGGAAAGAAAGTGACACAGATCCTTAAAACACTTAGCTAAGCCTTTTCTAGATATTAATCATGTGTAAACTTTCTCACAAAACCTTCCCTTTTGTATTCATTTACACTTTCAAATCTAATTATAACCCATTGTCATTTTATAGATCAAGTCCCAACTGTTTCATGGTTTGCTTTCTAATTAAGTATTAGAAACCAAAGGGAATAAGTCTGGGGCTACATTGTCTCAATTTTCACAAACTGACATGCATCCTAAAGATAGTTCATGATTATTTCCATAACATAATGTGAAGGAAAAAAAGATGGAGCGGTGTACATTCCCCCCACATGCTCCAGGGTCAGCAAATATGGTTAATAAGTAGTGATCTTAAAAGTAGAGTTTCTACAACATTGCTAGCAATAACCTAAATCAATATAGCATAACAACACAAGACGGTATGCGGTGAGTGATGAAAAATAAATCTGTGCAAATATCAATGAAAAATGACACAAGACACAAATGTCATTTGTGTTAAAGTTAAAAATATTATCTTACAATATAATAGTATATTATATATACTATTGTATTAACTGAATAGTATTAACTGAATAGTATTAACTATTAGACACAAAGCAAGCAGGAAATTATGGATAAAGCCAATTGTTGCTTTCATTCTACCATATGCCCTTTGCTAATAGAGTGCCACAGAATAATTATTTGAAAGGTTAAGCATTTTGAGATCACTGTAATTACCTGGCATTATTGGGTGACATTATGACATTTTTATAAAACATAAGATATGCATCATAAAAGAGAAAAAGAAAACTGATCATCTTTTTTACTCTCCAGAGATCAACAAAAGTGCCCTTGAATGATTGAGAAGGGTGTTAAAGGCACCTATGAAAACACTTTAATTCCTCAGGTAGCTTGTCTGGACTCTGAAAAATTAGTACAGCTCTCAAAGTCTCAACAGAGGGGGAAAAAAAATCCTCATGTCTGCAATTACTGTCCCTTTATAAACATACTCTCTGAAAAAATATAGTGAGAATACTCGTTGATT
This sequence comes from Pteropus alecto, assembly GCF_000325575.1. Classification (NCBI taxonomy): domain Eukaryota; kingdom Metazoa; phylum Chordata; class Mammalia; order Chiroptera; family Pteropodidae; genus Pteropus; species Pteropus alecto. Next base: position 91,823 of record NW_006437748.1, read on the forward strand.
TTTAAAGCCATTTACTATTGAGAACTTACAAGATCTTTTCTGTGGAGCATATTTATTTCATAAATCATCCTAGAAACCTGAAAAGAGAAGTCTTCAATGCCTAAATAAATTTTACACCACTATATGCAAAAAAGAAAGTTTGTCAAAATTGCTATTATTAAACACATTCCAATTACTGCTTTACTTCAAACAAGAATCTTAAAAATTTCTAAAAATGCATGAAATGGAAAGAATAATACAACCATGAAAAGGTAATCTTCCGTGGGTCCCTAACACTTTTTCGGAAATGAACAAAGTGTAAACTGCATTTATTTATCCTAATTTTTCCATGTCCACATGCTCACAAAGGACATTATTTTCTCAGGCATTTACCCTGCACACAAAGAGAACTCTTGTACCATGAGGTCTGACCTGTAGTTTCATAAAGAATAAACATATGCAAATAGAAATTACACTTGCAGTTTTGTGTTTTGTGAAAGTTTGGAATGAGAAGTCTCTGGTGAGAAAAAAGAAAAGGTTAGCAATTTTTAATATCCAAAATGATCAGTAATTCACTATTCATATCTCTGGTGAACTACAGAATGTCAATGCTGTCACAAAAGCAAGGTAGAAAATAAAAGTCCTAACAGCTTTAATTCAGTGGGAAAAAAATCCCTGGAAGACTTATTTTTCTCTCTCTAGAGCACTTTAGTTTTGCACAACATGCATTTTATAATTCTTAATTTATATTCAGCAACTGCTCTCTCTGGCTTTAAGACCTTACCCAGTTTCTCTATCTGATATTTCAAAAGATTTTGTTGTTGCTATTTTCTAGTTTAAAATGGATGGTTCTTACTTCTTTCAAAAGAAACAAGATGCCTCGAAAAAGAGGTAGCCAACCTCCAGAAATGAAATTAGTATTGCCGAAATGTAACAATACCTAATATAGGAAGGTGCAGACGCTGAACTAAGCAAGACATACACGTCACCCCGCTTAATTCTCACAGCCCTGTAATGGCCAAACTGAGGCTTAGAGACACTATGGAATTTTCCTAGGGTAACAAATAACTAAATTTCTGAAGAACTGGCAATTTGGCAATTCTGAAGAGCATAGAAATAACTGTTAATTTATTCATGTATTAAATTATTCAACAAATCCGAATACACTACTAAGTACCAAGCATACTGTTAGATGTGGGAATACAAACCAGAATAAGTTTTGATTCCTGACCTCAAGGATGTTACTTTTTAGTTTGGAAGAGAGACCTTTAAGTAAACATAGTGTCACCATAGATATTACAGCCCCTAGTAGCAGAAGTCCTGAACAATACAAAATTGAAACTATTATCTAACTAATAAAAATTTATAATAGGAACAAAGTAGAAAACAGTCGGCAAACTCATCCAACAAGTAACTTATTCTGTATTTATGGCACTGACATAAAATAATAAACATAAAAATCAATCATAATATTTTAAAAAAATATACAATATAATATTTATCATCTGAAAAATTTTCATGGAATTGAGCTTTTATTTCAAGTTGGTGTAGGTTTAGCTGAACTGGGACTGTGCTAATTTAAGGGACCCGATTTGCAGCAATAATTGGAGAACTCAATGCCCATTACTAGTTATACCAAAGGATTGCTACTGTTTTGAGGATTAAAACTGAGTCTGATATCAAACATATTCACTAAATTAAATAATCATGCTCAATATTTCAATTGAATGACTGGCATCCACTTTTTATCTATTGAAAAGCCAGCATTAGATATTATATGTTAAAAACTACTAGTGAGAATGCACACCTAAGAACTTTCAAAGAAATATAGAATTTGAGCCTGGTAAATTTACATAAAAGAGCTTCAGGATATAAAAACAGGGCCTTTTTTATTAATAAATAATATAACTTCTTTATAGAACAGAAAATGGACTAAGACAACTTCTCTCATGTCGGCAGAGTGATCTGAATATCAAATCAAGTACCAAGGTCGCAGGCACCAAGTATGAAGTGAGTTTGCCATCTATACTAAGACTTTCAGGTCTGTCTCATATAGCTGACCATTAGGTTTACTTTCAGTCTTTTATCATTAATACCATTAAACTTAACACTATCTTAAATTCTGCACAAATGAATATTTCTCAAAAATATGTATTTTTTAAGATGCTATGTTTGCTGACACTCATTTAGTACAATGTGTTTTAGTTTCTAAGTGCAGTTCTGTTTTTCTTATAAGATTGGAATCAGTTTTTGGAGAGCAAAAACTGGTTTGCACAATGACCATTATAGAGTTCGTGCTCAAAATATGTCTTGAATAGAACTGAATGCGTATTTCTAATTTCAAAGTATTTTGTATCTCTGGCAGTTTACTTAAAAAGCAGAAAAACCACCAATTCACATTCGCCATCTCTATTGGTGTGTCCGATGCTATGAAATTTTGCCTATCATATTTCCCAAGATGCAATAATGTTTCAAAGACATTTTAACACATGAGAAAAGAAGCTTCCGAGTAAAAGGTCATTACTTTCATGTTAACATTATTATTTTCAAGATCTTTGTCACAAAAGACTTTATATGGCTTGTCACAATTTAAGATAAAAATGTTATGACTGTCATTTGCCTTTTATTAAATAAATAACATTACATAAATACTATTTATATTAGCAATATGAAACAACTTTTAATCACTTATAAAATTCAGGTATTTTTCTACTTTCTCACTTTTCTAAAATGGTTTATTTAGTACTTTTAATATTTTTCTAGAATATATCAGCCACTGACATAGTGTGAGCTCATTGCAAATAAAAAATGTAAATTATCATTTGGTTATTGGGAGAATAAATAATTAATATTTATAAAACACTCAAGTTATTTATAAAAAGCATTTTATATAGGTATTATTATTTCTATATACTATTTTTAATACATTAAGATAACAACATTAAGAAAAATTTGCCTCAGTCTGCTACAATAGCATTTTAATTGAAAACTCTCAATCGAAAGGCAATTTGAGATATCTTAAAAGAGGTAAAATTCTGGATAATATAAGAATCTATTAAATATGTTATAAAAGCAATATTAAGATTTTAGTTTACCAAAATTAACCCATTCAATATAAGTATTAAATCATATGTTGATTTAGAGTTTGATAACAAAATAGCCACATATGAATAAAATGGAAAATACTTAAGGATAAAAACCTATCTTGAGTAAACTAAGTTTATACTATTCTAAAGAATCCAAATGATACTGAT
>NW_006437748.1:95322-106210 GCF_000325575.1 Pteropus alecto
TATATATATCATTAGTACGAAGTAAATTGGTAAATAGGTAAATAGTAAACTTTGAATTCTAGTAAAACAAAAAGTATCTCCCTAATTGTCTAAGGTCAATAATAGTCATTTGAAATATGATCTGTACCTGTGGTTCAATAGGGAAGAGTACATAACATGTATGAGAATGAACCACCTGTGCTGTCTTAGGAACTGGGTCACTCATTTATGGGTGTTAAAGGTTTTCTTCACTACAGTTCAGAGTATTAATCAAGGTCTTTTACTTACAGGAGGGTCTGAATCTTCAGCATAAACGGTTGTGATAGGTGTACCTTTGACAGCATCTGGAGCCACCATCCCTTTGTAGATGCGTTTACTAAACACTGGAGGATAATCATTCATATCCTGGAAAGCACAATTAAGAGCTTAGTACTTGGGTTGTAACCGGGTTAGGTGCACAGTTACTTGTCCAGCTCCCCCTCTCATATCATACAATCCATTCATATCATATAACCCTCTGTCAGCCTTCCATCCTCTCAATTCTATTACTTTCACCTCAGAATGGTGCTCCAGAGTAAATTGCCGGAATTCCTATATTAATGTCTATGAATGGTATCAACAGAAGTCCATTCTGCTCGAGTAAACAGTCTGTCACCCACCAGCCACCACCAAATGCACCTTTTAGAGACTGGAGTGATGCTTGAGATTTCCTTAAAGATACCTCTATTGGAATAATATATTACCAAACTTTGAAAACAAGTAAGAACAAATTTTTTAAAAAGTGCCATTCTATGAGACAAGTGTAGAAGATGTTTTTATGTTTATTTTGTTGTTTTTTTTTTTTTAAAGGCCCTTCAATATTTCCGTTGCAACTTCAACTTCTTTATATCCTTAGCATAATGGTATGATTGGAACATTTCAAATGCAAAGTGTGAAGTATTCTTTGATGCCATCTTACATTTTTCCAAATGTAAAATGATTAAAGGATGTTTTTCCTGTAGCACACTACAACAATGACAAAGAAGATTAGATGTTCTTATAGACAGAAAACAATGATAATTTACTTAAGGATTGTAATTTATATGCATCTTTTTTATTTTTATAAGTGATATAAGTACATTTTTATTTATATAGTATCATTCATTAATCAAATATTTGTCAAGTTCCTCCTATTTTTATGATCCAGTGCTAGGCAGTGGGGATACTGTGGTGAGTCAAAAAAAAAAGACACCCCTGTCTTCATGTCACTTTAGTGCTATTTGACCAGTAAAGTACTGAGTCCACAAATAGGTTAGTGACTTTGCCTCAATTAAACTACTTATTTTGCAGAGATAAACTGATAAATCTGATCCCTTGAAAGCAAGACCATTTTTCCTCAAACATTTTATCTTTTATAGAGAATTGCAGATTATTTTTTTTTTTCTCAGAAACAATGCTTATTAACATGGCTGATTTATACTTCTAAAATTTTATTTTAAAATAATCATTATATCCTTTCATTGTTTCAAGTAATTTGGGTCAAATGTATTTGGGCCCAAAGCTAAATTTGTTAATTATCTTACTCTCCAGGTCATCTTCTTCTCACTTACTGTTAAAAACAAAAGGGGAAAATTATTCTATGTGGTCTTTGATATTTACTCTGCTACAATAATATTCCTGTATAATGTAAATTGGAAACACACAAATTAACTAATGATAAACATCTCTTTTTGTAAAGAGATCAGAATAATCATCTATAACAATCAAATAGAACTTGTTTCATGTTCACAATAGAGTTGACTTCTGAGTTTTTAATATAAAGGAATCTGAAGACTCTAATAAAAAATAGGAGATCTATATTGTAAACAAAACTGAAAAATAAAAAGAGATCATTTCCTTTGTTTTGACATATAGTATTCACAACCTCTTTCATAAAAAAAAAAAAAAAAAGAGTCCTTTTGTAAATTATGAGCTTTGATCTGATCAAGCAAATGAATCAAAAAAGTACTGGTCCTCTATAATGAAGGCAGTGTAGGGTGTTGATCTTGAGGTTCCAAGGTATGGGGTAAGTATATAAAATATTTGCATGCATACTATTTCACTCTTTTCAAGAGTGACAATCATTTTAATGAGTGAACCCCGTAACTACAAGGATAAAAACACTTTAGCACCCTTAAATTGTAACTTCTGATGCTTAGAAAAGGAGCCCAGCACTGCAATTTTTCTGTACATGAGTCTTCAAAGTCACATAAACTCAATATGCCCCTATGAATTTTCTTCTTTTTTTTTTTTTTTTTTCTCTAGGGACATTTAAAAACTAATGGTAAAATGTATCTTTTGGATAATTTGATTCTTCAGGAAAAAAATAAAGATATGTGATATTTTAGTTATGTCTATACATAGCTGCCAACAGTGATGAGTAGAGTGGCCTATTTTTACTGAGAAAGTATTCACAAGATTCACCTTCTAACTGAATGTACAGTGGACATTTTTATGATCTGGCCTCACAAACTAATTAAATGCAAACCTAAGGCTATAGGCCATTAAAAAATTGGTATCTCCTACTATAGTTTGCTTGCCATTGGCAGGATGAAGAATAAAGCGATGCGATTATTGTAGCAGTATTTCTTATGATACATTGTCTACTATTGGAGTTATAATCTTTTACTGTGGTTAAGAAGTGCAGCCAATTGCACATAGTCCTTGCACAATGCATTATTTCAGAAGAGAAAATTTATTGAAATGTAATGCCAATGAACATAATCAATAGTTCCATATATTTATGCTCCAGGGATATCTGAAGAAAAATGTACATAATCTGCTTCTGTAAGAATGTTTTATCATGTAGCAAATTAAAGATAAAAAGCACTCTCCAAAAGCAAGCCCCATTCTGTTGTCCATTATTCCACTAGAGGGTAGTATTGGTAAAAAGAAACATTTCTTTTTTTTTGCCCTGGATAACAATTTTATCACTAAGACCCTTGATAGTTTACTTTCTGTGGTTTTATTTTTTGCTAGTCTGAACAAAAATGAGTTTTCATGTTTTTAAAGCATAGTCTGAATGTAACCATCATTCTCAACTAGAATTCCACCATGTTGTTCTTAAAAGAAAAAAAAAAATCATTGTACTCATAAACTTATAATCTGGTCCCATGTATTAAGCAAATAAAATTGCACCTGAAGGAACAGTTAGCTAGGAGAAAGAAAATATGAGTTTCATTTATTGATTTTCTAGATTAAGGTCTAAAGTAATCGCAGACACAATTTCTACTTTGGCAGCCACAGAGTAGTTTCAAGGAACTTTTTTAAATGAGTATACAAAGAAAATAGGATCTTGCTGGTGAGATTACAAATTAATGATAGGTTCTCCATAAACAACAAAGAGAAAGAAATGACGAATACATACATGTTTTTAGTTTTCTTGAATCATGGGTAAAAATTGTTCTGGATGAAAGGCTTTTGCCTGATAAAAAATGTAATAACTGGTTATACTCTGATCATCCTTTTTAAAATGATGAAAATATATAGAGAGAATGCCGGCCCTCAGCCTCTTAAACTCTCGCACATGTTCTATGAGGGGACACGGATGCTGTGTGTCAGCGGGTGAAATGACTTCCTTTACTACTACAGTACTGTCTAGCGTTAGCACTACTCATGCAGAACTGTTTAGCTGCTCTGCCTTCAGAAACCCTGTAAGACTATGGAGCTGATACCTAGTCTTCCTTGGTAAACTACACAGTTAATTTCTCCTCTGCCTATTACCAGTTCTATTTTCCGCTACCAGACACTCTCTATTTGCTGTCTTGGTTGTTGTTTCTCATATGATCTGCCTTCTGCTGTTTGTTCCCTCTTGGTTTCTCTACTTGTCTTTTCTGACATTCTCTCCCTTCTCTTATGGTTCTGCACATAGGGTCAAAAAAGTCCCCATTTCCAGCCAAACAAAGTTTTATTTTTCTGTTTGGCATGAGGCTCTCTCAAACACAAATCATAAACATTTACCGACTTTTTAAAACAATCATAACCTGCACTGCAAACAACTTTCTTAGTTGCCTAAATTTGTTTTTGTTTAATTTGGTTTTTATTTCTGAGTTTAGAACTATTCTGATTTTTTTTTTTTTTTTGTGGTTGTATATCCCTGGCGTAGAAGTAATCAAAGTTATGCTTTGTCACAAGTAGCAAAATGTACACTGTGTTGTATAACTACTGATATTGATGGAACTTCTACTGGGCTTTAGGCAGTACTTTAGGTGCTGGGGATATGGTTACTCTCAGAAAGGCATAGTGCCTGCTGGTACTGAAGATACGGTTTAGTGTGGAAAGCAAACATTAAATAAATAATGTCGAGTGTGATGCACGTAATAGAAGAGGAAATACAAAGATATGATGGGAGTGCATAGTAAGGAGTTGAATTAACTAAATTTAACATAGGCTACGTTTCTGTAATCTGAGCAACTGCCCCATCACTAATGCGCTCTGGCAGGTAAAACGGTATTTCCAAATTGATATTAATTAGAAGAGAATAACAGTACACAATATTGACAAACCCACTGATTTAATACACAATTCCATCCTCATCTAGTTTCCCTGTGTTGGAATGGTGATGTGGAGGAAAAAGAGTTAATGTATTTTTGGAATTTTTTTACAAGCCATGACACTACAGTCAAATGGGAGAATAAGTGCATATTCTAATCTCTGAGTAGATTCTAACAATATCACCCTATTTTAGACTTTCTCCAAAGTGCATAATTGTTCTATAGATATAGATAGATTAGATATAGATATAGATAGATATATATAGAGAGATATGTGTGTGTGGTTTATTTTTACTGTATATGTGAGGTGTGTTAAATTTATCTCAATTAATTTGCTTAAAACATATTAGCTATATTTATCATTATTCCTGTTTTAACTATAAGAAATCTGAAGCTTGGAGAGAATAATTTGATCATAGTTATTCAGCTAATAAAGGATAGAGCTATGATTTAATTCTGGTATGTCAGATTTTATAAGCATTTCAACATTGGAGGTGAAGAAGAGAACTGGAAAAATCATCAGAAGATTATATGTATGATGGCTTGGGTACAATTTTCACTAAAAAAATCCACACATAACTTAAAATATCTCTCTCTAAAAGTATTTTACATTAAAAAAAATTCTTCCTACTAGTTACTCCACTTTTATCTCAGTAAACTGGTGAGCTTCTAAACATTGCATAATGCTAATCTATTTCCCTGAAGATAATTTTTTACAATTATTCATAAAACTTTTTTATTTGTTTAGTAAAAAGAGAGTTGTAGCTGTTGTATTTATACTCTTAAAACAATTTATTTAGTGTTTAAACCTAGAAATAGTTATCTTCACTAAAACCTAACGAGGTTATTTTTCCAAATTACCTTCTTTGAAAAAGTAGTCTTATCAGAAGCTTTACAATCAAAAAGAATCCCATGATCAATTGTGAGAAATATGGAAAATCATGTTTTATTTTCCTGAGATTCACAATGTACATTAGAATATTAAAGGCTCCCATATGAAAGCCTACAGTGTAGAGATCTGTTTACTTCTGTATAGCCCAGTGTTTCCCAAATCCATTTGTCTATGAAATTCATTGTATATGAAACACCCACTATCATCTTGAGGAGCTAGTGTTCTATAAAATATATCCTGAGAGAGTCTGAAGATATTGAAGGCACAAACCAATACTGTTTGGAATAGTGTATGATTTTGGTGAATTCAAATTTTCAGAGAATATATTGAAGATTCCAATATATCAAGAGTATACTCCAATATGTGGCCACCAATTCATCAGCTACAGCAATGAAGGGATTGGAAAATGATGACAGTGCCTAGCAGCAATTGGCATCAACGAGCTTATCAGCATCTTTTGTCCCCACTGGGAGGCAATTCAGTTTTGGAGAATTGTGACAGTAGCAGTCCTGGTCTCATTTGCTTTGGGTGGCAGGGGAAAATGTGATAATCACTAAAGGGTAAAAGAATTTAATCATAACACAAATGAGACAATTTTTTTGAAACTTCCAGATATCAGTGGGTGATATTTGAGGAACCATGAAAGAGACCTATAAAAATATGAATTATTACCGCTTATGATATAGTATTTTTTAGCTCTGGGCATATACATTTCTAGTTTGGTTCTGGTGTTACATCTTAGTTATAAAACTCTAGAAAAGCAGAGTATGCAGATACTTTAAAAAACTATCTAACTTAGCTCCATGATATGACCCCCCTCCCAATATATTCATGTTCTTTAAACTTTGTGGCAAATATATTAGAAAAAATACACTAATAATACAACAGTGCAGAATAGAATAGAAGGAAATATTTGAAGACCATAGTCCAAAACAAATGTTTTCTCCAGGTCAACTAATTCCAAAGGGAAAATCAGCAAGCTGTAAAAAATAATGATCAATCTAGTAGATCATATTCCTACTAGCTGGTTTGTTGAAATCATCTTTTATCCAATCTCCTCTTTCCAGAGAAAAGGAAGGAAATATGATGGAAATCTTGAAATGTCCAGAGGTTCCTTTTTGTTTGAATCCTGGACTACCTCCTGGTCAAACCACAGCTCCTCTGACCAAATCGAAATCATATTCTACCAATATTGTCACAATGGAGCATCAGTGGCACATCACCACTTACTGTTTCCATGGTCTGGAAAATGCCACCTTGGTACTGGAAATAGAGTTTATATCTAGAAAAATCAGAAAAGCCTCTTTCTACATTTTATGCAGGTAAGAACATTTATTTTCTACCTGGAGGAGGAAATCCCTCTGAAAGATGAAAATACTAGCTCCATCTTCCAAGACTTACTGTATTTCCCAAGTCTGGCCCTTATGGATAGTTTCATTTCTGATCTTTCCACCTATTTCTGCCTACTCTTATACCCATAACCCTCTAAGGCAGGCAAACACAACCAGGGGTGAGTTCAGTCTCCTCCCTTCACAGAAGCATCTCCCTCACTCTTTCTCTTACTCCTGTGCAGCCATTTTATCTAAAATTACAGTAAGCAAAATGACTTAAGTCATCTTTTCATCTTGGACAAGTCTTTCACACTTCTTTTAATGCTGCCCAGTGCTGCATATTCATTCATTAACACACTTCAAATATTCTGGCTTGTATTCAGCTTTTGGCTTACTGTAGAAAATAGACCTGCATATTTTCTAGAGAGCAGATTTTCCTCTGGATTTTACATTTTAAACTGTTCATAGCTTTATTTTTATTTTCTGGTGATTTACCCATATCATCTAATTTCATATTATCACAGATTCAATACCAGATATTCAATAAATGTATAATGAAAAATCCCTGTTTTATCAATGTTCTATTAAAAATTGCAATAAAAGCATATTATTTATATGATTATCACTGATTTTGACTGGGATCCTTAAAATTTGACACTAAAAAAGCTCTTTGTAGGTGTCTGTCATAAAATTCTATTTTCTTTCTACTGCAAAATACTTTTCCTTCCAGATATTACTTCTCCCATTTTCACTCTAATTTTAAATGGGGTTGATGGCCTACATATTAAGTGCCTGATATTTTTTTTCTTTACAAAAGAAATTATATTTTTGCTCATTTTCAAAGAGAGATCTTCAAGATGCTTTTCCTCTGGTGAGTGTTTTGAGTAGAAATATATCTTAGCAAACATCATACAATTATGTTATCAGCAAAACAGCTTGTCAGTACTGCAAGTAAACAGACCAATAGCAGAAAATTTGCAAGCTTTGAAAAGATCTACATATGTGGAAAAATGAGAATTGTATTTCATTTTTTCTTCAAAACAAACAAGTGTGGTATTTTTATGGGCCCAAATAGGATACCTTGAATGATTAGGAAAAAAGAAAGCAAGAATTAGCTTGCATTTGTGGAAATAGTCTACTAATTTTATTATGCTTATAGTACTTAAAAAAGAAGAAAAGTGGCATCAAAAATATGTAGAATTAAATATTGTTTAATTGTACAATAAATCAGAAATAACTTTGCATAGATCAGGAAGACACTATCAATAAAATGGTTTGATTTCTCTAAATAAGATAAAGAAACCGAGACAACAAAATTTGATTAATAGTCTCCTATTTCTGAAAGAGAAATAAACCCATCAATGAGCAACTCCTTCCCATATCCTGATATAGAAGGCTTGAATGACACCCATATTTTAAAATAAGGAATGATAAGAGAACAGAGAATGCATTTTAAGAGATTCGAATCCCAAATAAAGAGTGAGAGGCTCATTTAGTGCACATCTTGCTCCTTTAGATAACATGTTTGGAACAATTTGACCCCGAAGATTTCTTCCATCAAAAAATAAAAAAAAATAAAAACCCAAAAGTCCAAGCAGTCAAATCAGAATCTGTGAGGGTTAATAACTCTCTTTTATCAAATACATCCATCCTGAGAGAGAAGGCTATACCATTTGAGTATCCATCTTTGGATCTGGGATGAATAGGGAGAAGGTCATTAGCAGCAATTAGTAGTATTAATAGTCTTTTCTTCTCTTATTGCCCAAAAGCATCAACAAATGGATTATTTTTCTATTTTAAATGTTTTAAGTGTTCAATTCTATCAAACCATATGGGAAGGTAAGAGAAAACCAAAGTAAGATGGCCTAAATTTTTATCTGGTCCAGAAGGCATTTTGCTATAATTAGTTCATTTAGGTCATTCTCATGTTAGTCTTTTTCATCTCTTTATGTATTATATTTTCATAACGCCAATATTATTATGTTCCTAAAATGTTTTTATAAACGGATTCCTAAATTTCTAAATGTCATACCACAATAGTGTGACAAAATAGTATTTCAAAACATGAAGTGAAGCCCTACGGGTCCTTGGTGATTTCATGAGGTCCTTTGATCCTTCCGCAGGCTACTAGAGAATTTAAAAATCATTGTTTCAGGAAAAAGATACAAAAAGAAAGGCAGGTAACCCAAGAAAAGATTTTGATAGTTTAAATTCCTTTTCCCAAAGAGAACTTAATGTTGAATAAAATTTAACTTTCTGAAATAAATACAATTACCACTATCTGAAATAGATGAATTTCTTAGGATAGAGAAACATAGAACGGAAGAAGTAGGTTCAGACCATTGTGGACCCCTGAGAAAGAAGGAATTCAGACCCTAATAAAACTTCATACAGCTTTATGTCATCTGAGAATGGAGGGGACTTGTGTTTCCCTTCTAAGGAAGTTTAGAGGAGTCAGCAGAACTCTAGGAAATAAATGGCATCAGATTGTACTGGCAGATGAACCTCAGTCAAGTGTAAAGAAAAAGCAGTGGAATAATCCCTGGGCCCCACTCTGACTACAGGATTATCTTAAACAAAACAAAACAAAAAACAAAATAAAACAAAACAAAACAAAACAAAACACCAAAAAATAGACCCAGAAATTTTACAGTTAAGAGCATTAAAGCATTTACCTAATGATAAATACAATTAGGTTAATTTATATTGGTTTAATCTTTAATAGTCTTTTATGTTTTCATATTGATATTTTATTGTCTAACAAAATCAAGTGTTTTTAGTTATGTATCAGTTAACCATCAAATAAAAACTCAAGAAAAGGGATGATTTCTTATTTCATCATTTTTACATTGCAGTTCCCTATACAAATGAGCATTGTAGAAAAGTTGCTTATGACCTGTGTACACTGAGCCCTCAAAGAAAAGCATCTTTAAGGAATTGGAGTCATCCCAAGAACCTAACTTTCTCTTATTCTAGGCAGAATTGCATTAGTAGAAATGCATTTGTGATGCTTTCCCCAGAGGAAAGATGCTCCTTTGGGAATGAGAAGAAAAATCTGAAAGTTTAGTATGCAGTACAGGAGACGTTTACATACACTAATATTTGAGAAATGATGAATCTTTCCTCATGTCTAATTTTAAAAGTATACCTCAAAAATCACTGGAAACCCAAATCATTGAAGATACCATGCTCTTTCAGTCAATCATTTGCCACAGAGTAGTATAACATGGTAATATAATGAATGAGACAACCAGTCTAGAGAGGTTAACAAAGTCCCCCACATTGCAGAACTTGAAAAAGGTTGAACCAGAACTTTATTTCAGTTTCATCTGATTCTAAAGCTTATTTCATTCCAGAATCTTGCATTCCAAACTACACTAACCTAATTAGTTCTGGGTGCTTAGAACACAATATAGATAAGTAATAATGTTATTTCTCAAGTCTTCATAAATATTTAACATTCAAAAATCTGTGTTCTGGGTCTGGTACCACTGTGTTATTATGAATGGTTGCCCTAAATATTATAGGTATAGTATAAAAAAACAGAAGCTACATGTAGAGACTGCAAAGTAGGCAACCAGAAGTCATCTATATTCCTTACCTTTACTATCACTGTAACAGTAGCAATACCAGGTGGCATTGTCCCATAAATATCAAAGGCCTCCACAAGAAAAGTGATACTTGCTTCCTGATCTGGAAATGACTCATAGTCTAAACTCCTTAAAAGCGAGAGTTCTCCAGTAAATGGATGTAGTGCAAAAAAGTGCTTCACTTCTGGGCTTCTTATCCGATAAGACACATTTGCTCCAAGGTCAACATCTTTGGCCTGTAACAAGTTAAGCGGAAGAATGATTATATCAGTGGTGTTACCAAACTAGAGGAGTGCAGAACTGATGGAAATCATGTGTCAGTGCTTAACATGGCATAAATTTAATGTTGACCAAAAGACATGTTTCAGAGAAAAGCACTTTTGTTAAGTAATTTACCAGAGAGAGGCAGAAAGAGACAGAAAGGGAACAAAGGGAGAAAGAGAGAACGGAGACAGAGACATGAGATTTTTGTTTTTGTTGCTCTTATTACTAAATTTATTTTACCTGAAAAATCACTAATTAAAAGAATTATACCATAGTAAAGAAATAAATATTGTCACAAATGATTTTTAATATTTCCTGCTG
>NW_006437748.1:106393-169718 GCF_000325575.1 Pteropus alecto
TATGAGTAAATTTTATTGCATGATTTCTATAAACACAATAGATTGTTAAAGCACTATAAAAATATAAATAATAATTTAGTCTCACAAGGATCCTATTATACATTTGTAGAGATCATCTGTTATTACTCCTTTCATTTAACTAATATTTATTGAGTATTTATTATGTGTGAAGTGTTATAGAAATGCACAAGAAAAATCAGAAACAATTTCTGTCCTCCGGGTTACTCTCTCAAAGAAATGACACAAATATTAAACTTGAAGGAAAAGTGATATGTCAGCTGAAAGATGTTTAGAACTGGGAGTGATATCTTTGAGCTGAAAGGACAGGTTTTTATGTAAGTCTTATAGGATGACTTTCATTCAGTAGTACTGACTGGCAAAGACAACTCTGGTAGAGGAAATGGAATGAAACAATTATGGAAAGTGGAAAATGAGGATTTGTTAGAATGTGCATGCAGTAACGCAAAAATCTCCTATGTGAAGTTTTAGTCTTGTCTCTCTTTAATCAGTTATCGACATTACAATTAGATAATGCTAAAGCATAGATTTTATTATGTCATTTTCCTGCTTAAAAATCCTTCTTGGTTTCTACTCCATTTTAGATCAACTCTAATCTCTTTAACATGGTGAGAAGGACCCACACATTTTCCAGCCTTTTAGTCCCTAACTCTCTCCTCTCCCCCTAGGATTTTGAGCAGGTTCTTTCCACTAATTCTGACTTATTCTTCAGTTCTCAATTTAGAAAGGAACTTTTTACAGTAAACGTTCTCTTTGTTGTAAAGATTAGGTTAAAAGTTTTACCTGATTAGGTTAAGAGTTCCTTGCATTGAGGACTTCTATTTTAATTACCAGTTTTCTTGTCTGTTTGCTACACTGGTCTGAAAATTCCATAGAAGCAAAATATTTTTCTTGTGACATTTGAATTCTCAAAGTCTAGCAGAGGAGTGGACATACAGTAAACACTAAAATTATGCTTGTCGAATGAATGAATGAGTAAATAAATGAATGGAATAAATAGAAGAATAAATGGAGAAATAATGGCTCTCTCTCTCTGGTCAGCATTTGCCTTTTTTTAGATTTATTAATGTTTATTGTCTAAACATTTATTGAGGTGAATTATGGAAGAAATACAAGTTTTTCAAATCAATGTTAACAAAATTCAAATTTGGATTGCAGGTGAAAGAAGGACTAGAATTTTTTTTTTCCAAAATATACTCATATGCCACTTGTGTCAAAATTAAAGATGTGGTTGCTTAAAATGTATATATATTTCTGAGCCAATTTAACCTACTGAATCAGAATATCCAGAGTTTCTAGCAATATCACAGTTGAGAAATGAAAAAAGAAGCTTGGATATGGACACACTATTAAAAAGTCAGACCTGTAGAAGGATGTCAGTAATGTATTCAAAGTAAAAAAAAAAAAAAAAAAAGTTACAAAATAATTGGTGTAGCAATATCCTATTTCTATAAAATATAGGAAAACTCTATACATACATGAATATTTATGTATATATTCAAATTTTTGATACTTGTGTGAGCACAAAGATAAACATGAAAGAATAAACATAAAACATTAATATTGAGTACTTTGAAGGTAAAGAAGGGAGATTACTGACTTTTTCTTTATAGATTTTGTATTGTCTATTGTTATAATAAATATATAGCATTAAAATTTTAAATTAAAAAGTCTACTAAGAAGTGTTATTTAATTTCTTACAAATGCATCTTTTTTCCCCTTAAAGTAGGGTTGTTATATCCCTAAAAGGAAGATTGTTGGATAAAAAAAACATATGCAATATTTTAGATAAGTTAAAATTTACTCATTATTTACCTGTAATTAACATTTAACTAGGTGTGTTATTTTTTGATTTGCTAAATCTGGCAACTTTATATTAATAGCTAATCTCATAATGTGGAATTCATGAAATTAATGCTTTTTCCACACACCTCTATTTGAAGGAAGGTGGTCCCAGCTGGCAGATTCTCTTCAACGACAACAGTATATGTTGAGTTGGTGAACACAGGACTGTTATCATCAATATCCAAAACCTTGATGGCCAGTGTTATAGTTGAATGACGAGGGTGTACTGCTCCATCGGTTGCCACAACAACAAGTTCATAGTAGTCCCTGACTTCTCTGTTAAGCTTCACGGCTGTGTAAATGCTCCCATTGGATGTGATGCGAAAAAGATTATTAAAATTACCCAAACTGTAGTGCACTTGGCCATTTATTCCAGCATCAGGGTCAGTTGCCTAAATAAAATTAAAAACAAAGAAATTCATATAGTATGTTTTGTTATGCTTTTTCCACATTACATTATGTTATGTTGCCCTGCCAGAAGAGAATAGTTAACAAATCAGAGCTTATTTCTAACTGAATATTCTTTTTTCTCTAAAGAGAAAATTTAAAAGATTTTTATGAGAGTGAAATGAAAAAGTCTAGAAGACGAAAAGAAATATAGTTTAATTAATATCTTCATTCAAAATGAATATAATTTATAAATCGATACCATTAACAATAACAATATTATGACAGAAAACTCATAAAAACTGAATTTTCCTGGATCATCATTTCTTTAATAGATTGTGATTTTTAAAACAAGAACAACGTATTTATTTCATAAGTAAATCTACTAAGTGATAACTTAAGATTGTATAGTTTTTCATTCAAGCACTTTCTATATTTATTTCACACATATATGTTCAAGTACTATATATATTACCTCATATAACCCTCACAATGTTCTTATGAATAAATATAATTGGCCACATTTTAAAAACAAGAAAACTGTGGCTTATAGACTTGAATTATCTTGTTTAGCTTTACACAAGAAACAAATATCTGTGCTTCGGTTTTTAGTACAATGCCTCATACTACTTAAAATATTTGTAAAATTAATAAATGTTTGAATAAGCAAATGCATAGATTTGAGATTTAAAACTAAATCTGCCCCAAAACCCAAATGAGAAAAAAAGTACAGTAACTGTCAAGTACCTACAAAGGGCTGTAATTAACATTACAATACAATCTCTAAATGATAATTGAGAATTGTTAATGTTATAACAATAGCATATTAATTCAAAATTTTTAAGTCATATAAAATCACTTTATATTAAATAAAATGCGTAAATTGTGAGTAAATAATCTCCTAATGGAGTGTTATGAGAATTAATCTTATCCAAAACTTAATTAATTGTGATATAAATTATGATGACTCACAATCGAATACTACACCTTTTATTTTAAATAGTTCTGAAAAATTGGAAGAAGCTATAAAATGTTACATAATTATGCCTGTTGCTAAGGAAAGAAAGGAAAATAAGACACTTGTATTCATTATGAGCCAGGGACTCAATAATCACTTAATATCTACAAAGACTGGAATGCATACGATGTATTTTAACAGCCCATATAGAGATGCGTATACATTTTTACAAACTCTGGTGAAGAATGTGGGTGAGGTTGCTAAAGGCTTATATCTTATTTGAAATCATAAAGTCCAAGATGTAAAAGTCATGTTTGTAACTGTGCTCCTTCTGTCATAATGCCAGACATTCCAGCAGGATTTGTTCCTTTGACTCATTAAATCATAAATGCCCCTAAGAGATTAATATCTCTTACATCTTAAACCTGAGAAAAGATGAAATAGGAATTGCAGGGATGTGTAAAGAGGGAAAAATACTGTAAAATAGTTGAAGAGTTTCCATAGACATGTTTTCTTCTACTTTTACATTTTGTCTAGAATATTCCACACAAATTGACAAATTAGTAAAGCTAGTCATCTTAGTGGAAAAACCAAAACAACACTCTTCTCTTTCAATAAAAGCCCCACAAAACTTTATCTTTTTGTCTAAAATGACTGCTTAAGTAACTAGAAAAATATAATCCAGTAATATAGCATAAATAGGTCTTATTTCATAATTCCAACACTTTTGAAAATGACAGTGACTTTGTGGGAATTCTTAAGACCACAAAATCAATCACTTATATAATCAGTAGTTTAAATGATTTTTGCTCAAATTAGCTTTTTATTCAGCTGTATAATGAACTATTTATTATGATAGAATGATTTAATTTGACTATTGTGGCTCTGTGTGTATATGTGTGTGGGGGGGGGGCTACTGTGTGTCAGGAAGGTGTTATGTATGTATTGTTCTATACATGTCCAGCTGCTTAAGTGCTATCTCCAGTAAGATGCCTCATAAACACCTGTAATGGTTTTCTATTGCTGCCATAACAAATTGCTCCAGATTTAGCAGCTTACAGAAGTTTATTATTTTATAGCTTGGTAGGTCAGAAGTTCAACACAAGTACCACCAGGCTAAAATTGAAGTATAGTAGGGCTCTGTTTCTTTCTGGAGGCTATAGTGAAAGATTCCTTTCCTTGCTCATTTAAGGTATTGACTTACTTCAGTTTCTTGAAGTTGTAGGAATGATATCCCTGCCTCCATTTTGGCTGTTATGTAAGGACCATTTCAGCTTCTAGAGGCCAGCCTCATTCCTTGGCTCATGGCACATTCTCTCCATTTTCAAAGCCAAAAATATTGTGGGTTAAGTTCCTCTCCTCTTTCTTCTTTTATCTCATTTCATACTGTGTATGAAGCTTAGCTACAGTCTTTGAGATACATATTGTATTAAATAACAAAGTCCAAGGTATAATGGAATTTACAAAAAAAAAAAAATCCTCATCTATTGATAATATGCTTCCACGTGTATAAAATATCTCATTCCTAACCACATTGGTTCAAGCCACCATCAACTATGGCTTACATTACTGAATTACTTCTTAATTACTTTCTTTCAGTTATTTCTTTTCAGAGAGATCATTTATAAAAGAGAAAATGTTACCAGTCCTCTGCTTAACATCATTCAATAATTTCCATTGCCCTGAGTTATATTCGAACCTTTAACATAGCCAAGAGGTTCCACATTAAATGTTGATTTCACTATGTTCCAGGATACTGCAACCTTCTCCAACCTCCAACTTTCTCCAAAAGCTTCTGCCTGGAGGGCTTCTGCTATTATCCACCAGACCAACACCCATCCACCTTTCAAATGTCAATTTAACATCACTTCTTCAAAGCTGTCTTCTCTGAATACTGAAATGTCAATTAGAACCTCTTGGTATACATGCCAATAGCTTCTATATCAGTCATTTATACCACTTTTAATAATTTTAATTATCAGTGTGATTATTTGTTTAACACTAGTCTCCCTTTTAACAATGTAAACTATGAGTATAGGGTCTGAGTTTTGGGGAGTTTTTTCCCATTGAGTGCTCAGCTCCTAGTATAGCATCTGGCACATAGTAGGAATGGATTAAAAACTTAAATATGTAAGTGAATTATATATATTAACATATAAATTAATGTATTAATACTGCTATGTACCAACTACAGAATTCTTTTTTTATTTTTTAGGCGAGGAAACCCTTCATTGACCTCACAGATTGCAAAGACCTTGTCAGCTTAAAATCTCTTATTTTTTTTATTTTTTACACCTACAGCACCTGGTCTTCCTAGGTGGTCTCCCATCCAAGTACTAACCAGGCCCAAGCCTGCTTAGCTTCTGAGATCAGACAGGATCGGGCTTGTTGAGGGCCAGAATTCTTAAAATTATTTTATTCATTACATATCTATTGTTTGGTTGTATTTTGGTTTATAGTTCTTGCTTTATCATTCTATGTGATTTTGATTGAGGATTTTAAAACAAGCACTGGGATTATTAGAACTGCATCTGGAACTCTGATCTTCTCAGCAAAACTATGGATTTTTGGTCTATGCTGAAAATATTGTTTTTTAAAAGTACATAGTAGTATTTTGTCATGATCAAAACAAAGGTATAATACAAGGAAATATTTTGTACTTTGAATAGTTCATAGAATGATAAAGAGGGACTATGCAGGTTAAGATGGCGAATGACCTTAATATGTAAAAAGAGATTGCTACATTACGGAAGTACAGATTAGGTTCAGTGCTTCTAGTAGATATGTTTTTTGATGTCGTTAACAATGGTATGTCATTTGCTCTATGCCTCAGATATCTCAACTATAAAATAAAAAGTGTGAAGTAGAATAGCAGTTTTGAATCCTTTTCCTACCATTACACATGTCAGAGATGAAATTTGCAAACACATCACAGATGATCAATTATAATAAAATAAAAAATTATAGCTATTGCATAATTCTCTGTAATCTCATTGCAATGTTTTTTTTGTTGTTGTTCTCTCTATAAAATTTTAAGTGAGTATAAAATTTTAAGTGAATAGTCATTATCATAGATATAACTTAATAACTAATATTAGAACAATACAAATGTAGTACCTACATTGGTAACAAATGACTTGGGAAAAACCTCACATTTGATTATAACAACTTGTTTGTAATCTACTGAGCTAGAGGATTGTTAGGAAACTTGACCTAATAAGAGACTGAGATATAAAAAGAACTTCAGTTTTAGAATGAACCACTTATAGTATTGCATCATGTTGATATAACCCAAACAGCAATATTAACCATATTTTGCCTTGGGAATTTCTCAATGCACATTAACACAGAGAAGTGCTACATTTAAAAATTCTCTTTAAAGGTAGGGTCGTTGAATGGGGACTTCCTCCCCCATACTTTATCTTGACAAGAGAGAGGACATTTTAGAAACAATTGCCCTGTCTCTGCTCCCTCACTCACTTGTAAGTAGTGAATTTGATAGAAAGTACTGGGTAATCACAATGCCTTCTTTAAGATCTGACTATTTATAAGAATGTCCTATGGTTTGCTTCTTTAGGTATGTAAGCTCTTTTCTTATGGGTGAGACCAAAAATTCCACAAAGAGCTGTATGGGTGAGTTAAATTTTGGGGTGCCGCATTATCCAACCCATCTGGCTCTCATACTAAGCCTTTAATATCAGTTTCACCCATCTGTCACAATCCTGTGTCTATGTCTGAAATGGTTTTGAATCTGGGAACAGTAAGAGATGTTAGTTATTGATTGATATTCTCAAACCCTGGGGATATCTATACCATCATTTCCAAACAAATTTAATTATAAATTCTTTTTATTGTTGTGTTTATGGCAGAATACTTACTAATATCTTAAATGACATAGAGTTTTTAAAATAGTGCTAGAATTCACTGAAAAATGCCAGAATTAAAGCCTCCTTATAAGTCTTCCCATGACATTTTCCATAGAATATTTTCACTTTGTGCTTCTTGTTTTCCATGATACATCACTTCAAAATGACTATCTTAAGTTCATGGAACCAATGGTGTCTACTCTCAACCATGTCAGGATTCTTAAAAGGGTATATAGTAAAATAATAAATGGTTAAAGAAATGATAATCAGAAAAATATATGTTTTCAATAGGGTCAATAAGAGATTGTTTTTAAAATCACTTAAATTGGGGGTGGCTCCATAGTGTAGTGGTTAGCACATGTGTTTTACATGCAGAAGGTCCTGGGGTTCCCGCCCCAGGTGAAAACACGGACCATACCCCGGGTGCGCCAGGCCCCAGATGCATGCTGCAAGCATGTGAGGGGAGATGCGCCACCTTCAGAGATCCAGTTTTTAAGGGGAAACAACGGCAACATCCATAAGTCAAGGGTGGAAGTGGGGGGCGGGAATTAAAGTGGGAGAAAAAATAAAAAATAAAATTACTTAAATTGATAGAAAATAACATGGAGAGAAAATTAAATATTGAGTTTTAATCATGGCTTTGATAAACCAACTATAACTGTGAGTTTTTCCCAAGCAACATTTCATGGAATAATAGTTAATATCCCTTAGGATGCTAGTTGTGTTTTTTAAGAGGAAAAAGTGAAAGCCAGTGGAGAGAGAAAGTGAGGTTGTATTCAAATAAATAAAGTTAATAAAATAGACATAAAATTGAAATATTTCATTCCTTCACAACTTCTCAAGTGTCATTAATATTTTAATGAGCAAGGTGAAATTTTCAAAGGAGATATTGTATCACCAGATTTAGAAATTCTGAGTAATAGAAATATAGCCTCCTTTCAATATGTTGTTCAAACTATAAAAAGAAGTCCAATGCATGATTTAATTCCACTCTACATTTTCAGCATCTCATACTATTCACTCTTGTATAAACTCTCTGCTCAAGTCTAATCAGTTTTCTACTTTTCCCTAGGACTCAGCATATACTTTTTGACATGTATTTTAAGCCTTGCTATAATGAATCTTTATTCACCTCTGAAATTCTAATCATTCAGGTATTCTTCAAATCTCAGCTCCAATTTCCCTGTTTCCTGGAAAATTTCTAGCATTTAAAGATTATTTTATAAATCTGAATTTTATACTTGACAAATGCTTCCTTGTATTATTTTTAGTTTACACTCTTTTCCCAGCCATAAGTCCTTTTAGAACAAAAAGATGTCTCATAACTCTTCATATACTGAATATTTCAAATATACTGCTGTCTCTATTTTATAGTGAGATGATTTGTTGAGAGGAACTATCCAACCACATATTCAAAAGATAGACTGGAAATAAATGCTAGATCAGGCATCCTCATCAATAGGGTTTCAATTTTTTGTTTAAGTCAGCTTAATTATAAAATGTAAATAATATGTTCAAAGTTGAATACACACACATTTTTTATCCTATTTATCACAACTTATTCACTGAATGCCTAGCTTCCATGAATGGAAGTGTATTTGATGCTCATGGAATAAAAGACTATAATATTCTGTAGGAAAATGCTCTAAAAAGTTTAAGGTAACTCAGACATATATCTAGTAGAGACAAAGAAACCAGAATGTTTGTAAAATGAGGGCTATTCCCTTCCTTTCATATCTCTTAATTAATTAAGGAGCATAAATAAGGTCATGTAAGTGACATAGGCTGGTTAAGCAAGATAGTTTCATTTCTTTACTATTATAGATGGGTATGTAGATGTCAGACAAGATAACCAAACATAAAATCCCTTACTATCAACAAGCAGTACTGTCAATAAGTTTGCATTGATGTTTAATATCTAACTAAGGAGCTCAGTGTGTGATGCTATAGTGAAACCATTTATCTTTCTAGAAATCACTGAAAAGTTAATTAAGATTGTTAATAAGAAAAATCACACATTTCTTCTTTCTGTGTAGTACATCAAAGCAATAAACAGTAATAGCTGCAACTTTATAATCATGTGTCCATGGCTAACACATTCTATTAACACACACCTTACCATGGGGCCTGATTGTGGCTACTTATTTGCGAATGCTTATTGCTAGGAAATTGGCTGATAGTCTGTAGTCAAATAAAGACCTCACTGGAAAAAACAGAGAATATTTGCTAAAAAAAATCCTCTGTAAAACCTTAATGAATAAATTCAACGTTAGAGTACATTCAAGACAACCAAATAATAATAAGAAAGAAATCAGATCATGTTTGAGGGCATTTACTGAACAAGATTTATTGAATATTTGTTGAGCAAATATTCAAAATGACTATCTTAAGTTCATAGAATCAATGAACTTAAGATACCATATCACTTGAAAAGGAAGCAGGGAAATATATTCCTTATCCATTAAATTCATCCCCTTTTTTCCTCATTTTTTCAAGTTCTATACTATATACTCTTTCTCGTCAATAAGAGTGGAAGCCCACTACTGGGATGCCTAAACTGGGGGCAACAAATTCTATAGAGATCTAAAAGCTGCCTGTATTGGGGGAATATTTTGGGATAAAATCTCAAGGGAGAGCCTGACATCTGCATCCCTTCCATTGAAAAGTCTCTGGGTAGACTGTGCATTTTTTCAATGACTAATTCAAATTTAAAATATTTTACATTCATACCCACTCAAATTATTTAGACATAAAAGTATCTCTGTTTATTTTCATAAAATCAAGTACATGCAAACTACTTTGAGAACAAAAAGAAAATATAGCTATTATAAAGGTGTGAACTACCCATGTAGCACATAATTAGCCCAGTGAGAAGCTAAGAGAGAGCTTAGCTCTACTTTTCACTTGTCCTTTACAGCAATTTGAGAAGCTGTGCACTCTTTTCTCACCTTGAAGTGGGAGCCATAAAAGTTGTTGAGCAGAGAGGTCAGAAGGAGAACTTGGGCAGTGCCTTCTTAATGACATTACTAATGGAAATTCTTTTCTTTTTTTATCCTCCAACTTCAACAAGATATAAAATAGTTGTCTGTGTTTTTCTAAAGGAGTCGAACTATTTCAAGGGCTGTGATTATCAGTGTAAAAGGGGAGAAGTAATTTAGTGACTCAAGATGCTAGTAAAATTTTCTTCTCTCCACACAAATGCTTCATTCATTATTGACCAATGACAGACTTACTAGCTAGAAGGTAATACATATATTTGAGATCAAATGACTAAAACTGTAACCAGTCTGAATAGTTTTTTTAAATATAGGAAGTCTCAAATATTTAATTCCTAGTTATTTAGAAAATCTATATATAAACTATAGATTTCTTAAGGGTTTAAACTCTAGGTTAGAAGCCCAGATCTTTCACATATTAACTCTGTGGCTTTGGACGAGTCAACCATGTTAAGCTTCTATCTTTCATCTGTAAAATGATGATGATAATGAGTATTTTGCTCACTATCTCCAAAGAGGATTGAGAATTGAACACATTTAGCAGTATGCCTGGGTCATATTAAGAAATCAATAAAAAATAGATATGTTTATTATTATCAAGATTTTCAATATCTACTCAGAAACTGTTAACAAAGCTTCATTCTACCCAAAAGCTCTTGAAGAATATTTTTTGTTACACCAAATTAGACTTTTTTTTTTTTTGGCTTATTTATACATTTCATTTCCTTAGGATCATGTTAACCTGGCTTAGTGATCTATTAGGTTCTAATACCTTTGTTGTTAAGATTGTCTAAGAATTTTGGTTTCTGTATTAATTGAATCATTTATGAAAGATCATCAAACCTGTCCACAGTGTTTTTAGTGTAACAAAAATACAAGGGAAACTTATATAATCAGCTGATAAATAACAGAAAGGAAAGAGCACTTTAGTTATTACAAAAAACAATGATGATGATTCATATAGTATTAGTTAGACACAAGACAAAGGAATTTCTATGGAAAAGTACATCTGCTGGTTTTATGAATATTGCTATACTGTAAAATGTTTGCTATATCTGGCCTCAAAAAAGTCAGTTGTATATTTGAAAAATCAAAAATATATTTTATTTGAAAGTAGAAGAGATAAATTCTAGTTGCATTTTAAAGAAATTTCTTCATGAACTGGAATACAAATGTGCACGTCAGTGAGTGATCATGACCTGATTATAAATTGTGAGGTTCTTCACAATTTACAATTGTGAGAGAGGAAAGGGGCATAAGAGTTATTTCACACTAACAATTTCTTTACTTTTCATAACTACTGCAAGCCAGTCTTCCAAACCTAAAAAGATAAATTCTATCCAGAGAAATCAGTGAATAGTATTTTCCCACAAATAAAGTTTTGAGAGCTGCCCATATTTCTTCCAAAGCTATGTCTTTATTTTTATTGTTCTTAAATTCTTTTCACTCTACATAGAGCAAACCTAAAGTAAACTGTACTTAAGGGCTTAGATATTTCTCTGAGATGCCTTCCCTCGCTCCTCCAAGTCTAGACAGCTGTCATTCCACTGAGACTCTGTGATTCTGTATTTATTTAGCTCTATAACAATGTAATTGCCTGCTTACCTGCTCGTCTCCTGCATTATACATCACACAACTTGAGGACAAGAAACGTGCATTGCTCAAAGCTGATTTTTAATGTTTATTCTTCATAACTGTACAATGAATATTTGAATGTTCAATTAAAGACTTTTTATCAAGTATTAGGTACCTTACTTGAATGTTTGTTGAATCTACTAATAGCCAAAGCAATTACTCCTAGTTACACAATAAATGACATTTTATCCTGATACTCAAGGCTCTATGTGATCTTGTTCTAACCTCTTTATGCACTTATCTCCCACAACAAACTCTCTGATACAAACTCTATTTTAGTCAAAATAGTTTATATATTATATCAGTCAGCTTTCAAACAAATATCGGTGGTTTACCATCACTGATATTTATTTCTTACCTACACAGCATCCACTGTGAATTCCCTGCAGTTCTACTCTGCATTATCTTTATTCCAGGAAGGAGGCTGAAGAAGCAGCCTCTATTGGAACAGGCTGTTCATGTGACCCAAGGTAAAAAAGGTGAGATAAGCCATAGCTCTTTATTGCTTCTGCTTGGAAGTGGAACATATCACTGCACTCCCACTTCATTGGTCAAGGCAAATCTTACATGACCAATCTGATGTCATGAGGTAGACAGTGTGAGACAGTAAGAAATTGGAAACAATAATAGAATCTGCCATCCTCATTATCCTTGAAATGCATTATGCTCTCTCTCTTCTCTTATAGTTTTGTGTTTTGAAATCCTAATTCTTTAAAACTTACCTCTAATTTGCTCATCTTCTTTCTAGGAAGCCTCTTCTTTTCATCTAACCTCTGAACTCTCTTGCACTTAACACAAACTATTTTCTATTGTTATTTATGTATATCGTGCGGTTAAATACTAGGCCTAAAATTTACAGCTCATCCAGTTATTATACAATGAGAGGTATCAATAGAGAAAAGAATCTGTGAATTGCTTGGCAAAAAAAAAGGGACAATGTATGAGAAATGGGAAGTTCAGGTAGGGATGGAAATAAGAAAGAGAATTTATAAAAATAGCAAAAAATGGAAATAAACTATCTTTCTAGAATTTGGCGATATTTAATTCAAAGGAACAGAGAGTATTAAATTAAGTAAGCCAGTTTAAATGGTTACAATATACCTTAGAGTTATCTTAATTATAGAATATAAATTAACTCCAGGTGATTAAATATTAAGCCTTAGGAAGAAGCCATGTATCTCTGTACTAATTACATATTCATTTATTCATTCATTATATAATGATGAACAATCTTTAGAGATTAGGCCTTTGATATTTCAGGAAAAGTGTTGTTGTTAGGTTTATATTCACACAACAAATAAACAAAATAATGTCTTATGTTCATTACTGTCTTTATGTAGTGAGGTTATTATTAACCTTTTTCAAACATCCCCGATAGTTGAAGTTGAAGAGGTTAGAAAAATCTGGGAGGACTCATTCCATGATTTTCATACTTTTTTCCCTATTGATCTGCAGCTGATAATTCTGCACTATGTGTTTGGTGTGTATTATACCATTTTGTGTGATGGTGGAAAGTCATATGTTAGAATTATATTTTGTTTTCTCACTTCTTACTTTTATTTCTACATCTTCAGTCTCACTTTTTTTTTTCTTTTTCCATAGACAAACATGTTCTAGGGCCTAAATCTAAGTGCATTTTGCCAAACTAATCATTGCTGTCTCATACCTGTTTTATTCTATCATGAAATCCTTCCCCGACTTCCCAACATGATTGTTCTTCAGCCCATGTGTCACCTCTCTCAAAAGCATTTAAGTGAAAAGCCTCATTCCTATGCTCCTGAAGCTCATTGCACATTACTTTACCCAAGGCCTTATTATTTTTCATAGTCCCCATGAAATTAAGAACTTCTTAAGAGCAGGCTAGCTTGTTCATATCGATACCATTCCTCTTCTTTGAATTGACAGGTTGTAGATGACAAATATTTTCAAAAAAAATTTTTATCTGAATCTATTTCCATTATGCATTCACATATCATTCTTACTCCAACTACACAATCAGATAAAGAAATTAAGAAAGCCATTTAGTATTTTCAGTGACACCTTTTCCTTTTTAGATGAAAATTAAATGAGCAATTATATCTACAGTTATTTATTCCTGAATTTTGTCCTTATGTTATTGTTCTATTGCTTTCTTTATTTCATTTCGCGTCATCTATAATGCTTTAAGGAAATTGATTTCTAGTTCAGTTTGAAAATAAGTATTGTACATATATCTTCTATGTTTTATGGAATTAAATACAATAATTTTATTTTTCAAGAATCTACTTCAGTGTTACTCAAGTTTTTTTTCGTTATAACCCATTTAAAGAGGTTTTAGATTTTTTTCTTCCTAATTACATCTCCATAAAATTGTATTACCATAGATATATTGTATATCTGTTTATGTACACATGTTTATCCCTTATACATTAAAAGGTAAGGTTTTTTTTTTTTTTTTTTTGCCTCTCGAGAACCATTTCCTTCCATTTTTGGGAGTGATATGTCCCTGTTGAAAATGAATGCTTTAGTCAAAAGAAAGCCTTCTTAGTATAACATAAACATTTTAATGAAAACAGTTTCTTCTATTATAAGCATTACAATGGCATCATTTCCTAAAATATTTGCCCCCATTAGCATGTTGGGTAACTCTTTTAGGGCAACTTTGGAGTTGCACTCAATAGTCATTCTTTTTTAAGTAATTAAGAGGAAAAATACCATCACCATGAATTGCATTTTATGCAATAATCTGCTTAGCTCAGGCTTTTTATTTTTTGAGCTCTCCTTGTCTGTCAAGTTCTTACACAAAGTATTATTCTATTTTTTATTTTTAAAAGTATTTTAAAGTTTCTCCTGTGCTGATTGACGATGTAATATTTTGCTTATCAGATGTCTTTATGATCCTTGCTACAAATCTCAAATTTTAATGTAATTTTTACCTGGTATTCTTTAGAATTAAATATAAAAATACCTATGGATTTTGCTAAAGAGCCAAGAATAATCTATGCACTAAGTATTGTTCTTCTATCTGTCACAGAGCTTTTTGTTGTATCACGTTCTCTCATAAAAGATTTGCTTGTATCAGTGCTAGAAGAAAATGATAACTGCAAACTGAAAAACTCTGACAGATTAGATTCTCTGTGGAATTCTTCATAATTGCATTTTCTGCAGGATATTCAAGTATTAGATTATCAAATGCATACCTAAGGCAAAAAAAGATGCCTTTAGCCCATATAATATTCACTTAATTAGGAGAACAAATCTTCTAATTCCCAAATACTATGTATAATGCCTTTTACCGGATATAAGTACACATTGTTTCTAAGTAACAACTATAAAATGAACAAGGCTTTCTCCATTTTCTATACATTGTTATAATCTTATTATACTCACCTACTCTGATAATGTCACTAAAGTATAGCAAGAGATAGATTCTGATCCCTTGAGTTTATTCGATTATTTGTAATTCTTTAAGCCAGGTCAAAAATTTAGCAGTTTTTAGTTTTGTTCCATTCCCCTAATCTGAGATTTCCCTAATCTTAGCCAAATTGGTTGAGAAATGTTATGTTTTACATGCATTCCTTTATAAACAATGCACTTAAGTAACTGAAGATTACATTATCAACTGTCTTGTCTAACATATTCATTTGATATAGGAGAATAAAATTAATTGGAATGAATAATTTATCTCTCTGTATTCACTTCCTAAGACTGAATTTATATGCAGAGGAAAGAGTTAATATGTACAAAACATAAAACTGCCTTTTGAATCAGAAACATTAGTTTCAAATTTTTCTGTGCTCTTCTTTTTCCAGCTGCCTTCCTTCCATTATGCTTTCAGAGGAACTACATCCCTATGTGCCACTGATTATATATACAGTTGGTAACTATTTTAGAATGATTACATGCAACAGGCCTAGTGCAAAGGTGCTGTCTGGTTCTTTTAATTTTGGTGTAAAATGCTATTGCTGCTCATCTTAATATTAGAAATACATGTAGATGTTTAAATGTTACAGATTTTATAAAAGACTCAGATATTTTATCAACTCTCTTAATTTTTTTGTCATTGTTAAATGAAAGAAAATAAACCCAATTAGAGGTTAAAAGAAGTGAAGAAAAACTTCTTTTGGACATACATTCATTTATTGTTAACATAGTCTCAAGAAGAAGAATATTTTAATATCAATAGTTCAAGCAAAAATTTTCCTTCAGAATATGGGATTTATTTTATGGAATTATGTTGATGGTTAGGAATAATGTTGTCAATATAATTAAGTGATGAAAGAATTGGAGTCTGGTATGAAAAGGTTAGAAAAAAATAAAGTGCATTATTCCGAGAAACCAAAACTATAATCTGTCCACCAAGTATCTTTGCAAATAATAAAAGAGAACATTATTGGTTTATTTCCAACTTAAAGTACGAAGAATCTAAATGTAGACTGAAGCTACAGTCTCGCATGGTAAGTTTGAACCACTTTGATTGGTTTGCCCAGAGGAAGCATTATTCTTGATACTTCTTAAACACTGATCGCTTTTGACAGAAATCTATCTGTGCAGACACAGATGAGTATGATACTGAGGCATCATGAAACCATTAGAGAAGACTGTTGGCTCAGAGGAGCTCCTCATGAAAACATTCCAATAGAAGGAGTAAGGCAGTGAAAAAGAGACTGTCTTTGCTATAAATCCACATCATACCCATAGAGAATATCTCTAGTCTTGGGCTTTGGAATCTCAATGAACTAATTCTTCTGAGATATCATAAACTAGTGAGAAAACAAACCAAGGAACGAGTGCCTGTTTTTATTTATCTATTTATTTTTTAGCCTGAACCTAGATTTTTTAAAAAGCCTCCCATTTTTGATTCTTGCATGACTTGAGGAAAAACACTGTAAAATATTAGGGTCTTTGTTTGCAAGTTATCTTCTCTATAAGACACATGATGAAATAAAAATTAGTTGCATGTAGTTTATTGAGGTGTACTTTTGGAGTCAATGCATGTGGGAAGGAGAAGAAGAAAGCGAAATTGGATTGACAGAAAGCTAACTACTATGCAGTGCCAACAACAGCCTTGGCCAACTCTGGAAGGAGTCTGGAATTAGAATTGCATATTATAGTTATTGTGAATTGGACCAAATGGCTAGGCTTTTACACTTGGGCGTCAGTCAGAATGTGGGTTGCACTGAGAAGGGTGTGACCTTGGGCAAGGTGGTTCTGTGTAGCTAAAGTAATTCCTGAAGCAGCTAACAGTTGAGCGATGTCTGCCTATATCACTCTCAGAAGCTAGAACAATAAGTCTATCCTTGAACAGGGATCTGTGTGGTACCTCTCAGTCTCCAGTACAAGCTTATATTTGCATTGTTTTTTCATTAGATTATAAACTTTTTTTGACAGAATATAATGAATCCCATATACATATATATGCATACCTAAAATCATTACAACATTATTTATTGTTTTCCAAAGCAATAATCATCAACTACAGAGCTACACTTTGGCCTTAAAGTTACAAAAATCTAGGGTTTTATTGTTTTGACTCAAACTAATAATGTTCTGTTTCTACCCCTACACTCAGAGATGTGGCTCGTATTTTCTTTTTGAATGCAATTCTCATGTAAGAGCAAAGGTCCTAGATGTGATGAACTTTCATTTTACTACCTTTTAGTTCTCACAAATATGCAGCAAGATAGTTAATATTGTCCACATTTTATAGATAAGAATATTGCAGAAAAACTCAGAAACTTGTTTAGGTTCCTATAGTTAGCAAATAAAAGAACTTGGGTTCGAATTTACGGCACTGAAATGCCATTGTTTTGTGATCTTTGTTTAGGGTTGGGGGGTTGTTATAATTGGTGTAGCATTATAAATTATTTTAAATGCATAATAGATTGGAGCCCAGAGATAAGCAGTAAGACATGAAAACCATTCAGAATTTATTTTTAAATACTTCAGTTCTTTTAATTATGGAAATTAAGAGCCATATCACAAAAATCTGTGCTTTGAAGATTATTATTATGTAGCAATTCAAAATTTAATTAGAAAAATAAAAACCTAAGTTACAAAAAATTTCACTGGTTCCCCTTATATTATTCCTTGGTCTGCTGCAAGCTAGTCTAAAGTGATACCAGTGGGGAAAAATACTTCAGTGAAGTCAATGGAAGTCATAGCATGGAATCCAGGAAATACAATATGCAATATGTCCAGAGTTATGCATTTCACTGATTGCTTTTAGACACAGAGGTAATCATTTCAAAATAAACCTATAAAGCATTCACTATCTATTCATGTCTTCAATCTCCTGCTACTAAAATTAGGAGAATCTCCATCAATGGAATCAATTCCCTCTTACATTCCCAGGGCTATGTTCTTGGGACTATGTTGGCTCTCTTTCCAGCATCTTCCATATCCTTTTTTACTTAATCTATTTCCATCAGCCTTTAGACCTGCTGAAGAAATTATCACTACAAAAAAAAAAAAAAGAGAGAGAGAGAGAGAGAGATAATAATCACTTCCTACTATGTCTGTCCTCTTGCTATAATCCCTTCGCATGCCAATTCAGATGAAATAAAAAGATCAACATATATTATCTCCATTGCTGCACTCATTCCTCAGTGAGTTGTTTTTATTTTTTTATTTATTGTCATGTTAAACTTTTTAAATCTGTCTTCGTCTTTGCATCTTCTTCTACTGAAGCAGTCTTCACAGTTATCTACCTATTCTTCAGTTCTCAGTTTACATAGCTATTCCTCACAGGGGGCTCTCCCAGGCCTCTCAATATATAGGAGGATCCTTGTTAAACAAGTTCAGAGTATTCTCTATTCTCCCTCACATTGTTCATGACAATTTTTACTTTTGTATCTAATGGTGTGTTTATTTATTGAATATGTGACACTTCATTAGTCTGTGAGATCCACAAGAGCAGAAACATTTCTGCTTGTTACAACATTGTGATTGAGTTCAGTGCTCCACACATAATAGGCACTTTATAAATATTAATTCAAGAAAAGACAAATGAAAGATAAAAAGAATCATAACCATACAACTAAAGTAGAAAATACATTGATGTAATTTACATTAATAAGAGAAAAATATTGACAAAATGCTGCCATTTTCTCCTTTATAAGTGAGAGAGAATCTAAGTCTTCAAAGGGAGGCAGAGCAAGGTATTACTTAGTCTACAAGCAGAAACACATGTAGATGTCAACTTTGTGTTGGTTAAAAAACAATATTCTGATCATGATACTCTTGCAATAAAAATTATCTTAGCATAGGGCAGTTAAAAGAATATCAGAATTTTGGCCTAAAAAATTTACTTTTTTATTCCCAGTTCTTTTACTTATTAGCTATGTTATAGTTACCACTCATTTATTCTATCAAAGATGCCTTGCCAATAAAATGGAAAAATAATTTAGGTCTTCAAGTGCTCTATAAACACGTGCTACAAATCACTGTTTGTAATTAACCTGCAAATTTTGAAAAAGCAACCCTTAACCTAATTGATGGGGGTTTAAGTTGTTACATTGTTTCATGTTCTTAATATTAGAACTGTTACTTTAATCATTCATTTTACCAGCATGTATTAAACATGTAATATTTGCCAGATACTATGCTTGGTGGGAGATATGAAGAGGCATAATATATGTTACTTAATACTAGCTACTTAATTGCTCTTAAAGATGTCATAATTACTTATTTAAAAAGAAACAAAATTAAAATGCAAAGAATTATGTCAAATCTTTGCTATACTCAGTTACTAAATGTATTCTGTGAATAAAGTTGGATGTTGAGTGCAGATGCAAATGAAGTGCTACATGTCAATTAGACACAATTATGTATATGTGTGTGTGTATATATATGTATATATACATATATATACACATAGTAACTGATATTTGTTTAGTCCCTTCTAATTTAAAAGCTGCTTTTACTTACATTTAATCATCATATCATTATGATCATCCTTATTTTACTGATGAGAAACCTGATGTTATAAGAACTTAAATAAATTGATGAATCTATAAAACTAGTAAATAGCAGAACTAAAACTCCAATTTAGAATTTTTCCACTCTAAAACTTTTGCTTTTTCTACATTTTTCTTGCTCTCTCTATTATAATGATATATACAAATCTTCATGATAATATACTATGGAATGTACCATAAATCTTAAATCTTATCCTTTAAGCCAATCTGCTCAGATTACCTAAAATTAACTGTTGAAAACTGATAAAAACATAAAAAATAATTATAAACTAATAATTAATGAATTATTAGTTTCTCAACTAAGAATTATTATTACTCAATTAATAATTAATTAATATTGCCTCATATATTAAGGATAATTAATTTTCTTTTGTCCCAAAAGAAAACTACAGCATCTTAAGTAAACCAAAATATTCTTATTTTCCTTGTCATAATTGATTTTATATAAGTAGATATTTTATAAAAGCATGGCCTGTCAGAGTATACTACAAGGTTCAGAGAGATGATGGAAAATATGACCTTTAGACTAATAGTCACATTTCAAATATGAATTTTGAATTTTATATAAAATTGTCAATAATCCACATACAGTTTGTACATTTGTCCAATTATAATGGCAGGTTTCATAATCCACATACAGTTTGTACATTTGTCCAATTATAATGGCAGGTTTCATATATTTGAATGAATCAATATATGAAGATTTGGATGCAATGACTTGCTCTAAAACTTAAGCAATATTCTGTCATTTTAGGTAACTTTTAACTAGGCCTTTTTGGAACTTCATATAAATAGAAACAGGCAAGAAACTTATTTAAAGAAGCCTTGAAGTAGAGCTGCATACTTAATATTAAATACTATTTGAAATTAGAAAGCCTATCTTGAATATATAGAAAGTAGGAAAAAAGATAAAGAATAAAGAAATCCTTTTGCCTTTCAGGAAAGCATGTTAACAACAAAGATCATTTCTCAATGGAGCACTTTTCTAGAACATTTTGTGTAGACATGAAACCAATGTTATTTTTTTCATCAAATAACATCAAATGAACAAATATAAATAAAAATATATTTATATAATCATTTAATGCTGAGTTAAATTAAATTAGTTTCTACTTTGTACATACCAGTCTCAGCACTTTTTGCATTGCATTATGTATATTTATTTGCATTTTTACCTCTGTTATCTAATGCAAATTCTAAAACAGCAGAGAATGTACCTTGTTCACATTAATGTCTTGGAGTGGAACTGAGTTTCCATCTCAGTAAATATTAACTGAAATTTCTGAATAGTGTTATTTTGTTCCCCTCTTATATTAAAAAATATATCAATGCATAAAAATACAAAAAGATTATGTTCAAATTTTATTTGACTCAGTCATACATGCTTTCATTCATTCATTCATTCACAAATTTATTGTCAAATGTGTACAGGACAGCATATTAGGTGTCGGGGCTGTAAAGAAGGGCAAGAGCACAGTGCTCTTTTATCTAATGTCATTTGAACTATAGGAAAAAGTAGATATTAAACCATAATTGCCTTTTAAAATTACTGGAGCAATAACCTGCAGTAATAAAGTAAAGATGTATTACACAATTACAGCATGTAGTAGGGCTTCTAACCAGCCCTCCTGAAAATTACATTCTAATACGCAAAATAAAGATTTTTTAAAAAGTCACTCAAATAAATAATTTTGAATTTTAATGTGTATTATGAAAAAAGTACAGGGAAGTATGATAGCATATAAATAGAGACATTTACTACAATACAATTTTGTGGGAGGTTTTCTCAGTTACCCAATTTGTTGGCTTATAATTTCCATAATAGTCTCTTATGACTCTTTATATTTCTGTGGCTTCAATTATAATGTCTTCTCTTGTTCTAGTTCCTTCAAATGTAAAGTTATCTTGTATATTTGAAGTTTTTCTTGTTTAATGTAGACATTTATTGCTATAAACTTCCTTCTTGGTACTGTTTTTATTACATCTCAGATGTTTTGATATATTGTGTTTTTGTTTTCATTTTTCTTGAGTTACTTTCTAATTTATTTTTGATATCTTCTTAGAGTCATTGGTTGTTCAAGACTATATTGTTTAATTTCCACATATTAGTAAATTTTTCATTTTTATTTCTTTTATTGATTTCTAGTTTTATCCCATTGTAATCGAAAAAGGTACTTGGTATAATTGCAATCTTCTTAAATTTATTAAGACTTGTTTTATGACCTAAAATGTTATTCATCCTCAACAATATTCCATGTGCACTCAAGAAGTACGTATATTTAGCTATATATGTAGATATAGATGTGTATATACACATCTATACCTACATATATATTCTGTTTATATCTATCAGGATCAGTTGGACTTTAGTGTTGTCCAAGTCCACTCTTATTAATTTTCTGTCTAGATGTTCTACCTATGATTAAAAGTGGAGCACTGAAGTCTATTTTTACTTTGTTGTCTAAATCTCACTTCAGATCTTTCAATGTTTGTTTATACATTTAGGTGCTTTTGATACTGTATGCATATAAATTTATAATTATTATACCTTCCTAATGAGTTGATCATTTTAACATTATATAATGACTTCTCTGTCTCTTTGTCTCTTGTGGATGAAACATTGATGAAAAAGAAAATATTGACAAAACAAATGAGTATTTATAAAAAATAAAGAAGATATATAAATAGAAAGAATTCATGTTCATAAATTGACAAAATTAATATTGTTAAAATGCCCATACTGCCCAAATTGATTAGAAATTCAATAAGATCTCTATCAAAATACCAATGACATTTTTTTTTTTTACAGAAATAGAAAATAATCCTAAAATTCATATGGAATCACAAAAGGCACTGAATAGGCAAAGAAATCTTGAGAAAGAAGGACATAACTGGATGCATCACACTTCCTGATTTCAAAATAAATTACAAAGCTACAGTAATTATAATAGTATGATATGGCATAAAAACAGACAAATAGACCCAATGTAAAGAACAGACATCCCATAAATAAATCCACATCTGTACAGGTAAACACTCTTTAACAAGAATATTCAAGAATACATAAAAGGGAAAGGATAATGTTTTCAACAAATGGTACTGGGAAAACTGGATAGCCACATTAAGAAAAAACAAAATTGGTCCCTAATGTTACACTATAGATACACTATAGACAGAGATCAATTCAAAATGTATTAATGACTTATAAAGACCTGAAACTGTGCTAATTCTAGAAGAAAAAGTTTTCTTGCTAAAAAGTATGTATTTATATAGAAGAAAATGAAAGTGAATTTGTATGTCATATTGTAGAGAAAAATTAATTTCAGATAATAGACCTAATACAGATAACAAAAGAAAAAATTTCTTAAAATAATGTAAGAGAATATCTTCACAATCTGAGAATAAAAACTAATAACTGAAAATGCTGGATAAAGTTGGTAATCTTAAAATTAAAAACTCTACATATCAGAAGACACCTTTAACAAAGTGACATGCAAGCTGATGAAGATGTCTGAAATACATGTAACAGGAAGGAAGTCATATCTTAAATATATAAAAAACTCCCACAGATAAAAAAGAACATTCAAGAAGAAAAATTAATAGCAACTCAATAGATAAATGGATAAGAGATAAATAGGCATTTTGGGAAGAAAAAATGAAACAGCTATTAAATATATGAAAAGATGTTCAATCTCATTAGAGAAATGCTGATCAAGACCACAATGAGATATCACTAAAACCATGCCAGATTGGTCCAAATTAGAAAGACTGATACATCAAGAATGCAGATGGGCATCATTACTAACTCTCAAAATTCTTGGCACAGTCACTATGAAAAACAATTTGTCATTTTCAATAAAATTAAATATACTCACACTCACAACATAGAGAAACTCAGACACATGTGTACCAGGGGAAATTACATAAAAGTATTCACAACAGCATTAATTACAATAGTCTCAACTGGAAACCACTAAAATATTTATCAATAATAGAATGTGAAAATGAATTATGACCTAGCCACATACAGCAAATAAAATATATAAACAGCCAGAAACGTAGCTGAATCTTAAAAAGATAAAGATGAATAAAAGATGGAAGATACTAAAGCATACGTAGTCTACAATTCTGTTTATATGCATTAAAAAAGACAAAACTAAACTATATTATTTCTGGATGCATTTTTAGTTGGTAAATGTACAATAGAAAGCAAGAAATTATTATAGTGGTTAATTGTAGGTGAAGGAAAGTAGTTGCAACTAGAAAGAAGTATGCAAGGGACTTTCCTGGTGATGTATTATATACCCAGGTTGTACTTACATTTTGGTTTATAATAAGTCATTAAATTGTGCATTGATATTCCAATCACCTTCTATATATTACACATTTTTCTTAAAGTTTAAAAGACAAGATGTGGACTTAATAAAAGACTTCAGAGTTAGTGGGAATCCTTTCTGTAAAACCTTTATTTGATTGCCAAACTTCTTCCTCAGTTAGGCAGTAATGTCAGTGTAATTGTAGTGAGCTATATAACATTTGTAGAGAATAGCCGAATCCAACTTAAGTGAGTAAGCCATGAATTCTCATCAGACTTAAAACAGAGGTGCAATTTGCATAAAGTTGTATCTCATAAATAAGTAATATAGCATTAAAAGTCACAGCTAGATGAACAGAGCACAGATTTGTAAGGCAAAAAAGTTGGTATTTCTTCTTATATAAATATTAAAATAATTTAAATAGAGTATGTATTTTAAATAGGTGAATGAAAAACCCAATTCTAAATATATAATCAGACAGGCTGGTAATGTGTCTGTTACAGTTTTCCTCCATGTAATCTTATACCTGGGAACATCTTTCATTATTATTTCTCTGTCTCCCAGGTGGTAAATATTTTGCCCTATACCAACGTAAATTTCAGTTGTTCCTTGCATTACCACTGCTTTTTAAATCAACTCTATGTCTACTATTCCACAAGCAAAAATTCTAAAAGTAGATATCTAATATTAAAACTTTCTCTCTATTTATCAAGAAAACTTATGTATTTGTATGTGAGTAAGGTATACTAAAATGTATGTTTTAATGTTGACATTTATTATATCTCTTGTCTTTCTATAATGTTTATAAATCTTTGGTGTAGGAATTTACTTTTTGATAATTTTAATACATTAGCTCTAATTTAATTTATCATCTTCTAAAGGCCAAATATTGGGTTGAGTAGTGAAGTTTCTAAGATCAATGAGACGCAGTCTCTGATTTTAAGAAATTTGGATAAATAGGTAAATTTAATGTCCTTTAGTAAGTACTATCAAAAAGTTGTGCATAGTATAATATAGGGCCATGAGTAGGGGAAAATAAGCACATAGGAAAATTCAGAAAAGTTGTTTTAGAAGAGATTATGTATGACTAGAATTTTCAGGGATGAGTTATCTAAACTAAGAAGGAAGAAAGAAGAAATGAGCAGTCAAAGAGACACGGGAAGGTTCTGAGAAAATATGTTAGTAATTATAAGCAGATTATTATTACAAAAGATAAAGTTGTAAAAGTAGTAGCTGGAGGTGAGCCTTATTTGTTGCATTGTAGAATACCTCCTGTAGTTGAACTGTGTTTGTAAAAGGGTGTAATAGTTCAGGTGAGAAAAAATGAGAGTTTGACTATGGTTATTTGGAGAAAGGAGATAATTTGAGAACAAAGTGTAATGTAAAATTATCTAGTTAAAGAAAATATCATTTTTATGTAAAAATGATTAAATTGTATCCATTAATCATTCTTTTTATTGACACCATCTTTACTCTACTGGACACTGCGGTTTATTCATGATTTTAAAAGTGCTTTAAGAGTTTAAAACTAAATCACTACCACATCATCGTAACTGAGATTTAGCATGCAGATCTCACATTGGAAATACATTTGTGTTTCAGGTTAAATAAATTCAGTCTCTTTCATTTTAGAACTGGAAGAACATTCTGTTGACTCAGGGCTCTATTTTTGTTACGTAGAGATAAAAGAAGTCAGTTCAGCATAAGAATTTCTACAAGGTATTAATTGGAAGTTTGCTGGGAAGTAGTTCACTCTCTCTATATACAATGCTTAGAACTTGTTTAAACTTAACAAGTGCTACTATTGCCAAGCATGCCTTCTCTGATGCAGGCATCTGTGCAGGCATTGATACCTAGGGCTGCTGTGAAAAACAGAGAATTCAGGCCCCTAAGAAATCCCTCAATAAGATGCTACCATGAAGGCTTTGATATGAGCTCCAAGGCTTCCTCCGTCCACTTCTCACTCCTAAACCTCCACTCACCCAAAATATGCACACATTGTGATGCATTAAAGCACCTACTGTGGCAAAAGTGCCAAAATAAAAACATCACATCATTCTCCTTCATGCTAAATTCTGTTAGTCAAGTACAAAGAAGTTCTCTTTGTGACCCTGTATCCAAAACAGTGTTTACTGAAATAGGTCTTCCTTATCTTCTCCTCACTCCCCAACCCAGACTCAAGATCAAACCCATCAGACATTTGTTGAGAAACAAATAAAAATGACAGACATTATATTGAACTAAGAGTCATGATTCCCCACTTCTGAAGACTTAGGGTTCATAATGGGACCAAATTCATCTGCCTCTTAGGTCTTAGAATGAATTATTTATTCATAGCAGGTCCTTCAGTGTTAGGAATAAATAAAATTTGTGAGACACATCCAAGCAATTACCAAACTTGTTTAAAATGACAATCTCAACAATGTACCCAGCTTTACCTGTTTACCTGTTTACCTTATTTAACAATAATAAGTAAATAATTAATACATACATAAACTTTAAAAATATCTTCTTTACTGCATAATCTCTCCCTCCCTCCCTGTCTCTCCCTCCCCCACGTCCCCTTCCTCTCTCTTTCACTTCCTGCTGGCTATCTAAACACTCAGAGACCTGGGATCAACATAGAGCTCTGCAGTAGCTGGTACGAGGTCTCTTATATCCGAGACCTACTCTAAAGATGAGCTATTACCATGCTTGTGGTTCAGTCAGAAATATGCATACAGACCCTGTAGATTCCATCTCCTGTGAAATACTGTGAAGAGTAATAAACAAAATATTACACTGACAAGTAAAAGTCTTTGTATCAGTGGCTATTTCATTAGGCCTTCCTGGCCTTCCACATCTGAACTCAACATGTTTTAAATCAATTTTCCAGAACTCCTCTAAACAAATATTCCATTATTGTCAGACTATTGACTTGTTCTCATGTTGCCTCTTCAGCTCAATTCTGTCTTGCATCACATCCTTCTGACTGCTTTATTTCTTTTTGTTTTCAATTGGTAATCTCACTAATTTGTTAAGGTTCTGCAAATGATTTATTTTTCCATGAACCCTGACACCTTAGTTCTTTGTGATGTTTCTCATTCCTTTCAGTAAATAACTGGAATGACACATTTGATACTCACAAAGACACAGAATCTATTTTTACTGTGTTTGTTAGTTTTTATTCTTCATACTTTTTTTTTCTCCCCAATTATACTGTTACTGTAAGTGCTTTGACAATATGGAGAGCATTCTCAAATTAAAGCGTGGTACACTATAATTGTGTATAGCAAATTCAATGTTAAAAATTACTGGCTGGTAGTTTATTTTTTAATATGCTAATAAAACTATTTTGCCCTGTATAACCTATAAATATTGCTTTATGAGCATTCCTTATTTAATAAAGTTTGATATTATAATGCTACCTTAATAAATAAAAAAGAATCTTTAGCATTTGAATCCAAATATTAGATTATTCATACCAATACATCATTAGAAAACTCAGAGTCAGTAACTCAAATTCACTAAAATAATTAACCATACATATCTTAGTTTTAAATATATCTTAATAGTTTTGGTGATGATTAAAATTAAATTTTATAAGTAGAGCATGAGTCATTTAATGAAATTAATGTATCATACAATAACCATTAGGCAGCAACAGGAGAGCATTACGATGTATCAAAATTCCATCCTATGAACATTACAGTTTCTCTGGAACAGAATCAGTTAGATGCACCTGCTTTAGATGTCTTCCTCTTTGTACTTTCAAGCTCATTTAGTTTTTAAGAAAATATGTTATTGCCTAAAGACCAAGACAATTACTGCTTATATCAAATTATAAGTTCTAAGATCTATATTTTAATTTTTAATATTGAAATAAGTTAAATAGACCATTTATCATCAAACTTAAGAACTAGAAGAAAAGAAAAAACCTTAATGCTATCATTCATTCAAATACAAAGAACCACTAGGAAAAGTGGCAAAATAAAAGAAAAATAAAATTACATAAAAATTCATCATCATGCTAATGTCTACTTATGTGTTATTCTTTGTATATTTCATGTGGGCTTTATCTCTCTGATCCTCAGTAAATTAAGAGAAACTGGAAAGATAATTTTCCTAAATGATTTCAATACCTGTTGATTTTATATGAATAGCTGATAGATATAACTAAATGAATTTTTCAGTTTTCATCAATGTAGCATCCTGGAGTGACAACTGTAATATAATTTAATTATATTATGATTAGATGATTATATTAGTTCAAGCCTCATATGTCTGG
Organism: Pteropus alecto; assembly: GCF_000325575.1. NCBI lineage: Eukaryota > Metazoa > Chordata > Mammalia > Chiroptera > Pteropodidae > Pteropus > Pteropus alecto. The sequence continues at coordinate 134,640 of NW_006437748.1, forward strand.
GCTATTATAAGTGCCTTCTAATTCAGCCTTCTGGATTTAGAATCTCCCATTTCAGAGTGTCACAGCAATCAAGAGACATGTTTGTTGTGAGAACTGTGCCTCAGATACAAGAAACAACATTTCATGGATGAGCTAAATGGGCATTCAAGAGCAAGGTTCCTGGCTTAGGGTTCAAGGCAGCAGAGTTGAAAGATCTTGAGCTCACCTCCTCTCATTGACACAAAAACTACAACTACATATAGAACGGCTATCAAAGAACAACCTGAAGACTAGCAGAACAGAACAGTTTTCTACAACTAAGGATATAAAGAAAATCCCATTGGGATGGGTAGGAGGGGCAGAGACTTAATCTAGTCAGAACTCACTCTACCCACCACTCTCAGTAGGAGGGATATCACAAACTTGGAGGTACACCAGGAAGAGAAGCCCCATAAGGCTTTGAAAACTATCAGGGCTTATGTCTAGAAGAGCCAAACAGCTATAGGAAACCAATGTTGCAATCTTTCCAAGTCACAGCTCAGAGGCAGCAGTTTGAAAAGCACCTGGGTTACAGGTGAAAGTGATATATTGACTAATTTTAGGATGTGTGCTGGAGGGGCAGAGATCTGTTGGAACTTTCTCCAGGGACAGAAGTGCTGGTAGGTGCCATTTTTCCCCCTTTTCAATTCTCCTTCCAACTATTTGGTCTGACACCAGCAGCCACCATTTCTGACTCACTTCATTAAACTTGCTAACATTCTTTACTCCATGGTAGCATTTTTCTGAGGACCCACCCTGGCTGTCACCTCTCCAAAGTACCTCCTGCCCTGCCATATTTGGTGAATAGCCTCAGTTGACATGAAGGTACAGCAGTGTGTCTGCAACAGTTGAGGCTGAACCTCATAGCTAAACCACATCAGAGGCCTATCCTGCACACCACTGTGCCAGCAGCAGTGGCAGTCAAACCCACCAGCCAGCTGCACTGGGAGGGCTGCCGTGCTCACCAGAATACTTACAACAGTTGTGGCCAGGCCTCAAACCCAGCCTGGCTAGGGACCAGTCTCACCTGCCAGTGTGTCCATAACATTTATAGCCCAGTCACAACAGGAGACCACACTAGCCCACACAAGGAACACAGCCAGAGCACCTGGTTCTGGTAGCCAGGGGAAATTGCATCATTGCCGCCCCATCCCCCCAGATACCTATATAAGGCTACTGTTTCAAGACCAGGAGATGTAGCTAATCTAACTAATATATAGAAACATACAGGCAAAATTAGGAGAGAAAAGAATAGGTTCCAAACAACAAAACAAGACAAAATCCCAGAAAGAGAACTAAACCAAGTGGAAGTAAGCTATCTACTTACTTCCAGAGTTCAAAGCAATAGTCACAAAGATGCTCATCAAATGCTACAGAACAGTGGGTTAACTCAGTGAAAACATCAACAAAGAGATAAATAATGTAAAAAAGAACCAAGTAGAACTGGAGAATGTAACAACTGAAATAAAAAATACACTAGAGGAAATCAACAATTCAGATGATGCAGAAGAATGGAACAGTGATTAGGAATATCAAATAGTGGAAATCATGCAACTGAGAAAGCAAAATGAAAAAAGAATTAAAAAGAATAAGGATAGCATAAGGGACATCTGAGACAACATCAAGCACTGTGTATACCTGTTAGAATAGCTATCATCAGAAAGACAAGAAACGAGTGTTGGTGAGGATGAGGAGAAAAGAGGACCCTTGTGCACTATTGGTGGGATTGTAAATTGATGTAGTCACTATCAAAAACAGTATAGAAGTTCCTCAAAAAATTAAAAATTAAACTATCATAAAATTCAGCAACTCTAGTTCTGGGCATTTATCTTAAGAAAACAAAAAACAACAAAAAAACTAATTCAAAAAAAAGATAGAAAGATGGATGCACCCTTATATTTATTGCAGCATTATTTATAATGCATGATATGGAAGCAACCTAGGTGTCCATTGATAGATGAATGGATAAAGAAAATGTAGTGTGTGTGTGTGTGTGTGTGTGTGTGCACACGCGTGTGTGTGTGTGTGTGTGTAATGGAATATTATTAAGCCATAAAAAAGAATGAAATCTTGACATTTGCAATAACATGGATAGACCAAGAGAATATTATGCTAAGTGAAAAGTCAGACAGAGAAAGACAAATACCATATGATTTCTCATATTAAACAAATGAACAAACAAAACAAAGTAGACTCATAGATACAGAGAACAAACTGATAAGTAGCCAAAGGTTGGTGGTGGCTGAAATGGGCAAAAAAATTTAAGGGGACTAATCAGGGCAGATTTATGGTTATAACATAAATAACTCACAAGATATAATGTATAGCATGAGGTATACAGTCAATAATATTGCAATAACTTTGTACAGTGACAGATGGTTACCAGACCTTGTGATAATCACTTTGTAAAGTATATAAATGTCAAATCACTTTGTTATACACCTAAAATTAATGTAATGCTGTATCTCAACTATAATTTTTTTAAAAAAGATTTACATTTCAAAAAAATTCCTTTATAATCTACTCGGGAGTAATCTTTATAAAATAAAAATCTGATGACATCACATCTCAAACCTTACAGGGATCTCTCGTTTCCTCCCATGACATAGAGTAATGTTTATGATATGGCACATTTATTTACTTTAATTAGGATGTGTCACATGCTCTTACTTATTTAGGCTTTTATTCATGCAATTACTTTCCCCAAACGGTTTTCAAACCCTCCCAATTTGCTTCTCACCAGTATTCATCCTTCATGAATCAACTTAAGTATTGCCTCTTTTCTATGTTTTCTGCACATGCCCCTTTTAAGGATTTTATCACCTGGTTTGCTTGGTATAACAGAAGCTGTTAGTGCCTTATACTTATCCCTCAGAGCAAGTATTCTCTCTGGCCAACTTCCTATCTATTAGCTTCTGCACTTTGACCGAATGCCCTTATATCAGAATTGCAGAGAGCTGGTTGTTTGTTTGAACAGGAGGCAGGAAGTGATGAAAATGGGCCGCCTTCCACAGCATGGGTGACCCAGAACTCTCAGGATTTAGTGTATGAATCTGTAAGACCCATTAGTTCTCAGGATCAATAATTCTGGAAAATGTGTTTTTGTCATTTTCCAGAATTTGCCCTTGAGTTAAGTTCAGTCCTCCTTATAATAGATGGTTAGTAGCAATCCGTTTACTGGCTGCCATCTCCTCTCTGCATCACTGCTTCAATTCCCTATTAGTATTACTTAAACTCAAAAAATTATTTATACCTGCATCTTCGTATCCAGATTTTTTCTTGTAGAATCCGCAGTAAAACTTTTGACACCAGAGGTATTTTGTGCGTTTCTGGAGGTGAATGGCTTGCTGGCCACATGGTATCAAACCCCCTCACATGTTGCAATAGCACAATTAACGAGACTCTATCCAGTTGTAAACTTGCATAACAAAAAGGCATAAGGGTATGTATGCCTGATTCAGTCTCTCCAAGATTTAAAAGAGACAGTGACAATTAAAATAATAATGACTGTGGAATTGGTAGTTGTTACATCTAGGATCTGAGGGAAAAATAAAATGGAGGGGCTCAAACTAGCCAATCAAAATGTCAGGACATGGTTTGAAAGTCAGAAGGAAGACAGCATTTAAAGAAACCCTCTCTCTGCCAGAGAGAAGATTCGACTGAAAACCATACCCTTTGTCTGAATGTAAGAGTGGCTGAATTATAGAGAAGACATACTTCAAAGCACCAGAAACCTCCTGTTAAAATTCAAGGCATTAACAGGGTAGAAGTAGGATCCTGAAGCCTGAACTCAAGAAACCTGAGTATCTCACTCCTTTCTAGAGAAGGAATCTTCCTTATCTGAAGACCACATAGATGCCTCATCAAGTTAGATACTTCAAAATATGTAGACCTTCCTCAAAATCTTCCCTCATGGCTTCTTAAACATTAGCTATATTCAAGAACAAACATGGACCAACTGAGGAAGTACTGTCTCTGCTTTAAAAAACAAAACAAACAAACAAAAAAACCCCAGGTTCTTTCATCAAAAGAACCATAGAAACTGGCTAATATGTCCAGTTAGGAATCAGGAGAACATTCTTAGAAATGAGTGTTGAATATGCTGGGCATTTAAGGTATATAGTGATGCTAAAGACATGTTTATACACCAAATGAATTTACACCTAAACATTTATATTTTGAGCTATGCATTTCTAAATTCATTCTTAATGGTATAGATAATCACATAGTTCTTTAAAAATACTTCATTATAATTCTAAAAAATAAAAATATATATTAAATGAGAATAGAATACTCTCAAATCAATAAATGTGTAGATTACATAATGGTCATAAAATATAAATCAACAAGCTTAATATGCTAAATCCAAATGGACACAATCTGATTTATAAAAATAAAATCTTGAAGACTTCAGCACCGTGATTGAGAATAAATGCACTTTATTAGAATCTTGCCTTAACACCCAAGTGCTTTCACTGACTGCTTTTAGTAATTTTGATGCTCCATCATTTAACACATATTCTACTTACCCTTACTTGACCCACGAAGGCATTGGCTTCTTCTTCCACCACAGATAAATTTCTAGGAAGATAGGGATCAAATACTGGAGCATTGTCATTGACATCTGTCACCACCACATTTACTGTGGCAGTTGAGGTCTAAAAGAAAAAAAAAGGGGTTAAAGGAGTTATTTTAATTTTGATGTCAGTACACTGTGGCATTTGTCTATCTGAAAGCATCTCATTACTATTCTCATTCCTTAGTTTTCCAAAAAAAAAAAAAAAAAAAAAGGAAGCTTGCAATTTTCAAGCACCTCAAAAAACAGACGGAAAAGGCAAATAATGATATTAGAGGGCAAACATCTTCTTGAAAATGTCAAGTATTTCCAGGAGGCTTATTTTTAGAAAGTGATTTTACCTTTATCTCACTTACATTTTATGAGTGACAAGCTTTTGTTCACACACACACGTACCCCTTTTCTCTGAAATGTAACAAATCTGTAATTTTTACTGCTTATATTTTTCACCGTTTAAAAATAAAATGAGTGTATTATAAAATAGCACTGTAGGTCAAATGGGTATTTAAGGTAAGCTAATGCTACCAGAAAATACTACATTAGTAATTTTCTAGGTTCACATCTAAACCACAAATTTGAGGATCATATAGAACACTAATTAAATGATTACCTTATGATTATACAGTCAAAAGATGTATAAATGATAAGCAGGTAAACCTAACAGTAGTACGTGCTACCTTGTTAAAAGGTAAATCCTGGCCTTTTGCAACCAGAGAATAGTATGGAGGTCAATGACTTTTTTTTTTTTTGCACAATCAAGGAACATCTTCATATGTGACTCAAACTGGAAATCTCTCTCTAATCAAAGCCTGAGTACAGCACATGCCCTCCATTCAACTCTGTCACAGTGTGGGGCAGATCACAGAAGCCAGAAGCCAAAATTAGAGGAAAAAAGGACCCTAGGCTTGAAAATGAAAGATCTATTATGTTATGATATTAAATAGTGAATAACATAACAACACAAAGTAGGAGAAAAAAGCAGGATGAAATTGCACGAGAGAACTCCCCAACTTTTGTTTTAGAAAATACAGACACAATTTCTCCTAATTTGGAAGTGATGGGAGTGAAGTTAAAATGTTCGGCAGAAAGTGGGAGTGAATCTGAAGAGATTTTGTAGCAGTCATGAGGCTGTGGTACTGAAAACCATACTTCCCAGAATACCAAGGAGGAGATGACCTGGTAAATATTCCATCCTTTCTGTTAGAACCAATGAAGTTCTACACTCTGTTGAGTAATGGTCTAAACCAGGACTCAGATTAAAACTATGATTGGATTAAGGTGATCTGCCCCTATTTTAACAGACATAAAAGCCAATTCTCTTTTGAGCAATATAACTTTATCTCAAGACTTTATATTTTTTCATATAATGTCAATATTACCATACGTAGCTGAAAATTCTTGGGTATTGATAATGGCTTATTTCTTCGTATGTTGGCTAAATCAATAAGCTTTTTATTTTCTGTGAAAACATACAGCTATTCAGTATTATTTGCACATATTTCTATATTCAAAAGCCCAATAAAATTTATTTAAAGACACATCAAAGACAATGAGAACAGTGCTGTATAGGCAATACTTGAAAACAATCTAAATGCCTGCATATAGTAGATGGTTATGTAGATTGTGTTTTATACATACAATGGAATGATATCTAATACCGAGACTGAACAAAGTACTGTTACAAGTTATCACTTGGATGAATCTCATGAACATAAGGTTGAGTGCAAGAAATACAAAATATAAGTTTTCTTTACAACACAATACATACTATATGATTGCAAGCATATGAATTTTAATGTTTGACCAATCTCTCCACTGAGACAGCAGTCAGGATAAGGGTAACTTGTGCAGAAGAGAGAGTAGAGACTTGTACAACCATAAGACTGGGTTTCTGGGGTCTAATTAATTTCTCTTTCTTATTCTGAGTAGTGTCTTCACTATGTGAAAATTCATTAAGCTGCACAATTATGGTTTGTGTACTCTTCTATGTGCATATCTATATGAAATCATTCAATTTAATATGCATGCACACATACACACGTGTATATTTAATGTGAAAATGCATAAATTCAAATGTTATCTGATTAGATAAAATACAGATAATTTTATTTTCTCCTTTTAACTTTTATATATTTCCTAGATTTTCTCCAAGAAGGCGACACTATTTTTATAACAAAAGGCAGTTTAACAAATGTTATTTCTTTAACAATTGTGTTAGTTAAAACCAGTAAGATGTAGTTTAACAGTAGCGGTAGTTCTCAGTTTGCCTGAGGGTGATCGAGACATTAAAATTGACAGCCTGGAGCCAAAATCTATGAGTAGCCACACTAGAGTTTACTCACTTTCCTTCAAATTGTCTGATGTTCAATATGCCAGCCTATCTGTATTTCCCTATCAATTCACTTTATTGGATTTCATCCGTCTTCAAAATTCCCATTATTCAAACTATGGAGTGGGATGTTTCCACACTCTTCTGGATCTTTAGTCAAAGACTGTAGCCTGTAACCAGGTAATGTAGAAGAGAACTAGATCACTAAGTAAACTAAGAAGTTAAATAAGAAGTCTACCATATTTGTTCCAATAGGGGCTAACATTTATGGACTATGTAGATGTATTTCTCCATATATTTATGAAATAAATAATATTCATGTTTCTGGCAGAAATGTAAAGTAATAACACACATAGAATAATTTTCAGCTTATATATTTCTTGAAAAGTGGTCTGAAGACCACTTCTATCAAAAACTTGGTTAATCATTAAAGTGAATTTCTGAGCTATACCTTAAACCTATTGATTCTATTCTTTAAAATCTATTGAAATAGTTACAGATTAGTTGTAAAGCAAAATTATATAATTTTGGGGGATTGGTTCAGAAAGTATTAAAAAGTAATAACGTTTTGTTAAGTTCATATTTTTTATTCTATGCCAAATAAACACCACTAATATTACTGCAAATTAAAATGTAGTTAGACTTCAGAAAGAAGTTTTTGAGAATTTTGTAACATTTTTTAAAAATATATTTTAAGATATTTTAATCATAGCTGACATAAAATATATTAGTTTTTGGTTATGTGTGGTGTCAGATAGGCACCAGATTTATTAGGATGATCACTTTATAAGTTATATAATTGTCTGATACTATGTTTTTATTTTTAAGTTTTAAATATTTTTGTTAAATTTATTGGGGTGACATTGGTCAATAAAATTATATAGGTATCAAGTGTACAATTCTATAATACGTCATTTGTATATTTCATTGTGTGTTTACCACCACCCAAATACTATGTTTTAATATGGATCTGTGCCCTATAGAATGTTTTCGTGTCTTGTCAAGGAGAAAGTGCTCGGTTAAGTTTAAATACGAGGAAACTCAGATCATTTTAAGTAAAGTAGATTAACAAGACAGTATATCAGCTAATACATTCCACAATCAATTTAAAAATCAATTTATATTATGCTAATTAAGTAAAAAAGATATCAAAATAATAAGGCTAACACAGGAAAAGCTGCATATTTCCTATCGAAAGAATTTGCCTTACTGCTTATTTTCTCAAAAGGTACATCAACTTACAACTCTACTCACTGGAAATATTAGCATTTTAGTACTAAATACCATAAACTATCACTATTGTAATCATTATTTATTTTAATTATAATATGTCATAAATTTTATTTTGTTTTAAATTATGAATGAATTCTCACTATATATATTTCATTTCTAAAAATGCAAGTAGAAACGTCTGTTGTAGCAGGCAATTTGAATATACAGATGTTTTCATGAACTGGTATGGCCCTAAAATAAAGATGCTACTATATCATCTTTGGTATAGTATAAAAATGTCAGCTGTAAAGTCAGTCGTAAAATGATGTACATTCATTTATATAAAACATTTTTTAATTCATGAGAACATACTAAAATTATTTTATAATCTTTTATCTTGTGTACTTTAATCTATCAGGGTAATTTCTTAAATTATTAAAACTTTAACTAGAAGATATATAGGATGTTCAAAATGTATCCATTCTTCAGTTCCTAAAGAAAAAATTATGATTTTCAATTAATATGGGTCTAAATGAAAATACATACTTATAAAGTAACAAAAATATGTCTATATGATATATAATTGAGAAATAGAGAATGGAAATGATATACATGCTTTTTTTTTCTTTCGTCAGTGTGGAAATGTATCCAGAGGTATATACATATACACACAGACTCTTTAAAATTTTTTCTATATACAGGTAATTTAAACTAATGTTTATTAGTATATCCAAAATCCTTTTTAATAAAAATGTACGGTTTGGAGCCTGGGACAATGAGGATGTGTAGTTCAGGATTTGATTTCATTTTTGTTTTAGGCCAATAGGATAAGGAAAATACATATATTCCACAATAGGCATAACTTTAGGCAATATTAATATGAAACATTTTTATTCTTAGCTACAATTCATCCTATAGCTACAACAAGAGCCAAGCCATACTGACACAGATCACAGAGTTTCTTTCATGATACAGAAAAGATGCCCTTGTCTCCCAGTGAAACTGACCTCCTCTTCTGAGAAAAAATTAATAAATAAAAAATTAAGCTTTAGAGTGTCTTCCAGAAAGGCAGAGAAAGGGATGTTTTTCTTATTTTGGATTAGGGGGAGGTGAAGGGAAGGCACAGAGAAGACAAGAAGGCATGATGCAAAGGTCTCCCTATTCATCACTCTACCCCCTAACGCTTTGGGTCACATTACAAGAGAGGACACACTGTGGAACCATTTTGAGGAAAGTGGTGACAGTTATTGAGAAAGCAAGAGAACTTTGGGTGAAATAGTGGCAGAGGCTTGTGTAGCATGTAATCCTCCAGAGAATTTCCATGGGAGATCGCATCTAATATGTGTATAGCTCAAGAATCTTAAAGTTCCCAAAGACTGCGAGATGCTGAAAGATCTCTATGCGACCAGGGCCTTAGGGGGTGGTGGGTGGGGGAGAAGGACCTTGATGGCCAAAATTAATTGCACTCAGCAGTAACGGACATTACCAAACTCAAAAAAAGTCATTAAGGAACCAGAATTCGCAAGCCAGAAGTCTTACAGGTGAAACCAGACACACCGTACAAAACAGAGACCAGTCCCGTCGAAGAACCATAAGGTGGTTGCCCTCATCCCGGCATCAGAAATAGTAAACATACTATATTTACATAACAATTTTAGGACGAGGGTGGAAAAGACAGGAAGGACACTCTGGGCAACTTAATTAATGAGTATTAACTTTCATTGAAAAGACTATTTAAAACAAAAGAGATTGAAAATTTTTAAACAAGTTAAGTGTGACCTTAACTAGTTTCCTCCTTTACTACCCCCCGTCCAGAAACACATTACTGTCTAAGTAGTGGAGTAAGAATTATGAAAAATATTAGATCAGGTATAAAAAATAAAGAAGATTTTTACTCTGTGCACATTTGAGTATAGTGTGAAGGGGGTACATTTTATAGTATTAAATATGTATTCTACATGTAGCATATTCTATTATATAATATTAACATAATAGAAACTAGTAGAACATTACATATTATTTCTCTAAAAAAAATCAAACTTATGGAAGATTTATTTCAGAAATCACTAAAATATCATCAACTTATTCCCAACCAGGAAATACAGATCTATGTTTTTCAAACAGAATGAAAAAGTAGCAAATTCTCTTTTAAAATTATATAGTCATTTTTTATAAAAGTTTACATCCAAATCTATCCATAAGTTTTTTTTTCAAAAATATATGTATTTGGCATGCAATAAATGGCAGAGAAGAAAATGTTATATGTATATAACCATCTGTATTGTATTCTAAAATCTTATTAAACCAACTATATTGAAATTCAGTTATTTGAATTTCACACACAATTCTGCTTGCATAAATATTTTTTCTTGTGCTAATGTTTCCTAAATTTTGATTTAAACAGTGAAATGTTTAAGCTTTAGATTCTAATTGTTTATATCATCATATTTAAAGGACATTTAGGGAATAACAGTTCAAGGCTGAAGCAAAGATGCTAAACTTACTACCAATCTGAAATTGTAAAATGTTATGAGTGTAAAAGCCATAACTGAATAATTGAAGTTAGTAATTCACATGATAGAATGAAGTTATCTATCCTATCTTTTAAGGAGAAAAATAATATTGCTCAACACCTGAAATAACCACACTGTAGAACAATTTAGTAATTTGAATATGAAATATGCCTGCCAATTGGGAAATGACCACTGATAAATTTGTTGGAAAAAAAAACAAATGAAAAAAAATCTGATTACACTTTGCATATTATATTTTCACTATATTTGCATATTTATATTTTTTGCTGTGCTATTAGTGGACCAATACAATCACAATCCACAAACTCTACTTATTAGTTGTCTTTCAGTTTGGTGTGGCTACTTATGGATAATAAGATGTAAGAGAAAATATGCTAGGTGAGGTTTCTGAAAAGCTTTGATTTCTTGGAGAAAAGAGGGCAAATTTCTCTGGCATTCATCTTTACCTTCTGCTCTTCCATCAATGGTCTTGAGACCGGAAGGTAACAAGAATGAAATGAAAGTAAACTCATTATAAATTGCAGAACAGGAAATGGAGAGCAAGCATCCCTGATGGTATTGTTCAGCCCCTCCCTGAACAAGACCTTTTCTGTCCACCTCTAGATTTCTTTTCATTTGAGATAAATAAACCTGCTTTGTTTAAATTACTGTTGTTTGGGTTTATTATTACTTATAGCTACATTCCTAAAGCCTAATGCTTCCACTGATTGTTAAAGGAGCTAAGAACACGTCACCCCAAATATACCACTTTGACATACTGACTCTTTTGAACAGAAGGCACTTTAAAAAAAGCACGTACAGGAAAAACACTATAACTTATTCTTTTTCTTAAAAGCAAGAGATGAAATTTCCATATAAGAGATATCCTGGCTGCCCCGTACTAAAAGGAAAGTAATATTCAAGAGCTAGAGGATGAGACCAAGAGAATTTTATGCAAGCAGACCTTGCTAAAATAATCTTGTCATTCTTTAGCTTCCCCACTTAGTCATTTATTCACAATTGCTTCTCTTTATTCGAACTAAAAGAATGTAGATTTTAGAATCTAGAAAATATGATTTTATCTGTAATCATAATAACTGAAGAAATCTTAATATTTATAATAATGCATTACATGAGATATTTAACTTATATGTATAGTTTTTTTCAACTATTATTGACAAAATAAATTTAGAAAAGGGAAAAAAATGTAAGACTGTCAGAGAAAATTTCCTGTTTCCAAATTATTATATAGAAATATTTTCTAAATAATTCCCTCAATATTTTATAAAAATTCAGCAATTACCACAATATTCTTTTAAAAAATTAGCAACGAGCAATAGAATATTAATTCTCTTCTTTGAAGCCCCAAAACACTTTAGGGGTGGTAGGGGAGGGGGTTTTTCATGATAGAATTCTCAAATTATATCTTTGCAATTTGATTCACACATATTACTGGTAATTATTTTGACTTAAGAAAAGTCTATCTACAAGGAGTCTATGCTCATTAAATATCTTTCTTGAGACCCTTGATATTTTGGTTAAAAGGTTAATTTTACTATAACTTTGCAAAAAAACATGTTTAAATGTTTAGATTTAGATTATTATTTTAATAATAATAATAATAATATTCAGATGTAAGAATATTATTATTTTATAATCACTTTTTCCTTTAGCTTTTGTTTTAAATCTAAATGTTTCTTTCTCTATTGATACTCTCACAATAAACTTTTGAAAATAAAACAATTTACTTAAAAGGATCAGAATTTTAAAGCTGAATGAAACCTGAATGACCAAAAGAATGAAAAAAATTGAAAATTAGAAATGCTAAGTGACCTGGCCCAGGGAAATTAAAATACACAGATAACAACAAAAAATGGTCTAGGAGCATTAACTAAACCACTCATTTTAACTCAACTTATTTTCAGTTTTTGATATGGACAAAATCAAAATTAGTAGATTGAGACTATGTCAGGTATTTTAATATACTATATAACATTTCTTTCTATCTGTTCTCTTGTCTAAGAAATTTTATTTTTAAGGCCAAGATTAAAATAGCCTAGCTAATATTACTGACATTAATTTCTGATTTATAATGTGACATAACTCAAAGCTATGTGTTATTTCTTTTTTTTTCTATCTTAATGGTTGACCTGAATGTTCCTTATTAATTTTACTTCATTCTAATTATGCCCATACTCTATGCTGAATAATTTCTCCTTCTCCTTAGAATTTTCTCCCATGGTTATTTCCTAGCCAAGTTACCCATTAAACTTTCATCATAAATCAAGTTCTTCAATTATTTTATTCTTGAGACTCTCACTGACTTCTTTACATAAATTTAGCACAGGCACACTATATTAATCAAAGGCATTGCATACATAAAAATTAATCTTAGAATTTATTTTTCCTCACTTATCTAAGTGGCTTCTGTTAGTTTCACTATTTACTAAAACTGTTCTGTATATTTTGTTTTCTACATATAGCTGTTTATCTAATGTTTGAAAAATGGCAAATAGCTTATTATGGGCATATTATAATTACCAAATTTAATTATTTATCCCTATCTATTTTTCTAATTTTTAATTAAGATAATAAAACTGTCCAGGTAAAAATCTGATATGTGTTTATCATGTTAATATTCTCAGCAATTCTCAAATAAATGTGAAGAGAACGTTATATGCCCCCAAACAATCTATCATATAGACCAAAGAAGTAATTTTAAGTAAACTGGAGATATGTTACTATTTGAATTGGGTAAGTCTTGTCTATATACCTATTCGGAATTTGAAATTATATCTAGAGAACAGTGCTGAGTTAGCCCATAACCACTTAACTAAAGAAGCAAACAACCTGTGGCATAGAAATGGTGGGAGAAAAAAAAATAGTCTAATGATATGTTGCTCAAAACTGAAATGTTACAATGCTTAAAAATCAGAATGGTGGTGGTTGTGGGTAGGGTAGTTTGAAGAATAGTGTCTAATGATTTTAAAACACTCCAGAATGTTCTGAAAACAGGTCTTCTACCTACTTGGTTAATTTGATTCCCAGGTATTTTATAGTTTTCAATGCAATTGTAAATGAGATTTTTTTTATTTCTCTTTCTGAAAGTTCATCATTGTTGTATAAAAATGCCACTGACTTCTGAATATTTATTTTGTATCCTGTTACTTTACTGAATCCATTGATTAATTCTAACAGATTTTTGGTGGAATCTTTACAGTGTTCTATATATAGTATCATGTCATCAGCAAATAATGAGAGTTTTACTTCTTCTGTTCCAATTGGGATGCCTTTTATTTCTCTTTCTTGTCTTATTGCTGTGGCTAAGATTTCCAATACAATGTTGAAGAGGAGTGGTGAAAACGGGCATTCTTGTTTTGTTTCTGATCATAAGGAAAATGCTTTTAGCCTTTCTGCATTTAGTATGATGGTAGCTGTAGGTTTGTCATATATGGCCTTTATTATGTTGAGGTATGTTCCCTCTACTCCCACTTTGATGAGAGTTGTTATCATAAATGGATGCTGGATTTTGTCGAATGCTTTTTCTATTGATATGACATATGGTTTATCTTTCAATTATGCGATTCCTATCAAAATACCAATGGAATTTTTCAGAGAGATAGAACAAATGATCCTAAAGTTTATATGGAGCCATAAAAAACTCTGTATAGCCACGGCAATCTTGAGAAAGAATGAAGTTGGAGGTATCACATTACCTGATACTAAACTATACTACAAGGCTACAGTAATCAAAACAGCATTGTACTGGCATAAAATCAGATACATTGATCAATAGAACAGAATAGAGAGTCTAGAAATAAATACATGCCTATACACTCACTTAATATATAACAAAGGAGGTAAGAATATACAATGAGGTAAAGACAATCTCTTCAATAAATGGTGTTAGGAAAATTGGACAGGTACATGCAAAAAAGAAGCTGGACCATCTTCTTGCACCGTATACAGGAATAGACTCAAAATGGAATAAAGACTTAAATGTAAGACCCCAAACCATAAAACTTCTAGAAGAAAACATAGGCAGTAAACTCTCTGATATTACTAACAAGAATTTCTTTTCAGATATATCTCCTCAGGCAAGGGAAACAAAAGAAAAAATAAACAAATGGGACTACATCAAACTAAAAAGTTTTTGTACAGCAAAGGAAACCATCAACAAAACAAAAAGAAAGCCAACTGTTTGGGAGAAGATATTCGCTAATGATATATCTAATAAAGGATTAATATCCAAAATACATAAAAAAAACTTATATAACTCAAACAAAAAAACCCCAAACAATCCAACTAAAAAATGGTCAGAAGACCTGAACAGATACTTCTCCAAAGAGGAAATACAGATGGCTAATAGACATATGAAAAGATGCTCAAGGTCGCTAACCATCAGAGAAATGAAAATTAAAACCACAATGAGATATCACCTCACACCTGTCAGAATGGCTATCATCAATAAATCAAAAAACAAGTGTTGACGAGGATGTGGAGAAAAGGTAACCCTCATACATTGTTGGTGGGATTGCAAATTGGTGCAGCCACTATGGAAAACAGTTCGGAGATTTTTCAAAAAATTAAAAATGGATATACCTTTTGACTCAGCAATTGCACTTCTGGGTATTTATACAAAGGAAACCAAAACAATAATTCATGATCTATGCACTCCAATATTTATGGCAGTACAATTTACAATAGCCAAGATATGGAAGCAACCTAAGTGCCCATCAACAGAAGACAGGATAAAGAAATTATGGTTCATATATACAATGGAATATTACTCAGCCATTAAGAAAATGAAATCCTACCATTTGCAATGACATGGATGGACCTGGAGGTTATTATGATGAGTGAAATAAGTCAGACAGAGAAAGATAAATACATATGATTTCACTTACATGAGGAATCTAAGG
The DNA here is from genome assembly GCF_000325575.1 of Pteropus alecto. Taxonomy (NCBI): domain Eukaryota; kingdom Metazoa; phylum Chordata; class Mammalia; order Chiroptera; family Pteropodidae; genus Pteropus; species Pteropus alecto. Next base: position 150,210 of record NW_006437748.1, read on the forward strand.
AACAAAAAGAACAAACTAATCAAAAACAGATATAGTGGACAATTTGGTGATGGACAGAAGGGAGGAGAGTTGAGGAACTGGGAGAATGGGGTGAAGGATTAAAGAAGTACAAATTACTAGTTGATCGTTAGTCACAGGGATGGGGAGTGCAGCAGAGGGAAAGCAGTTAGCATTAATATGATGGCAAGGTGGAGGGCCAGGGAAGGGAGGGAGCAATTGGGGGGATCGGTTTATGAACTATATAGATGTCTAACCAATGTACTGTATACTTGAAACTAATTTAAATAAATCAATTTAAAAAAATAAAAAAATAAAACACTCCAGAATGACTCAATAATTTATTTATTCTTAATTAATTTTTAGGTGCAGAGGAAATAAAATTTATCTTTTGTACATTTATGGGCCCATTTAAACCACTTTAATTATCAAAGATTCTGAGTACTGCTTACAAATAACCTGTGGAATCAATCAACTTGTTCTCCTAAGTACTTCAAAATATCTATCCTCAATTCCCTTCTGACACATGCTCCCACCTCCACATTCCCCCTCAAAGTAACATTAAAGCAATCAGGTTCCAACATAGTAAAACTCCTAGAGTGCTGTGCTGATGATGGACACAATGGAACACTTCCCAGACTAAGTTAGATTTCATTTCTCCCATGAATTGGGTAGCAACACCAATCACAAGTCAAAAGTTTTAACACCATAACAAATTCAGAGTATAAATTCATCTATTAAAAGGAACCACTGGAGAAAAAAAAACCGTTCTCTATACAATTATAAGTAGTTGCTCCAGCAAAAAAAAGAGATTAATTCATGAATTCATGATTGTGATCAATTGTTTTAGAGTCTAAAACTATAGGGCTCTCTCAGTTTTTTAATGTTTTTAAAATCTTTTCCCAGGGAGTCTACTCACCCCATCTGGTCTGCCATCAGATGCAGTGATGATCAGAATGTAGCGATCGGTGCTTTCCCTGTCCAGTGCTTTCCCTAAGGTTAGAATCCCAGTACTGGTGACAAAGAAAACAAATAAGATTAAAAGCTATATTGTCACTAAGAGTCTTTTCTACTATGCTGAACTACTTTCGATATGATTTTCCCCATCAGCAAACATAGCTTTAGTATTTTAGATTTATGATTCTAGGATTCATGATGAAAATTGATGAAAAGCTTTTAAGGCTGTTGCATTTCTTAGCAATAAAAAACAAACAAACAAACAAAAATGCTAATCTGAATGAGATTACTGAGTAAATTCTCTATCCTCTAAGAAAAGAATAAAACTATACTTAATTCATTCCAGAAAGAATTATATCTATCTTGTTTGTAATTATTTCAAAGGTAAAAGACTCCATTATAACACTTTTATAATCCTTTGAGTCAAGTAATGGTTTCTTATAACTCATCTATTTCAACATTCCCATTCATTGTAACATATGTGTCCATTATGGAAACACAAACATCTGAATTCCATCTTTGACAAATTCTAGCAATTAAATTTTATTTCTTCTTCTTTTCTAATTTTAAAATAATTGAGGTTTGTTGTGGAAAATTAGAAAATACACAGTGGAATATTAAAATTTTTATAGATATTATGCTTATTTTTGTAATATTTCTTTTTATTTCATTAAAACAATATTTAAATACATTATAATTGTTTTCAAAACAGGAATCAAACTGCATATTTCTCATTCTTTTTAAAGAAAAATTAATCTTATGAGCATTTATTCTTTCATTTTATAACAAAAACATATATCTTATCAATATATCGATTTAACTATTCTTTTGAAATTTATGTATTTCTTAATTTAACTTATTATATATAATGAAAGATGAACAGCTTCTGGGAAAATTTTCATACTGAGAATATATTTAATAATACTTCTTAACATTTTACTATTCTAAATAAATGCGTCTAAATATTTAAGTATTTTCCATGTAATTTGTTTTATAACAGTTTGGTCACATAATATTCTCAAGACAAGTTCTACATGTATGTCTCAGATATTATAATCTAACATTGTACATGATATTTTAATTAAGACCTAACAAACATTACTGTGGAGGAGAGATTATATTAATATAACAAAACATTAAAATATCAGAGATAAAAAGATAATTTATTTCTGATTGATAAAAGGCTTTCATTTTAATGCAAGTGCTTTTGTTGTTACAGTGAAATTCAAGCAATTAACACCACATATGGTAGTTGAGTGCAGAGAGTCAACACCAATGAATCAAAATCAGAGTCTCAGTTACTCTGTTTTATTTTGTTGTTGTTATTATGGACTTAATAAATGTTCTAAACATATGGTATGGCTATGAAAAACTGACTTTGCTTCTTGTATATTTTAAAATGTTTGTCAAAATAACTGAAAACCAATTCCCAGAGTAGTTCATAACAATTAGGTTTGGATCAACTTCCCACATTGCAGATGGTTCAGATAATCTTGTTTTAAAATGACAATCAAAGAGAAAAGTAAGACATTTATTGCTTCTGAGACTTATTCACAAGTAACTTAAGAAATAGGAAATCTGAAAACCTAGCCTAGTGCAAAAAAAAAGAAAAAAGAAAATCGTATTGTTTTCCATTTTCTCCCTCAGTTTAAGGTTTAAGACTTTATATTTTTCCTTATTTAATGAATTAGAAAAATCACTAGAAATTTATATAGCATTTTCATTGTACATAAACAGGTCTGACGATTATTATGGAGATAGTCCTTTGCTTCAGATAACAGGTGCCTGTGTCCCAATGTAGTAGGCAGTTGGACAAGATATTTGGGAGATAAAGAAAGAGGGAAGAAATACATAGTATATTTTGGTATTCACAGCTGAAAGACTAGTTTATGGATACACATAATTGTCCTTTCATGAAATTCTAGAAATAACTGGAGGAGTCTTATTACCAGCTAGATGGAAGTTATAGAGCAGGATACCTTGGATTACATTTAGGAATGCTGTAAATCCTGTAAATTCATGTAGTAAAAACACATAAGATTCACTTCTGATAAAACATTAATAAAAGTGCTACTCAAATTTTACATTATTGGAAATATATTGCACAGAAGTGATATCAATGAAAATGATGAGTAAGCAGCTCCAAGAGATGGTCTTTCCATAAAAACATTTAACAACGATAAAAAATGAAGCAGGAAGGATCAGAACCAACTTTGATAAAACTCTAGAGAACGGTCAAAAGTTGGCAGCAACCAATAAAGGCAGAATCAAGAAAAAGGCAGCTTCAAAGTGGTAGAAAAGCATTGTGGCATATTTACTTGTCCTTAGCCTCCCCTTCATCCCCCGCCCCAGCTTGGAGTGATCTTAAAGATGGCTGTGACAATCCCAGTGTGACGTTCTGATCCCTGTTTCTGGAAGAAGCAGAGCTATCTTTATTCCCAAAGAATTATGTTTGCCTATTGTAACTAGTCTGGAGGCTGTTCGAATGAAAAATATAGGGTATTGTCTTAATTTTGCCTAACTCAGAACTCACTCAAGGCAGAAAAGCAGTGGGTATTCCTGGAAAACATTGTAAGGCAGGCAGTAAACCTCCAGTGACCTAAAGCAAAAGATTATAGTTGAGGCATAAAATAGAGCTCCAAAAATCTGGGTTGAGAAATTGCTTAGAAAGTTTCTTGGGAAATTAGGGAATTCAAAAGTGCCCATGTATAGTAGGGAATAGAATAAAATTGCAAGTCCAGAAATAAACCCATACATCTGTGGCCAATTGATTTTCAACAAAGATGCCAAAATCATTCAAGAGAGAAAGAACAGTCTCTATAACAAATGGTGATGGGGCAATTGGAGATCTACAATTGCAAAAGAATGAAATTAGACTATCTTATACCATATATGAAAATTAAATCAAAAGGAAACAATAATCTAAATTAAGTGCTGAAACCATAAAACTCTTAGACAAAAAGATAAGAGTAAATTTAATGATCTTGGATTAGACAATGGATGTTTAAACATAATATCAAAAGCATAAGCAACAAGAGGAAAATAAATAAATTGAACTTCATAAAATTACAAATTTTGTGCATCAAAGGACATTATCTATGAAGTGAAAAAAACCTTCAAAATGGGAGAAGATATTTGCAAACCGTATATCTAATAAGAGTACCCAAAATAAACAAGGAGCTTTTAAAGCTCAATAACAAATAAACAAGCAATCTAATTTTAAAAAAATAGGCAAAAGACTTAAATAGATATCTCTCCAAAAAAGTTTACAAATGGCAAACAAGTACATGAAAAGATGTTCAATACCACTAGTTATCAGGGAAACACAAATCAAAACTACAATGAAATACCATTTCACACTCACTAGGATGGCCATAGTTAACAACAACAACAAAACAACAACAGCAACAAAACAACAACAACAACAAAACAAACAGATGGGAAAATAACATGTTGATGAAGGCGTGGAAGAACTGGAACCCTTGTACATTGCTGGTAGAATATAAATGGTTCAATCACTGTGAAAATGGTTTGTTATTTCCTTAAAAAGTAAACATAGAATTACAATATGACCGAGCAAATTCAATTGTGGGTATATAATCAAAAGAATTGAAAACAGATACTTAAACACATACACATATATGTTCATAGTAGCAGTATTCACAATAGCCACAATTTAGAAAAACAGTCCGAACATCCATCAATTTATAAATAGATAAACAGATTTCTATATACAAATATGATGAAATGTTATGCAGCTATAAAAAGGAATGAAGTACAGATACATGTTTCTACATAGGTGAATGTCAAATCATTAGGCTAAATGAAAAAAATCAGACACAAAATGTCACATATTGTGTCATTCCATTTATATGAAATATCTAGACTAAATAAATCCATACAGATAGAACAAATTATTGGTTTCCAGGGGCTGAGGAAAAGGGTAGTAGGGAAAAACTGTTTATTTAATGAGCTTGTGTTTCCTTTTGGAATGAAGATATTTGTAAGTAGATGGAATTAGTAATTGCACAGCTTTGTGAGTCTACTAAAAGCAATGACTCATTAACTTTAAAATGGTTAATTTTATGCTATGTGAATTCCAACTCAATTGTATTAATTATATTGAACAGAATTTCCTCACCAAACTCCAAGGCTATATTTCTGAAATGTATGGGGCTTAATAAAATCAAGCCCTTTTGGACAACGAGTTGGATTGCCTAACAATAGAATGATTTTCAAAAGTTGTTTAAACATACGGTATATAAAAAGTAGTAGAGGGTATCTACTTCCAAACAAACCAATGAGCTAGCATTTAAAACCTGTTTCTATAAGTACCCATTTTCCCAAATTACACTCTTTATTAGGAAATATTGCAGCAGCAATATTATGGACTGAGAGAGATGATCTGACAGGTTTTGTGCTTTGTATTCTATCCTTCCTTTAAACATTTTTAATACTTTCTATTATTTGCAATTTACCATCATTTATACTTACAAGTGTCTGAATCTTTGGCCAATTTATCATATTGCTTTTGGGTATCATGTTACAAGCCTTATAATGATATTTAAAGAGATTAGAATATACTTCAAAACGTGTGATTGCTTCAAGTTTGATACAGCATTCTATGTTAAATATAATTAGTGATCAACAAATACAGACCAATGGAAGCAGTTAGGTATTGGTAGCAGTTTAGGAAAAAAATGATGGTGGCATAAACTAAGGTGGTGGAGTGAAGGGTGTGAGAAGTAGTTTTATTTGATATATATTCTGAAAGTAGAACTGACAGAAAAGAAAACATATATCATCTTCCTTACATATTAATCTCCAGTGTAATCAAAGTTTGAAGTGATATGAAAAACATAATCAAGCTTTAAATTTAGTGTCAAAATGAATTTGGTCACATAGAAAGAAATAAAAATGCCAGTGAAGAAAAAAAAAATCACATAAAATTCTAATGAGGAGCAGACTAAGCCTTTAAGTGTTACATCACATACCTTTATAGATTGTCAGTCTATAAAAATTCTTCAATCACTTGTAATAAATAACTTAAAAATTTGGTAATCATACTTACAAAGTTTCTTTACATTTTGTTTAAACATGTACTTATATGTGAATGTCTGCTGAATAAATATTTGCTAAATCATATGCAACTATCATTGCAGACACTATGAAAATTAAAATAATACAGAATCATACAGGTCTGGCCATTCAATATATGATATTCAATGATTTTCATAACAAATGGTTGTGATTTTTATGAAACAAAGGTCTTTTCTTTAAAGAATGAGTTTCTTTTTTGACTATGACTATTTAACTCAGACTGTATACAACAATTCAATATTTTATCAATCTATACTAGCATTAAAATGATTATTCATTACTACTAATATTTTTTAAAGAATTATAAAAATTTTCTGGCATATTTTTATTTCAATGGAAAAAAGATAAAGTAATGATATTATAATGTTTATTGCTAAAATTTGTATCATAGCATAAAATAATATTTAAAGTAAAAACAACACAGTATTTATTTAAAACTATAATATGTAGTTTTAATATTTATTTTAAGAAAGAAAATATAACCAATAACACTATTTGTATGAAATATCTTATAAGGCAGAACATTATTTCTTTTCCATTGTTTTCTGAAAGAGTACTTAAATTACTAAAATCCTTACAACTTACATGGAAGTGGTGGTGCAGATGTGCATAAATATCCCAGAAATTTCAAAGAGAAGGACTGAAATTTCAGTATCCCTCCATTTCAAATGTGTTAAAATATATTGCTAAAGGTCTAGGCTAGCCTATAAATATTCTTGATACATGTCTTTTATCATATGCATTATTTGAAAATATTTTCTCTCAGTCTGTGGGTTGTCTTTCTTTCACTTTCTTTATGATGTCCTTTGAAGCAGTGTTGTTTTTCAAATTTTGATGAGATCCAACTTCAGTCTTCTTATTACTTACTTGTGCTTTTTGAGTCATATCTAAGAAAGCATTGCCTAATTCAAACCATGAAGATTTACTTCTGTATTTTCTTCTAAGAGTTATATAGTTTTATCTCTGTCCACTTTGAATTAATATTTGCAAATAGTATGAGGTAAAGATTCAACTTCATTTTTTAACATGCTGTCCTGGCTTTGTTTGCTGAAAAGATTATTCTTTCCTGATTGGATTGTCTTGGCTCTTTTTCTTTTTTTTCTTTCCTTTTTTTTCCTTTCTTTCTTTCTTCTCTTTTCATTTTTCTTTTTTTAGAAATAAATTGGTCATAAATGTTAGGAGTTATTTCTGAACTTACGTTTATCTTAGTGATCTACACATCTATTTTTTTACCAGTACCACACAGTCTTTATTACTGTTAAAGTTCCTTTAAATTTTTTTTTTCTTTCTTAATGATGATTGTTAATTATAGCTAATTTACGATTTGTATTTATCCATAGGGGAAAATTCAAAATGGTTAAGTCTTTCATTTTTTAAATGGAAGTTTATTCATTTGTGAAATCTAAAAATCTGGGAAATCTTGTTTCCAGGCATGTTAACTCATGGTTGTAACATCCTATTTGACATGAGAATTGCAGCTATTCCTCACAAGACCATGTGACCATGCATGGTACCTTTGATTTGGCATCATGTACCACATATTCCTAAGACTGAAGCAATGCCTAGGTCATTTGCCATTTTTTTCATTTTACAACCATGGGCTAAGTTCGGGTCTCCTTTCTTTCAGTGACCACAAAGAAAATATCAGAGAGGTATCAAGTACAGCTCTTTAACAAACAGCCCCATGTGACAGCAGAATAGCTAATTTGCTATCGCAGAAGGAAGTAAATGATCCCTCTGCAAACCTCAATTCCTTCTTAATGCCTACTTCAAGTTTTCTCAAAAGTTATGGTTAACATTATCTCTGATATGTTTGGAGGTGAGTAAAATGACGTTTATACAGACCACAAACAGCCTTAGCATGGACTTGCAATATTTTTATGTTAACTCTTTAAAAATATACCTACATTACTCAAAAGTTGAATGATGGAGTTTGGTGGCACTCTAAATGTGTCTGAATGACAGTTTGTTTTAAAAAAATTCCCTTTGAGTGAACTATTTAGTGCTGTTACTCTTCGTAAAAATTTCCTTGTTATTATGAGGAGCTGACAACTTTAGACAGATATAATTAGTCCCAGGTTATGCCTGCAAATGAAATGTTTCCACCTCAGTGGATTTTATCTAGTAAAACATGTTTAAAATTAATAAATAGTCTCCTGGGTAAAATTTCTGGATTCAGAATTATTCCCCCCAGCTCTCATTAACATTCATAGAAAAAAAATATAAAATCAAACTACAAACAGCTGAAATCCTCTGATTAGAAGTCTGTTCTCCTGCTATCAGTACATTAACATTTAAAAAGGAAAAAAAAAATCAGGAATCATTTCTAACTTACGTTTCTGAAAGATTAAAAACTCGCTGAGGATCTCCATTTTCAATGGCATATGTTATTGAGTCTCCCTCTCGATCAGTTGCCTTCAGAGAGAAAACATAAATCAAATAATAAGTAATTGACATGGCTGCTATTCAGTATAGTGTAACATATAAACTTGAAACTAACAGCACAGAATATCCATGATACTCTTATAGCATAAGGATTAAAAAATGAGCTAATGGCGAGATGTAAAATAATTTCATATCTGATTCCAAAATTTCATTATTTTATCTCATCTGAAAGTAGTAAGAGTGAATATGAATAATATTTTCTGAATATATATGTGAGGAAATACAGTAATGATTTTCCTAAGGTTTATGTATTTAATTTTGCATGAGTTTATCTTACAATTTAAACAAATGTGTTAAATTTTACATAAATGTTTACAGTGTAGATAAATTATTTAATCCACTTTTTTCCTTCTTTTTCTGCTCAGAATATATTGAGTCAGGAAAGCATTATGGTTAAAAATCCTAAATCTAGATTCAGAGAGCCTGAATTTAAAGCCAGGCTCCACCTCTTAATTTTGTGATTATTTCTCAATTTCTTCATTTATACAATGAAACCTATAACAATACAAAAGTTAATAGATATTGGGAGATATAATTGAAATAATCTATGTCAAGGCACATACACTAACATCTGGTACACTGTGAGTTTCCAATAAATATTAGCCTTTTTTCCTCTCCTCTCGAGTCAGAGAATACAAAATTTATAGCTTCTGACTTTGAGTCCTGGGTTTCTCTTACTCAAAATAAAGACACTCTACTCTGTGGCATTAGAGACCGGAATTTGACCTTCTAAAGCATCCAATTTCCTTTTCCAATGAGCCTTTAAATCTCATTATGGAAGATAAGGGTGAAGAAAGAAATATGGATGATATAAAAGGGATATGAAAGGGATTTCACTAAGTATGACCCAGGGAGAGGAGAAATATCTGAGAAAAGGCTAGAGGCATTTTCTTTATATGTTCCGGGCCTGGCAGAAATATCAACCTCTCTGACTGATAGGCACTGACCTTAAGGTAGGTTATAAGGGTAGTTATATGGTGTCCTTTCAATGAAAATAACTGTCAATAACTGTCTAGCAATAAGAACCCAAGTGTAAAATCTCATGTTTAGACCAGCAGGGAGGCACTGTTTCTACTGATAGGTCAGATAGCTTTGACACACATGACATAACCCTGATCATAGAATAGCGCCATTAACTACCACAATTGATGGATGGCCAGAAGCCTCTGTTGGATTAGATAAACCTCAGAGTCCAGGGACAACTGAAAAATAACAGATAATATTTAAAAAGTGCCAGGTTCTGTGGGGGAAGCTTTGCAGGATTGTTTAATCTGTGCTTGATAAAAATGTCTTCTCCAAGAAACACTTCCTTAGTGTGTCTTCTATAACATCACATCCATCTGCTTTTAATTCTGCCTTATCGGCTACTTCGTATTTTCCTTTGCTGATTTCTCTTCATCTATAAAACATATTTACACTGGATCACTCCAGAGGTTTGTCCTTGGACATCACTCACTTAGTCACTTCATCTAATTGCAAAACTTCAAATACTATTTAGATGCTGAGGATGCTCATACCAATATTTCTAAGCCAGCCCTTTCTTCAGAATTTCAGACATATCCAGTTGCTTATTTGAACCGAAAATTAGATGAATTATAAGCATTCCCAATTTAAAATGTTAAAACTCCCAAATCCTGATCTCTTTCCCACTCCTCCTCTCATTAAGAAAACAACCTACTGTGTTCAGTAACTTCATTATCTCAGTAAATAGCAGCATCTACCTCCTTCTTCTTGTTCAGACCCCATATCTTGACCTTAATTGATCATTGTTACTCTCTAGTGTAAACCTTCAGTAAATCCCATTAGATATATCTTTAAAATATTTGCAGTATCTGGCTGTATCTGAACTTTCCTACCATCTTCCTCACAGATTATGACAATAGCCATCTTACTGGTCTTGCTTTCCTCCTTGCACCCTCATTGCAGTCAATTTCTAATTAAGCAGACAAAATGACCATTTCTTCCAAATCAAGATTTTATTTCTTTTGAGTAAGGCTCTTTCATATTACACACACATACATACACATACAATAGAATAAAATAAAATAGTAAAATATAATGATATAATAAATTATCTACAGTAATAACTTCAAAACATTCCATTTAAATCTAAATCTAAAATTTTTAATTTTATTAAATTAATTACAGTGAAAGCCTCAGAGTAGAGAATAAGAAACAAAGGATTTTTTAAAGCACACTCAATGGGATTGATAGTATAGATACTTGATGTTTTTCCCTTGTTTTTTTGTTACTTGCCAAAAGAGTAGTAACAAAAAAAAAAAAAAAAAGATAAAATGAAACTGAAAGTAGTGATACTCAATTAACTTTTTGAAGAAACACTGAATTATGCTATATCTGAAGACTGTATTTTATCACTAAAAAGCTCACATTAAACAATTTCTGTTGTTTTCTCTTCCAGTCATTTTTTATCTGGCATATTGTTATAGATATTACTATTTCTTTTTGTTTGTTTATGGGTATGTGGTTGTTGTTGTTATTGGGGTTTTTTTTGAGACAATTTATTGTTGTATTTTCATAAATGCCAAAAGAAATAGATTCTGAAGCAAGATAACTTTGTGCAAATAATTTTAAGTCCAGATTTATGTTGAAGATTTCTTGTAATGTATCAGATATATTCTGTTTATATTATTTTTGAGGGATGAAATCACTGTGATTATGGTGTTATTTTATTTATGTTTCATGATTTTGTTATGTTAGTAAACTAACAATAGAGAAGAATTCCTAGCGGATTCTTAATTTTTTTCAACCAAATTCATTACTTTCAATCCTTGAAGTACCTTGAAATATTTCTCCAGTTTTGTTTAACTGTTCAAATACCTCAGGCTTTTAAAGATTGTGAAAGCCAATAATTAGACTACTTCATTCTTATGTGAGGTTATGTCCATATTGAAAACTTCGAAGATCCATATTTAGAAAGAAATCCTTCTTTGACTGTTTTCTTTCTTTTATCCTCTTAGTCAACTCTGTTGTTTCAGGATCTGTGGCAAATAGTGTCGTAATTAGGGAAGATTAAGAATTTCTCAGTCAACTAAATAAACAAGGGAAAATGGTGCTACCTAGATCAGAGTTCTTAAATATATCCATTACAAGTGTTAGCTCCAGTATAAATACTGTATATCTCTATTTGCCAATATCTAAAGGAAGAACACATAAAAGTAATAATAGGAGAAATCAGCAGAAGCAATGATTCTTGGAGTATTAAGATTTGATCATGTGAATATATGTGCCCTAAAATATATTTCTAAAATCATTTAAAATTTTGCTTTTCTATTTATGAGTATAGATAGCTTTCTTTAAATGATGGGCAGAGTTTATATCTGATATTGAATAGTGAATCTTTAAGTTAAAATTATTGACTATTTACTATACGTCAGGAACCATATTTGCATGCCTTTTCTCATTTAAGCCTCACAATAACCTAATAGGTAAATGGGAAATGAAAAAAGACTTCAACTATATTATTCTTTCTGATATCATTCTAATTAGTGTTCTTTATAATTTATTTAATTGGAAGACACTCCTTTTTTTTTTTTTAATCTAGAGATAATAGTAACTGTTTCATCTTTTAAAAGCAATGGTTTTTTTTAAAAAAATATTTTCCATAATCTAATACATAAGAATTACTCATCCTTAGTACAAAAATATTTCTTATGTTTTATTTTTATCTGTCAAGTAAAATCTGAGCTTTTTATTGAAGATCTAAGAGAAATATGGTAACGTTCATTTTTCCTGGGCTTATTATAGAGTTTACCCAGTAGGCTGTGGAGCCAGCCACCTGGGTTCCAGCACTGACTGTATCACCTCCTCTCAGGCAAGATACCTAACTACAAAGTGAAGATAATAACAACTGATTAATTCAAAAAATATTTATTGAACATCTATGCTGTGTTAAGCACTCGGACTTCACAAGTGAATAATAGAACGGGGGAAAAAAAAATCTTCCCTTATGCAGTTTTCAATGTAGTAGGAACAGTTAGTGAAAAAAAAAAAAATTAAAATATATAGTTTTCAGATCCAAAGAAGTCCTACCAAAATATAAAATAATTCAGGAAGGACATATAGGGGAGGGTAGAGTGATAATTTTCACTTATATATCAGTTATGAGGGAAGTTATCAGGAAAATCTGAAAATCTGACAAATGCAAAAGATGACAGAGCAAGTCATATAGAAATGGGCATTAGAGGCAGAGGGTATAGCAAGGGAAAATGCCATAAGGTGTAAACATGCCTAGTGAGCTAAGGAACAATAGCAAATGGATGACTAGCTCCTATTTTATTTGGCCTCAGATAAACAACCTGAGGTTAAATATATACCTCAGGTTAAATGATTGAGTAAAGCTCACTTTGAATAGCTAGGGAGTAATGGAATTTAGTCTTTGGTTTGCTGATACATGTTTAATAACAATGAACTAAGATAGCTAGTTTTTCCTTTAACTTTGGCTTGATGGACAAAAAAAAAAAATCTTTAAAGATTAAAGCAACTATTCTTTCTAGTCTGCTCAACAACTTAATCATTGCATCTAATTTAAGTCACCCATTTTTCAGAAGCACCAATGGGAATTTGAAACATTGAGCGATGTACTTAGACACAGGAAAACAGGAATTTTGAAAAAGGAAACATATCTTCCCTAAACTAATATTCTGTTCATGTTAAAGATGAACATGGCCATCAAATACCATCTGGTAGAGTGCATTTTATGCTCACAGAATGATTCTACACATTTCACAGGACATTAAGACAAAGTACCTACCCTTAGGGATTCTAAAACAGATAAAAATCAATGGATTTAGATTATTTTTTTTCTTTTTTCACTTAGGCAAACAAGTTCTGATTTATGTTGTTAAACTACTTGAGAGCAAGAACTAAAATTGTCATTCAGTACAGCAGTCTTTTCAAAAATGTGTGTGTGCACTCCTAGTGTTAAATTATTGGTTCTTTAACAAAATGTTAATGTTTTTGGATATATTTCAATATGAATTAATGCATACTTTTAATGGCAAGTAGCCTTGTCTTGTCATTTATATTTGGATATAAAATTTCCTTTTTGAAATAAGTTTATATAAAATGCCAGTTTTACATAAAGCTCTAGAATGAGTTTTAATCTTGTCCACCTATTGTACTTCATTTTGCTACTTCATTCGCTTTCCCTCTTTCCTCTATGATTATTTAACTCTTTCTCCTCAGGTATCTTTTTATTCCTACTCCATCCTTATTATCAGCTGGTGTTCCTGATTATTATTTCACTAAGAAAATTGAAGCAATTTTTTCAAACATTCTACAGATTTTATATATATAGCTTCTGGTAACCATTCTATCTTTTCTCCTTTTATTGACAATGTAATTTCTCAGCTCCTATTTAGGGAAAAATTTTGGAAAAGGATTTTGCTTTATACTTTTTCTAATTGTTTTCATTCCTTTTTAAAACCATTTCAATCATACTTCCAATCCTACCACAATTACTGCCCTGAAACTGCTCTTTTCAACATCACCAGTAAATTCCATTTCAGTAAAATCACCAATCAGTTCACAATATTTGTTTTTGTTTGAATCTTTGTTTTCTTTGCACATTTTTAATTTGCCCTGTCAGTAAAATTAGACATAATCTATTTCTCCCTTCTTCTCAATCCACTTTCTTCTCTTAGCTTTCAGGACGTATGTTTTCCTGGGGCTCCATTCCTGGTCCTCCTCACCTCCTCAGCACCTTAAAATCAGTCTTTGGTTGTCTTCTACGTTCATTTCCTTAAGAACCTCATCCAATCTAAAAGTTTTATAGTTCTTAAATACTCAAGACTTCAAATATATGTTTTTGGTCCATACTTCCTTCCCAACTCATATCCAACTGTCTACTCAACAGCTTTAATTAGAACATTTCAAATTTAATATGCACTAAATTGATTTATTCCTCCTGACATTCTTTTCACTCTTATTAATGAAAATTCAATTTTTCTAGTTGCTCAGACTAAATCTTAGGACTCATTTTTAACTTCTATCTTCTTTCCCATATCCAAATCATTAACAAATCCTGTAGTTTCTACCTACAAAATATAACAAGGATAAAACTACTTCTCAACATTTTCAGAGATATCACTCCAGGCCTAGTCTTGACTACTGTAATAATATCCTAACTAATGTGCACTATAGACTATTCATAATGATCTTTTTAAATTTTAAGTTTATTTATGTCACTGCTCTACTGAAGTTCTTCCATTAGTACCTAATTTCACTCAGAGTAATTACCTCCCATATTATTGGATGACTTTATTTCTATGATTTTCCTCCAATCTTACCTTACTCCAGTCCCACTAGTGTCTTTGCTCTTCCTCAAACACACTAGGTAGGCCTGAACTTCAAAGCCTTTGTACTTGACCTGAAAAACTTCCCCAGATACCCATATGGCTCATACTCTTATCTTCTTCAACTCTGCTAATGTCACCTCAATGAAATCATTACTGATCAAATTGCTAGCCCCATGTACTGCCTTTACATTTTCCCTCCTGTATTTTTTTCCAGATAGCATCTATCACCTTCTAAAATTCTGTATAACTCACTAATATATTCTATTAATTTTTTTCTCCTCCTACTAGAGTGTAAGCTCTATGAAGGCAGATCTGTTGTCTGCTTTGTTACTGATATCGCTTAGTACTTACAGTTTGGTTCTGCCTTTGCACTTCCTAGGGTAAATTTAATGTTGTAAAGAAAGTGTTAGTGTACCAGTTTTGTCTTGTATTTCAATCAACTATATTTACAGTAAAAAAAAATCTTGCTTTGATCTTCATCTTACATACTACACTCCACATATTTCTCAACTTCTTCTAACCTTGAGACAGAAGAGTGATGGGTGTCTGTGTATGCATATGTGTGTGTCCATGTATGTTTGTGTCTGTGTATGTGTATGTTAGGTTTATTCTATATCTTAAGAATGTCCTAAGGCAAAACACATTTTGAAGGGGCATTATCAAACATTTCATGAGGGCCAACTAATATTTCAGTTGTCTTTTTTTATAAATACCAGAAAATTTTATTACATTAATAAATGTTATACATAAGTAATCATTGATGAAATGAGTATTAAATATGGTATGGATTGTATGAACAAAGTATAAAAACCCAGGGAGTCCTTTGTCATTTGGAATGGTGCTCAAAGTTGATACCACAATAGTATGGGTTCAACCTAATGATTCAGAGTTTCTTATTGCCTGACGCTAACTATAACACTAATTGAGTCTGTTTCTAAAATACTATTCAATTTTCCTAAAGTGAACTTAAATGTAAAATGTTGTCAGGGACACGAAAGGAATATTTTATTTGTTAACAATATACATGTTTGCGAGTAGTAGTATTTGGTCTGAGACATACTTTTTTCTAAGAAGTAGAAGGTTGTGACAAAAAACACTAGCCCCCTTTTACCACTACTTATTGGTGGCTCCTAACTGTTACCAAAAATAATCTAATTATTGTGGAAAGACATTTGGCTCTGTCAATTCTCAACATTCTACATTTAGTAATAAACTGAACAGATAAATAAGAAACAACATTTTTAAAGCTAAGATATCACTCTATAAGATAACTTTTGTTTAGTTTTAAATAAATTGAATTGCTTTATTGCAGTTTTATTTTTGTTTTTTCAGACCTATGAAGATCTAGAAACCTTCAAAGTCTACACTTAAACTTTTCCACTTTAGTTTCCCAAGCCCCACCTCAGAGCCAACATACTATTCTAACTAGTTTTCCCAAATTTTGGCACATTAAAACCAAATTTTCAAAATAATGGAATTAATAGAGCCAGAAAAACTGAAGAAAGTAAGTATATAGATAATGATCTGAGAATATTGAGGGAAAAAGACATGCACAAAAAAATTCTACCTTAAAAAAAAAATAGGATACAATAAGCATAGGGATCAGAGACTGATTGTCTTTTAAGCCTGACATATCACAGTACCATCTGTTGATATAAATATGAAATCTATTTTAGGAACTGCTACTCACAGTATCCTGAATTCAAAAGCCAAAAAAAAAATTATTGGGGAACTATTATAAACAAAATATTTAATGCTGGGCATCAGGAATGATATGCTATATAGTATAGTTTCTACCTTTAAGAAAATTCCAATTATTTGTGACATAAATACTGAGAAAGTGTTAAACAATGTTTGATATATTTTGGTTAAGTGAACACTTGTAAAAATAACCCAGAGCTAATAATAATAAGATTTAAGGGCTCGTCCTAACTACCTCACTTTTAACTACATGAACTGGGATGTGTCACTGGACATATATTCTCAACTGTAGAATGGAGTAAATAACACTTAAATGTATATTCTGTACAGTTGATATAGGATCAGAAAAGGCAACAGATGTTTAGAAAGCTCTAGAATTCCATTCAAATCAAAAGTATTGTTTAAAGAATTAATTTAAGTTGGTAGCTAAGTCCTTGGGCTTTAGAGTAAAAAAAAAAAAAAAAAGGAATGAAATCTGATTATTGTCACTTATTAGTATTATGTAATTCTTTTGTAATTTATATAATCATGTAAAAATTATTACATAATTTTTGGGGGGAAGTCACTAAGCCTATTTATTTTTCAGTGACTCCATGAATGATATTGAAATAGAATGGCATTTAATTCAGAGTTGTCCTGATGATGAAATATTCCATATCTGGGATGCAGCTTAGTGCACGGCATGTACTTAATAAATACTATTGATGTTGATATTAAGAATAAATGCATAATACAATTTAGGAAAAAATCTGTAAAGTGTTTTTTAACAAGAGTATCCCTCAGTCATCAATAGGCCTTACTTTTATGGAAGACTTGACAATGTATAATAGATGATATGTTACCATATCAGTAAAGAGGTAAAATATAAGATTTCCCTCTAACTACTTAAAAATTATTGTTTTCCTAGTTTTTCTTACAAAAATTTTCAGCTATAAGAATGTGTGGATACTTTAGAACTGCTTGTTTCTAATATCCACTTTACATCTTAATAGATGGAGATAAAAATCTCCAGGAAAGGTCTGAAAAATATAAAGTTTGACATTGGTTAATTAATAAATTGATCCCTGAGGGGCAGGAATAGGCTGGGATGGGGGTAGGTCATAAAGAAATATTGAAAAAAGTCAGTCATCAAGACTTGAAGCTAAAAAAGATAAATTCAGTGAAATTCATAATTCATAACTAGTAATATGTATTATTCTAAGCCAGTAAACAGGCCCAACTTAAAGATTTTCCTCTTAGTACATTATTTTGCAGTTGATATTTGTATTCAAAAATGAAAAAGAATGGATCAGACAATAGAGACACTTTGAAATGGCAGAGGAAAGAGCTCTGTGGATACCTTTCCACTTAAGAAAGCATGACGGCTGAAAAAAAAAATTAATTAAAATCTCTTGAAATTGTTCTAAGAGCATACAATAACTGAAGAAACACAGATTCAAGAAAATCTACTAAAGTTAAGTAAGAAAAGCAAGAGTCTGCAGCATTTGAGTAAAAAGTTATTTCTTCTCACCCCCAGCAGAACAGCATGATGGAAGCTCTATTTCTTTCAGGTCCATCCAGGATCATAGGACTCTTTCTCCCCCACTGCTCCAGACTAAGACTATGCTATCTGCCCTAAAGGGACCGGCCAATAGCATTTTTTTAAATCACATCAAGCTCCATGCTGCAGAAGCCCAGGATCTAAGAAATCTGTTCAGCCTTTCTCTGTATACAGTGGAATAAAATTAAAAATAACATGAGAATTTCAAAATTCACAAATATGTGGAAATTAAACAAAGGACTCCTAAATATCCAATGGGCAAAGAAGAAAAAGAAAATTAGAAAACACTTCAAAAAATCAAAATTGAAAAATAAATTTAAAAACATATATACACTAAAAATTTTGTGATGCTATCAGGAAGCTCTTGGAGAAAAATTTATTGCTGTAAACATTTATATTTAAAAAGGGGAAAGTTATTTTCCATCTTAAGACATAGGAAAAAGATGAGCAAAATAAACCTAAAGCAAGCAAAAGGAAAGAAATAATAAAACTGGAGTGGAAATTAAGAAAGTAAAAGTAAAAAAAAAAAACAAAGAAAAATCAGTGAAACCAAAAGTTGGTATTTTGAAAAGATAAACAATATTGATAAACCTCTGATCAGATTAAAAAAAAGAAGACTCATATAACTAAAATCAAAAACAAAAAATTGGGGCATCAATATTGACCTTACAGCAATAAAACAACTTATAAAGGAACATACTATAAAAAAATTATATACCAACATATTAAGTAACAGATAAAATTAACAAATTCCTAAAAGTACACAAACAACCAAAACCAATACAAGGTGATAAAAAAACCTAAATGGACCTAAAACAAGTAAAAAGATTGAATTAGTAATAAAAAAACAAAAAACAAAAAACAAAGAAAAAAGAAAAACTTCCCATAAAGGCCTGACCCAATTGGATTCATTAGTAAATTCTACCAAACATTTAAAGAATTGAAAGAATCTTTACAATGTCTTCAAAATATAGAAGAGAACATACTTTTAACTAATTATATGAGACTCTTCTTTTCCTAATACCAAAACCAAACAGAACTACACCAAGAAATGAATGCTACAGATCAACATATCTTCTGAATATAGGTGAGTATTCAAAATGCCTGGAATGAGATTTCAGAACCCAAGGGAAATAAGCAGTGCTTCTGTGAGAAGGTCATTGTGAGAGAGGTGGCCCGGTATGGTGAGAAAATCCAAAGAGGATTATAGGCCATTTGCATGGCCTGCTGTGACATATTGTGTAATAGGTTTATGGTGTTGTCAGCATGAGAAGAGGACATTGGTTTGCAGTGGAATGTCAGAGCACAGGTAGAATGAAGAAAGCAGTTCAGTGTACAATGATATTGGCAGGTAGTATTATGTGTTGAAGAATGACTCGGGAAGAAGGGTGTTTGCATGGCAGAATCCAAGTAGGCTGAGGATTGCACACTGTCAGAGAGAGAGTTATTAAT